>NW_006786458.1:2279027-2336003 GCF_000442215.2 Lipotes vexillifer
AAGGATGGACAGGTTCTAAAAGTGCAAGGAATTCCCTGGCAGTCCAGTGGTTAGGACTCCGTGCTCTCACTGTCGAGGGCCTGGGTTCGATCCCTGGTCTGGAACTAAGATCCCACAAGCCGTGCCACGTGGCCAAAAAAAAAAAAAAAAAAAAAAAGGAGAGCGAATCCTAGGAGTTCTCATCATAAGGGGAAATTTTTTTCTATTTCATGTTGTATCTGTATGAGGTGGTGGACGTTCACTAGATTGACTGTGGTCATCACTTCGTGGTGCGTGTAAGTCAGATCATTATGCTGCACACCTTGTATCTCAATAAAACTGTAGGGAAGAAAAATAACCCCTCTAAATACTGACGGCTATAAAAAAAAAAACCTGTTACCCTTCAAACAGAAACAACAACAAAAGAATAAATAAAATGCAAGTCACACTATGTCACTCCCCTCAAGATCTCTCACTGGCCTCCCAGCATACTTAGGATAGAATCCAGTCCATCCACTTCCTACTAGGCTGCACCTGACCTGGTCCTTAGCCTTGACTCTGAGCTTGTGGCTTAGCTGTCTTCTTGCTGGCTCTGTTCCAGTCACTCTGGCCTTGCCCCACCTCTTATACGCCAGGGGCACTCCTGTCACTGGTCTTTGCACTTGGCTTTGAGCGTATGTATAATCTTCCCTAGACACACATGCGGCTCGCTTCCTCACTGTGTTCAGGTGCCTGCTCAGCAGGCTGTCCTTGAACTCACCCCCACCCCTCCCATACCCTAACTCTATCTCTGCATTATTCTCCTTAATGGCATGGGTTACTGCTTGTTATTATATATACATTTCTTTAATTTTTATTTTAAGATGACTGTAGATTCACATGCAGGTATAAGAATGAATCCATAGGAAGAAAGCCTATCCACCCTTCCCCCAGTTTCCCCAGTGGTAACATCTTGCATAACTGTAATACAGTGCACGACCAGGAAATCAACACTGATACAATCCACTGACCTTTCTGGTCAGATTTCACCAGTGTTGCATGCACACGTTTGTGTGTATATTTAGTTCCATGATTTTATCACAGGTGTAGACTCACATAACCACACTACAGTCAAGATATATCACAGTCCCATCACACGGTCCCTCATGCTACCCTTTTACACAGGCACAGCTACCTCCTTCCTTCTGTGCCCCCCAGTTACTATATTTTATGTTGTCTATTTGTCCTCTGAGGCCATGGGGGCTTTATCTGTGGTGTTTATATCTCTCGCAAAGTACCTGTCACACCTTAAGCGCCCAGTATATATTTGTTAAAAGTCAATCATCAGGCAATGCCCTCTTGTGAGAATTTGCAGGGGGGAGCCTTGCCTTGCTTGGGGGCACATACAATATGTTCATTTTTTTATTTGATAGTCGTTCTCCTCAGCATTCTGTCCTTTCCCTCCCACTACCCTTGCATGCTGAAAATGCCTCTGACTCCACCAGTAAAATCAGTCATGATTCATTGTCTGGCTCAAGTTAGTTTCATGGTGCAAACCGTAGGTGTCGTGAGCGGAAGCAGATTAACAGTTAATAGCTGAGCTGCGGGGGCCTTCTTAGATTTCCGTGGAGCCAAGACATCTTACTCACTGTTGCCCTCAGTGGTCAGATTTGAAACAAAAGCTGTGGCCAGTGCCTCTTCTCTTTGTTTTATGTCTCCAAGTGAAATCCCAGATGCTACTCCTCAAGCAGGATATCTTAGGATTGAATTTCTGAAAAGGTTGTTATTCCTTTTGTAAATACTTACTACTTTTGTTGTAGAACAGACTGACTCAGATGTCTGCCACCTCTCATGTTTACACCTCTGTGTTGAAGGAATCCAGGTCGCTGACTCTGTAGAGGGCAAAAGATCCAGCGATGCTGTTTCAGTTGACAAATTTACAGAAGTGAGTACAGACATGGCTCCTGAAGCCAGGTCACTGGTTACTCCACTGTGCCAGAGGGACATTCCATCCTCTGAGACCTTTGTACTTCGTTCTGTGCTGAAGAAACCTTCTGCAAAGCTGTGTCTAGACAGCCTGCAGGTCAGTATAGAGCTACATTTCCTAAAGCAAGTTGAATAAAAATTCATTTTGGTTCAAAGAAATACCTCTGAAATGTTATGTAATACTGGCCTAACAGGAAATGTCTTTTTTTTTTTTAACTCAGTTTGGAATATAGTATGTTGAATTTAATATAGGTAGACCATATTTTATAAGAGTTTCGTAAGTTATTAATGTGTGAGTTTGTTAATTATTTCCACCAAAAATATCTGCTTTTCAAGATACCTCTTATAGGCGTACATCAGGAATAAAGACAGAGACCTACTGGAGAACAGACTTGAGGATATGGGGAGGGGGAAGGGTGAGGTGTGTTAGGGCGAGAGAGAGACATGGACAGTTGTTATTTTTAAATGTTTTAACAATTTTTCTGGTTAAAGAGCTTGATTTGGGTTTCTATACAGCACTGCTCATTTTTATCTTTTATTTGTTTTATCTTCTCAAAGAAGAGACTTAGCATCTTAATGATCTGTGTAACTCTTATCAATTAACAGTGTTAATGCAGCAGAAACATCAAGTCCTGCCACTAAAATCATATGAAGACTTTCACAACTAATGGTCTTCTTGCTAAGCTGCCCAAAGCTTGCAAGTGTATTCTGTTTGAGTTGTTGGATAACTTTCATGGTAATAATGAAAAGTAAATCTAAACGTTAACCTGAACTTTGTTGTATAAGTTCACTTATTTCACAAATACTGATGTGAGCATTTTCCTGGTTGGGAAAATGAAGCTGAGTCTCAGGAGATGCTTGATGAAGGAGGTTTGTTTAGGGCAGGACTGTTTCTTAGAGAAGGGGCTGCTCTTGGGATGGGTGTGCTGGAGAAAATGAACAGCTCTAGAGAACAAGGGCTGGTCAGGGCTTAGGATGAGACGGGACAAACAGATGGTGATTTGGAGGTGCCTCTCAGCCACCCACAGCCCTGGCTTTCGCCCACTTTGCTCCAGTGGCCCTGTGTTTGGGCTTACCCCTCCTATTCTTCAGGATTCACATTGTCCTTTCCTCACCAACTTGCCTACTCTGTAATCTTCTGGAGAAGCACAGAAGGACAAATGCTACTTTCTTTGCTTGTTCTAACTCAGGAATATAGTATCGTAGACTGGAGATTTATACACTTATAAAAGGTGTGGTTCCCATGTCTAAAAGACAAAATACCCTATTATGCCATTTACATATTTGGTTTTTTCTTGTTTTAGTGGAATTCTTATACTTTAGACCATTTATATAGTTTGTCTCATTTGACACCATCCAGAGTACACTGTGATTCTGGCCATTCACATTTTCCTTCAAGTCATTTGCCAGGTCAAAAATGAGGGAATGAATTTAGCCCACATTATGGATTTCTGTTCTTTAATTTTGGCCTAAAACTATTTACTAAAGTATTATGATAGCTAAGGAACCCAGTTTTTCGTTGTGGCTAATATCATGATATTTTAAGTCAGATCAACTATGAGAGTAAAGGTAATCTGCAATACTATGTAGTATCTACCCTTGGCAGGAAAGAAATTCGAAGTTGTCGTTCTTAATGTCTGTGTGTATGTATTTATATATGTAAAATTATTCATCAGTGTTTATTTTATTTAGGAACACTGTGACAACCTCTGTGATGGTGGGACTTATCCAAGCTTAATCTTAAATCTTGCAAACTGTTGCAAAGAACGAAAAGCAGGTAAGAAATTCAGATTTATTTTGAAGCCTGAAGATATCATTTGCTTGTTATGAAAAAACCCTGAGGTAGTATGTGGTATTTTTGGTGGTCTACTAATGCCTGATGCTTCTGAAATTACGTGGGAATGAAGAAGAGTTGGGAGGGACGGACCCTCTTTTGAAGTTTCAGAATTGGTTCCACACATGTCATCTATCCCTTTTTGCTTAATGTGAAACTTGTAAGGAAATTGATATTCAATTTTGTAATCTTTTCAGACAGGCATGCAGAATTTACTTTAAAATCCATGACCATATTTTAATTAGAAATATTGCTTATCTTTTCCACTTTAAACTTTTTTTCTGTACAAACTATGTTTTGTGTTATACAAATAGCCAGATCCAATCATGTTAAAAGATTCTAGGATATGTCTTTTAGATAAGAAATGTAGTTTAATTTTTAAATATATTCCCATTTATTATCTAATAGAAGGTCAAGAAAATTGTACAGTACCAGACTCTCTAAATATGAGGAAGAGGAAGAGAGTTACTTTCGGAGACGACCTAAGCCCTGAAGTGTTTGATGAATCTTTGCCAGCAAACACTCCGTTGCGTAAAGGAGAAACACCGGTTCGTAAAAAGGATTTAAGTACCCTCAGTCCCCTGCTACTTGAACAGTCCCCAGCTCCTGAGGGGTTACTTCAACCAAATTTTGATGACAAGGGAGAGAATCTTGTAAGTGTGAAAAGTGTGGAACAATCTTGTTTACATTTTCATCAGACCTCACCTATTTTGCATGAGCAATAATTGTGCTTTGATATCATGAGATGGACTGAACAATGTGTCATGGTATAAATTAATGCATTTTCTAGCTAGGTGATTACCAGTTTTCTCCTTTTAAAAACAATACTTCCATGACTCCTTGTACATAGCGTATTTTCTGAAACCTAACTGCTATTGATTGTAGGATGTGCCATTGTTCTATCTATCACTAAGAAAAAATGCTGAAAGTTAAACTGTGGTACACACCATGTACTCAGATTTCAGAGGTGTTAAAATGTTGAAAGAGCAGCAATCTTAGAATTGATATATTATAGTATAAATTGTTCTTCCTCCTAAGATGAATTTCTGCAGGTGGGATTACTGGATTAAGGAATATGAACATTTTTGAACTTTTTGATACATACTGCTAAATTATTCAGAAAGTGTGTACTAATTTGAACTCACAGCACTATAAATGATTTAATTTATTAGACCTTTGTAAACCCTGGGTTTTAATGGTACTTTTTTAAAAAATAGCTTAACAGGAGAAAAAGATGACTGGAAAATATTGTTTGTTAGTGAGGTTGAACATTTTCACATGTTTATAGGCTATTTGAATTTCTTGAGAACTGCCTATTAGTTTTACTTACCCATTTTTATATTGGGGCCATCATTCAATCTCTCTCTTGCTGTTATACTTTGAAATAAGAATATTCTGCTTTTGGCCAAGATGGAATAAGAGGGACCTAATTTACATTGCCATGAGAAACAACTAAAAAGCCAGAGAAAAAGATATGAAACAGTGGTTCACTGGCATTGACTGTCTGGAAGCACAGACAATAATCTCTGAGGGGGGTAACAAATGAGGTAAGCCTTACGAGAGCCCCAACTTACTGCCTGGGCTGAATTTCCAGGCTGCAGCACAGGGAGGGGATACCTTGGTGGAGCCTGGCAGTCTCCATGAGTTGAGAAGATGGATTTGGTGTCTGGAAAAGTGAAGGAGGCTGGAGTTCACAGGGTAAAATACCAGAGAGAAGAGACCTGCAGAGAGAGAGAACTCCGGAGACCTGCAGAGGGTCTCGTCAAGTCTCTAGCTGAGTGCTGGTCAACACATCCTTGTGAGTAAACTGCCCCAGGCCAGGGAGGAACTGCCCAAATGGAGCAGAGGGAAATGCCTAGAGCTCACACAGGGCAGGAATTGTGTTCCCACCAACTCATGTAGAAAAACCTTGTAATTCAGAGGGTGTCAGGTACTCAGAAGAGTATTGCTTCATTAATGGAGCAGAATTAAACTAAAAGCCTGGCAAAGCTTAAAAGCAAGTCTTGAAAGGATCTAACTTATACCCATGTAACTGTGTTGCATAATGAACCTCAAGAATATCAGAACTGCTTTTGGCAGCTGTGAAGGTGGGGAGATCCCAGGGAGGCCAAGGCATCAGATCTCATTGTCCTCCCAGCCCTTCAACCCTCCCCTGAAGGCCCTCAATAAAATGGTTTTATCCTTCCCACCAAACCAAAACAAAACAATCTAGCAACAAATAATGTTAAACTCAAAATGTCTGGCATTCAATTAAAAATTAACACTTGTGTAGGAAAAGATGCCCCATAATGAAGAGAAAAATCAATCAATAGAAATAGACCCAGAAATGACACATGATAGAATTTCTAGAGAGATGTTGAAAGAGTTATTTTAACTATATTTCATATATGTTCAAGAATATGAGAAAGGATTGAGCTTCTTAAGAACATGGAAGATAAAGAAAAGACCCAAATCAAACTCTGTACGTTATAATCTCCAGGAATAAAAATATGTTGGATGAGATTAATAGCATATTAGAGACTGCAAGGGAAAAGATTAGTGAATTCGAAGATGTAGCAATAGAAATTATTCTCAGTGACACACAGGAAAAAGACTGAACAAGAATGAGCAGACAATTCGTGATCTGGGACAACTTCAGATGGTATAAAGTGCTTGTAATTAGGGTTCCCAAAGGAGAGGAGAGATTGGAAGGAACAGGAAAAAAATATTTGCAAAATAATGGCTGAAAAATGTCCAAATTTGATAGAATTATTAACCCACTGATCCTAAAGTTCAACATATTCCCAGCACAAGAAACAAAGAAAAATACACAAAGCTTAAAATCAACAATGAATGGCCTAAAAGGAGCCAGAGAGAAAAAGACATGTGATATAAGAAGAACAAATATAAGAGAGGCAGCAGATTTCTGATTGGAAACTATGCGAGCGAGCCAGAAGGCAGTGCAGCAACATCTTTTAAAGATGTATTTAACTACTTGGAGCAAAAAAACAAAAATAACCTGTCAAACTAGAATTCTCTATCTAGTGAGACCATCTTTCAAAAGAAAAGGTGGAAATAAAGGCTTTTTCAGACATAACGAAAGTTGAAATAATTCATTACCATAACAGGTTAGCATTAGAAGAAGTGTTGGAAAGGAAGCCCTTTAGTCAAAAGGAAAATAGTTCTGCTTGAAAATCTGCATCTGCACAGAGGAATGAAGAGCACTGAAAATGCTAAGTATGTGGGCAAATGTAACAGACTTCTTTTTAATTAGTCTCCATAAAGGATAATTATTCAAAGCAAGAGTAACAACAATATTTTGTTCGGTTTATAACCTAGGTAAGTAAAATATACAACCAAATTAACATGGCATAAAGGTTGGTAGGGGTTCTTAGGCTATAAACAAAGTGGAATAAGTTAAAAGATGTGTGCTGTAAACCCTAAGCCACTATAAAGTAACAAAAGATGCGTGGGATGCAGGTAAAGCAGTGCTTAGAGGAAAATTTCTAAAAATTAAAGCCTGTATTTGAAAATAATAGAGGTCTCCAATTAATGATCTCAGCTTCCACTTTAAGAAACTAGAAAAAGAAAAGCAAATTGAAACCAAACTAAGAAGAGGAAAGGAAGTAATAAAGATAAGTGTAGAAATCAATGAAATAGAAAACAGAAAACAATAGAGACAAATCATTGAAATCAGAAGGTTTTGCTGCAGAAAATAGTAGTAAACTTCTAATCAGACTGTTCAGGACAAAAGGAGAGGATACTCATTAGCAATATAAGGAATAAGGGAGGTGACATAATTACATATCTTAATAATACTAAAATGATCATAAAAGAATATTATGAACAACTTTATTTTATGCCAATAAATTCAACAACTTAAGCTACATTCCTTGAAAGACACAAGCTATCAATCTCACTCAAGAAGAAATAGGTGGTCTCGTTAGCTCTATATCAACTAAGGAAATTTAAATTGTAGTTTAAACCTTCTCACAAAGAAAACTGCATGTGCAGATGATTTTACTAATGAATTCTACCCAACATTTAAGGAAGATACAATACTAATTCTGCATACATTCTTCCAAACAAATTGAGTTGGGAATGCTTCCCAATTCATCAGTGTCAGCAGTAGCCTGATACCATAATCAGACATGAGAGAAGAAAACTACAGTCCAGTATCCTCACAAACATACTAACATACTAATTAAAAAGAGAATAAATACATTATGACCAAGTGAGATTTTACCCCCAAAATGCAAGGTTGGTTTATTTGAAAGCCAATCTGCAGAGTTCACCATATTAACAGAGTAAAACAGAAAAACTCTATGGTCATCTCAGCAGATGGAGAAAAAGCATTTGACAAAATCCAGCATTCATTTCAGATAAAAACTCTGAGCAAATTGGTGAGAAAAAAGAATTTCTTCAACCTGACAGATCTTATCTATGAAAAATTAACAGCTACCATTATACTGGCTGTGGGAAAGAAAAGATTTGACATCTGCATTTATATTTACCCTTAAGGTCTCCTGAATAATACTGTAATGTTTGCTTTGTTTATTAATGAATTTTCTTACTTTACTGGGGTTAGGATATGGGATTTTAAATAAACCAAAAAGTAACTTATTAGTGGACCATCATGACTACTTTCACTTTTTAAAAATTATTATTATATTTTTAATTATTATTTTGGTGGGTTGTAGTTAGTAAGCATGGTTTCCTTAAATATGATTGGTAAATATTATAAAACATTTATTTTTATATCCAGTATCTTGTTTTTGCTTTTTTTTGCTTGTTTTTTTTATTTCCCATCTTTATGCTTATTACAGTTCCTCCTACAAAAATAAATACGTATTATTTTCTTATGGTCACGTTATTTCTATGTCCACTGGATTTAAAGATGTCTAATTTCTACTTTTTTCTTTGTTTAGGAAAACATAGAACCTCTTCAGGTATCATTTGCAGGTCTCAGTCCTCTTAGTAAGTCTTCAGTCTCTGAGACTCTTTCAGGTAGTAACTTTGGCTTGTCTAAAAATCATAAATGTTATTTTAAATATGTGTATATATGAAAATCACCTTATTTTAAATTTTTTATTTTTATTATGATCGTACTTGATTTTTCAGAAACTCAAATCGTGTCGAAAAGCTTACAAGAAGTCTCTTATCCATCCCTTTCCATTCCAAGTCCATACTTTATAATCACCCACATTTAACTTCCTCTGATGGGTAGCTGCATTTTTCAAGTCACTGCAAGTAGTGGAGTTGCCCTCTCAACACTTAAGGATTGATAGTAGGCTCCTCTTCAGGTTGCACAATTGAAATGATATGCATCCTAAGGGTCATTTTTGATTACACAAAATTGTTCATCAACATCAACATGGCATTTTGTGCATATGTACTTTCTGAGGTCTCTAGTTTTTTTTTATGATCATGACAAGGCAACAAAGATCTCTCTGTGCTTTCCTGACAAACCAGGACTTGGCCAGCAAATGTCACGGGCAAAGCACTTGCAATGGAACCATTATTCACGTCTCTCCCCTGGTCGAAATCCTTTAATGGACCACCAACACATCTTGTTGGCTCTAGGACACAAACCAAGCTCATTAGCACAGAATCCAAGACATGGAGTGTTAAGTTAGAGCTAAATTGGAAGTATAGCCTGTCATCTTCCAAAGCTTATGCTCTTTGACAGGTTATACTGCCTTTTATTTATACCGTTCAAAGTGATCAAATTAAAATTTTTTGAACTTTGTGAAATTAAAGTATTTTCATGTTTTTCAAAATGTTTTTGAAATCTCAAATTTTATTTCTCCTGGTAATATGTTCGGATATGGTAGGATACTAAAAGCAAAATTGGTATCCAAAGGAGCATCCAGTGTGTCCAATAGATGATGGATCTTACAGCTTTTTGTTAGCTACCCTAATTTTGCTGTGTCTTGCTCATCAGGCACTGAAACCTTTGCCTCTTCAAATAACCACGAGAAGATAGCCTCCTGTAAAGTTGGTAGAGCAACGCGGACCTCTAACAGAAGAAGTGTAAGTATTTGTATTTGGCACAATTATCTGTTTTTAAATCTTGCACTAGATTTTTCTCTGTTTTCATGATCAAATGATTTATCAGTTAAATCTTGGTTTAATCAATGTGTTAAGAACTAATAACATATCCTACCTATCATGTAAGCCAGGATAATGCTGTTTTCCTGATTTGATTTTAATTAATTCTGTTAGAAGAAAAATACAATAAACGAGGTGCTTTCAGAGTGTGTGTTCATGTGGAAGGTAGTCTGTTTAGAAAGTTTATTCGGGATCTGTGTGGTTTTATGAGTTATATCGAAGTGCAGAGTGGAGAAGAGTCGCTTTTTTTTTTAATTTTTAAATTTAATTTTATTTTTTTATACAGCAGCTTCTTATTAGTTATCTATTTTATACATATTAGTGTATATATGTCAATCCCAATCTCCCAATTCATCCCAACCCCCTCCACCACCACCCACCGGCTTTCCGCCCTTGGTGTCCATACATTTGTTCTCCAGAGTCACATGTATTAACAGTCAGAAAGTGCCATAAATATAACTTTTTCAAAAACTACCTTCAGTTGTTTTCAGTGTGAGCATAACTCCCATCGATGCATGTCTTTTGCGATTTTATTAAATTAGATGAACTTGGATTTTTATCTATAGCATCACAGTGCATAAACATATAGCATACTGATTTTTTTTTCACTGATACTGTTGATGATAAACCCAGAAGTCAAACTTAGATAATCTGACGGTTCATGATTTTTCCCCCTATAACCCATCAGTAGTTAGGTGCTACATTGTAGATGTTCAATAAATATTTGATGAATGAATAAGACAGTGATTCTTTTTTATTTTTTATTTTCAAAAATTTTATTGAAGTATAGTTGATTTACAATGTACAGCAAAGTGATTCAGTTATACATATGTATATTTTTTTCATATTCTTTTCCATTATGGTTGATCTCAGGATATTGAATATAGTTGCCTGTGCTATACAGTAGGACCTTGTTGTTTATCCATCCTATATATGATAGTTTGCACCTAAAACAACGATTCTTAAGTTGTTTTTTTCTCTTCCATAAAATAGTAGGACAGAGTGCATATGCTTCTGGGTCAATGTTTGATCAGAAATCAGTAATTACTATTTCCCTCTTTTGAATGTGACTTGGTTAAAATACTTCCAATGGAATTTGTGAATTAAGCGGAAATGGGATGTAAAATGGTAGAATCCGCAGGGAAGGGAAAAGAAACGTGAGAGACACTCATGAAAATGTAACTGACTGTGTTTTATGGTAGCCCTGCTTTTAATTTTCTTTATAGCAGTTGATCAGTTTTTCAGAAGAGAGTGTTTGCAACTTATTTAATACAGAAGCTCAGCCTTATAAAGAAAAGAAAATTAATAAGAGGAAGTCTCAAGAAAGCAATCGCGCAGACAGAGCACTTCCTAGAAAGAATCAGGTGAGTGTGTGTTTAAAGATGTAATAAAGAGTAGAAGTGGAGCATTTCTTTGTTGTATGGTTAGGAAAACCCAGAAACAAAATTTTTCCTAGTTGGCCTTGGACCAAGAGTATTCAAATCATCTTATCATAGAATTGAAAGGGCCATAAGAGATTATATACTCAATTATGAATTACCCGAGGGCCATTTTTGCATTTTCTTCATTGGGTTACATACACCAGCACAGGGAGTCATGGGCACTCAAATGTGGAATTGATTCTTATCTTCAAATCTGATCTAATCTAACCTCACCCTCTTTGGGGAATCCTCTGATTTCTTAGGGATGCATGTGCCATCTGCCTCTTGTTTGACTTTGCTACTGCCAGTGGCTGGTTGGATGTTCTCGCCATATTGCAGGAAGAATTTAGAAACTAGCTCTGTCTTCCTCCACACTCAGAGGCCTGTGCCGGCTCATGACGTCACCGCCTCTTTGTGGATAGCAGATCTAACACCTTGACCCAGGTCCTGGTGTTGCCCTCTGCTTCACTGAGCTGGACCGTCCCTTGCCATACCCTACAGCTTGTTGGTATCCAGGACCTTCCCAGTTTTAATAATACACATTTATATGTCCCCCCACTCTCCGACCCCAGCCTCCTATCCATCCAGTGTTCTCATGCCATCTTACTCATGCCTCTTCTAGTATTAACTCTTCAGCTTTCAGAGATCCTTTAACTTCCTGTGTTTCCTTATTCATCCTAAGCTGTCTTCAGCTGTTTTCAACACTCTTGTCCATTATCTTGGGTCTTCATCCCTTTCATTCTGCTTCCACCCTGGATTAATGCACCATTATCCCCTTTCCCATCCAACACTGTTGCTGGAGAGACCCACAGAGGCTGCTACAGAGTCACTGTTTCAGATACTATTAGAAGTCAGGCCTCTATTGCCACCAGTTTGCCACTTCACTTTCATTATTTTTCCAAGGCATTTAATAACCTAGTGACTAAAATCCAGTGCATCCGTAGCAGTCTTGTTCACAGCATTTGACATAACTGAGCATTGTCTTATGTGGTCTCTGTTAAAGATTTGTTTTCTTCTTCCCATTCCTAAATGTTTATGTTACCCAGAGTTCTACTCTTTGTCTTTCGAAATGGCTTTATTTTCTGGGTGGTTTCATATGCAGCACGGTTGACAACTCCCAAATCTTTCCCATCTGTTAACATAGGTTCAACTACCTACTAGGCATCTTTTCTTAGACCACCATGCAAACATCTCAAAACTCAACATTTCCAAAACCAAACTTATCCATTTCACCCCAGCACACACCCACCCAAAACAGCAAATTTCCCTCCTGATTCATGAACCAAAAAGTGTTGCCTCACTTGGTTTAAACACTGCACAAACATCCCCAAGTTGGCAGAGCCGGAAGAAACCGGATGTTGTCCTGGTTCAGTTTCTTCTTTAGGTCACACACTCCTTTGAAAGATCCTCTTGCTGAAAAAAAATACACATCAGTTGAAAATATGCGTACGTCTTAGATCATGGCATTAGAGACTGGGTTCCTTCCTACTCTCTACAAAACACTGTTACGAGGAAGGTCCACCTACTTCTTCACAGGAAACATAGCCAGAAAGTTCAAGAAGGGTTGACCATTAAGTTTTGCCCCAACCCCTCCCAGGACCCCACTGAGCCAAAATAATTGATGTAATAGAAGGAATAGGCTTAGAATAGCGATGAGAGGAGGAAGTGGGTGAGGAGGGGTATTCAGCAACTGACAACAGCCTTCAGTGAATTTCTGGAAGACAAGCAGATGGGAGTGGGTTGACAGATAAAAGAGGCGGAAAGGTTTACAGCCCAGAATGTGCTGGGAGGGAGGGAGAGCCAGCCTGCTTCTGGGAATCCCGAGGAACTCTGGGCCCAGTATTGGCAGGTCCAGTGGTGCTGAGAGTGAGAAGTGGTAGTGGAAACGGATTAATTGAAGTCCTGAATGTGAAACAATTTGCGCCGGTTTGACCTGCACTCCCTCTCCCATCCGGAAGCTCAGAACAGGGGTTGTCACCTGAATGTCCTCATTCTGGCATTTGGAAGGTCCCACAGTCTGGACAGCCAGCTCATTTCCCTAAAGCAAAGCCTGTGGTTGACCCTCTCCATCTGCCCTGCCCTGCATTGCACAGAGTTCCTGGTAGAATTTCCATGCAAGAAAGAGGCTGAGCTGGAAAGCAGAGGAAACCCATTACCAGTTTAGCCAGTATCTTCTTAAGTAAGAGTCAGATAACTGAGTAGAACCAAGAGCATCAAAGACCAATGTTAGTAAGTTTGAAAAACTGACCCCCAGAGAGAAAGGTTATTCAGAAAATGGAAAGAAACTTCATGAAAGTAAATATTCTGATATATATATCATATATATATATATATATATATGATATATATATATGATATATATATTATTTGCAGAAAACTAAGAAGCGGGGGATGCTATGAAAAAAGAGCAGAGAAAGAAAGGTTTGTAAAAATATATAAAACTTGGTAGTTGGACTAGAGAATAAAGTTAAGGAAAGTTAAGGGAGGACAAGAGAATGATAGACTAGTAAGAACAGACATGGAAGACCAATCTAGGAGACTTCGTTGGAGTCTCAGAATGAGAAAATGGAATGGAAGGAAGTTATCAGAATAAAAGGGAGGGTTTCCCAGAGCTGAAGAAAAGAGTCTTCAAGTTCAAAGGTCCTACTGAATTCCTAGGACCAAGAGAAAAGACCACAACTTCAACATGTCAGTGTGAAACTGAACAATAAGGATAATGAGAACAGTGGACTTTTCCTACCAGGAAACAAGGATCGGAGTGGTATCAAGTTTAACAGCAGTCTGAATACTGAAAGAGAATTCAACAGGACATTTAAAGCTTTGAAAGAAACTTAATTTAAGCCCAATATTCTGTATCCAGCCAAATTCAATTACTGTGAAAGACACTCAAGAGATGTGTTTTTTTGTTTTTTAATATTACTGGAGGGAGATACACTCTAGCAAAATGAGGAAGTAAGCTTGAGAATCCAGGACACAGTGGGTCTAATAGCACAGGAGAGGAGTGCCGTAGAAATCTCTGATTATAGCTGTTCAGTCAGCCTAGAAGAGCAAGTAGGCCAAATTTGAGCAAGAGAAGGTTGCTCCAGGGAGGTCTCTGGAGGGAAAAACAAAAAGACCTATGATTGAGCAGATGGAAGATGTGCCATATGAAAAGAAAAAGAGGGACTTCCCTGGTGGTCCAGTGGCTAAGACTCCATGCTCCCAATGCAGGGGGCCCGGGTTCGATCCCTGGTCAGGGAACTAGATCCCACGTGCTGCAACTAAGAGTTTGAATGCCGCAACTAAAGATCCTGCACGCGGCAACAGAGATCCCATGTGCTACAACTAAGACCCGACACAGCCAAATAAATTAATTAATTAAAAAAAAAAAAAACAGGAGAAAAAGAAAGGTCATTCTATACCATTCCAAAGAAAAGTCTGAATGCAAGAGTTTTGGAGCGAATATGAAGCAAACTTTAGTAAGTGTGATTTCAAGCAACAATGGGGTGTAAGGAAAAGGATATTTTGTAGTATTAGGAATCATCTACAGGAGGCGCCAGAGGAAAGAAGGAATCAGAGCTCTGTCCTGTAAGCACTATGGCTGTTTTTAAAATTATCATCTTGCAAATTAGGGGTTCAAGATATACTTTTTTAAAGTTCTTAAAAAGAAATAGAAATGTAAATTCAAAGGTAACCAAGAGAAGAAGCAAAACTAACATAGGGAAGAGGAAGGTTTAGTTTAAGTAAGTGATAGCCTCATGGTTTATGGTAAGGAGGCAGCAGAGATCTGTACTGTATCGTAGGCTGAAATGTGCTGAGAGAGTAGATCTTAAGTGTTCTCACCACACGCGCGCGCGCACACACACACACACACACACACAGTCACTATGTGAGGTGATGGATGTGTTTATTAACTTGACTGTGATAATCATTTTATAATGTATATATATATTAAATCATGTGCACCTTAAGTCATGTGAAACCTAAATAAATACAATTTTTATTTGTCAATCATACCTTAATAAAGCTGGAAAAGTTTTGAAAATAAAATTGCTAACTTGGAAGTGGCGGTAGAATTCATAAGCATGAATTCCTTTATAACCTAGAAATGGAAAAAGTTTACAAAATATGACTCAAAAACCAGAAACAGTGAGATCAAAGATTGGTAAATTTTGCTCCATTTGACCCAAACAGCATGGAGCGTGCGTGGGGGAAAAGCTCCGTAAGAAAATTTAAAAGACAAAAGGACAAACTTGGAGAAAAGTTTCTGCAATTCGTATCAAAATCTCCAAGAGATTTTTGTTCACAAAATTGAAATGAAAGGGCCCTTAAACATGGAAAACATGTTCAGACTCACTCATGATAAGAGAACTGCGAGTCTAACATGCATTGAGATACCATTTCTTACCATTTTTGATTAGCAAAAATCCAGAAGTTTGACAGCATACTTTGCTGGCGAGGCTGGGGAGAGATAGGCACGCTTGTACATTTTCTGGTAGTGTGAATCTCTGTGGAGGGCAATTTGGCAATATCAAGCCAAATTAAATATTTTCATTTACCCTTTGACCCAGCAATTCCATTTCTAGGAATCTATCACAAAGGTCTAATGACAAAAATACAAAAAGGCGTATGTACAAAGTTAGTTATTGCAACACTCTGTAATGCAAAAGATTAACAAACCAAATGTCCATCAGATGTCCACGAGACTGGTTGAATAAACTGGTGTGGTCACAAAATGAGTCTTTCGTAGATGTAGAAAATAGCAGAGAAATGATCCAAACCGCTATGCAGTGATGCTAGGATGTATTTACTGTTAAGTGAAAAAAAACAAGTTGTAAGCTACCTGGTGTGGGATAAATTGTGTTCTCAGAATGCATACGTTGGAGCCGACACCCCAGTATCTCAGAATGTGACTGTGTTTGGAGATAAGGCCTCTTCAGAGGTGATTAGGTTAGTAAATGAGGCCCTTAGGTGGTTCCTAGCCCAATCCAATCTGATTGGTAGAAATTTGGGCACAAAGGGTGACGCCTCGGGGGGCACAGACAGGGAGAAGAGGCAGCAGGAGAGTGGCCATCTGTATTCGCATGGGAGAGGCCTCAGGGGAGACCAACCCTGTCAGCACCTCCATCTTGGACTTACGGCCTCCAGAATTGTGAGAAGATAAATTAATATTGTTTAAGCCACCCAGCCTCTAGTGTTTTGTTATGGCAGCTAATATGGCAAACTCATATGTTACCTTTTATCTAAGGAAATAGGGAGCATTTAAAAGAATGTATATATCAATACACATATATATAATCTTAAACAACTACAAAAAAAGGTGGGAGAAAAGGCCAAAGACAAAATAAAACCTGGTTACCTGTCAGGAGAAGAGACAGAGGAGGGAACAGGAAGGAATGAAGGCTAGATTTCCTTGAATGTGTTTTTTACTTTTGACTTTGAACTGTGTAAATGTTCTGCGTGACTATGGAACAATTATAGCTCAATTTTAAAAAATTGAAAACAAAATGAAACATGTAACTATATCAAGTCGGTGGCTTAACCTCATAAAGAGTTTTTTCAAATCAGAAGTTTGAAAAGTCCAAATGGGATGTACCCTAAGGACAAAAATAACTGCACAAAAAGTTTAAACAGTTATGAAATACTCACTGATAGAAGAATTCAATCTGGAATGAAGCAAATAAGCAGGGTTTTGTGGGGATTTTTTTTTACTGTCATTAGGAATCAAGACTCTTCACTAGAGACGAGATAAAATTGAAATCAAATTCAAAACGTTGTTAGGCTAAATTTGAATTGGAAATATCATGAACACGTGCTTTTACCCATTTAAAATAATTTTCTAGCTCTGTCTGTTGGTAAGGCATAGAAGCACTGAGCATCCTTTGTACCTATGTTACCATCTCTACCATTTCAACTAAAAGGGATCAGCGTTACCTTAGTGAAATGTCTGCTTTCAGATTTACAACGGCAAATGTAGAAAATGAGCCCAGGTCTGGACCAGTGTGCGAGCAAGGAAGCCATGTTAAAGGACACAAAATCATTCCAAAGGGGCTTCCGCTGACCAAAGATAGGACAGTGTGACCATCAGAGATAACGATTGCGATGGATTAAAACACTGGCATCAAATATGAAAAACCAATTTCCTCATAATGAAAAACTAACAGCAAAACTAAAAGGCCACCTTAGAAGCTGTCTAGGACATCAACTCTTTTTTATTTTCAGCGTTTTTGTTTTTCTTGGAAAGTGGAAAATAAAATTTGAGCTCTATTTTAAGTAAACAGCTGATAAGGGAAGATTCTTTATTGAAGAATTTTCACTAATCAAAAAGACCTGTTCACAAAAGCTGTTGGATGTTAGGTAGAAGCCAATGGGGGAGCCAAAGGTAATGGATGGATGGGACTGGACACCTGAGAGCACTGGTCATTCATAACACCACACAAGGAGAGAATATGAGCCTCCTGGTGCAGTGAGGACCTCGATAACCTTCCATGAGATGCTCTTTCCAACAAGCATGAGAGCTGAATTGAATCAAGCCTGGATCTAATGACCAGTGGATAGGAAATACCAGGGGGTGGAGGAACATAAAAACACACATGATTGCAGTTATCCAAATCAGCTACTACAGGATAAATGCCTCAACATTCACCAAATAACAAGGGGGGAAAAAGGAGCCATAGATCAAAGGAAATCCATCAACCAAATGGCATGTGTGGAGACCTTGTTGGGATCCTGATTTGAACAATTGTAAAAAGACAATTAGGGACCAATTAGAGAAGTTTGAACTCTGAGGAAGTATTAGGGAAAACTGCCTATCATTGTTTTTTTTGCATCTAAATTTTTATTTTGAGATTGTTTTGGAGATGCATGCTATTGCAAGAAGAATTAGATCCCAGACACCCTTTGCCCAGCTCCCCACCATGGTGACATCTTGTAAAACCATTGTACAGTATCACAGTAGTACAATATCAAAATACAGTCGAGATGCAGGACATTTCCAGCGCTGCAAAGATCTCTTCTGGTCTGCAGCTGTGTCCACTTCCCACTGTCACCCCCCACCTTAACCCGTGGCAACCACTAATCTGTTCTCCATTTCTTTCATTTTGTCATTTCAAGAATATTTTGTAAGTGGAATCACACTGTGTAACCTTTTGGGACTGGCTTTTTTCACTCAGCATCATTCTCTGGAGATTTGTCCAGATTTGTGTGTATCAATAGTTCCTTTTATTGCTGACTAGTATTTGTCATCGTTATAAAAAGAAAAAAGTAATCATTTCACTGTATATCTCAAGTCATTACCTTGTATATGTTAAACTTAACATGCTGTTATATGTCAATTATATCTCAAAGCTGGAAAAGAAATAAAACCCCATTGTAAAAGAGGAAAAAAATCAACAATAAAATACAATGCCAGGTAATAAAATGTTTCATTTTTTTGGTGGGAAAAAAAAGTTCTTATCTCTTACAGATACTGTAGGATCTTCAGATGAGATGATGTAATGTCTTGGATTTGCTTTAAAATAATCTGAGTGAAGGGGCTTATAAATGAGTCATGATTTCCATGTGTTAGTAATTATAAGAGCTAATTGTTGGGTATGTGGGGTTCAAGATACTATTCTCTCTATTTTTGGGGTGTTGGAAATTTTCTGTTATTAAATGTTAAAAATACAGCAATCTGGGGCTTCCCTGGTGACGCATTGGTTGGGAATCCGCCTGCCAATGCAGGGGACACAGGTTCGAGCCCTGGTCTGGGAAGATCCCATGTGCCACGGAGCAGCTGAGCCCGTGCGCCACAACTCCTGAGCCTGCACTCTAGAGCCCGTGAGCCACAGCTACTGAAGCCTGCATGCCTAGAGCCTGTGCTCCACAACAAGAGAAGCCACTGCAATGAGAAGCCCGCGCACCGCAACGAAGAGTAGCCCCCGCTCGCCGCAGCTAGAACTAAGCCCACGTGCAGCAATGAAGACCCAATGCAGCCAAAAATAAATAAATAAGTTTTTATATATATATAGATATAGATATAGATATAGATATAGATATAGATAAAATACAGCAATCTCAGCCCCTTATTTAGAGAGATGGAGCCAGCCACAAGAACTAAAAATGGACCATTAAATAAGTGAATGGCAGGGACAGGGAAATGTTTGCTTTTCACCAGAAGCTTTCCTGTTCAATTTGATCTGTTGCCATGCACATTAGTTATTTTAAAATAATTTTAAAGCTACTCTCCGAAAACAGTTTGACTTAATTGTGCAAATAACACGAGAAGTAAGCATTTACTTCTGTTGCATGACCTCCTCCACTGTATGAGAAGATACACTGGTGATTTGGGGGTAAATTGAATCCTTTTAGGTATAATATCTTCAGTTGTCCTTTGTCTCCTCCAAGTCATAAACCAGTCTCATTATTTCTAGATCACGGGGCTCCCCGAGGATTCCAATTACATGTGGCTTCTCTTGTTTATTACAGTCTAAGCAAGGCTTTTTGTATTGGAGTAAATTCAAATTTTACTCCAATAAGGTTGATACGGTTCTAGCCTTTGCAGATGAAACCTTCTCGTGGATAAGATAAGCTTTCCTAGATATATTTTCATGACAGACCACAGGTGCTTTCATCTTTACTCTTTTCTTTTTGGGTGGTGTCCTCCTCCTGGCCCATGACCATGAAAAAATAATATTAGTCTTTCATCATGGTTAGCAAATTTTATGAAGATTAACTGTACCTTTTTTTTCACAATCATTCATTCATTTTTTCACGTATGTTTGTTGAGAAGCCACTAAGTGCCAGGTGCTGTTGCAGGTGCTTTTGCAGTTAATGTAAACAGAGGTTTCCAAAATCCTGCCAAAAGGGTATTTACCTGAGCTATGAATCAGAAACTGTTCTGGAGGTTATAACCTGATGACATTGATCATAGTATATTAACCAACCTACTAGGGCCTGGGTCACACAGTAATACTAAGAGCATAATTTAGTATTAAAAATAGTTTTCTCCATATCAATACTCAAAATAGTAAGAAGGAATTTAAAAGTAAAAGAATAGCTAACACAGCCCTTACCATGAATCAAGCCATACTTTACCCATTTCACATATATTAACATATTTAATAACTCACCACAACTTTCTGTGGTATGTGCTTTTGTGGTTCCCATTTTGCAGATGAGAAGAATGAGGTACAGAGAGGTGAGGTAACTTGCCTAAGATTATAAAGCCGTAAAGTGGCAGTGTCAGGATTTGAACCGAAGGTGACTAACACGAAGCCAAATGTTTCTCTCCTGCAGTTCATCTGTGGAGCCCAAGTCAAGATTTTTCTGTTTGCGTCCATTTCCATTGTCCATGCTACTGTTTTCCCAACTGTTTCTTGGAAGTCAACAGACGTTCCCTGAAAAAAATGTTTCGTGGAAAAATATTTAACCCAGCATTTTTCTAACATATATAGAGGTTATTTATACCGAGGACTTCTTAGAGGATTTAACGTTAAGTGTATATTGTAAATCACTAAGAGAAACATTTATCTTGCACAGTTCTAAAATTGTTTTTCCATGGAATGTTTTTTCTTGTTTTGTTTTTACAGGATATCTATAAATATCTCAAGGAACTTACAGTTTTGTGCCACTTCTGTGCTCTTGAATATCTTCCACACCATTAGTTTCTGTGCTGTCACCCAAACGATCTTTCTTAAATGCAAACTCAGATGTCACTCTCTAAATCACCATGTGGTGAACCCTTGTGGCTGTCAGGCTTATACTTATTGCAGAGAAGGGCCCTGCTTGCTTTGTTGGCCTCTTCTGCCACTTCTCTGTGGGTTCACTGACCACGTACAGCTAATTGCAGTTCCCCCTTTGCTCGGTGCCACCTCCCTTAGACCTGTTCCGTATGCCACTCTCTTTCCTTTGAAAAGCCCTTCTGTGCCACTCCCATCCTCAACCGAAACAATTCTCACTTGTTGGAAGACTTGGCCTAGACATTCCATTTCCTGTGGAGCCTGTCTTGAAAACCTCCCGTAGGCCAGGTCTCCATTTTCTCAATCTGTGTAGAGCCTGTCCTGGTCTGTATGTATTAAAATTAGACCAAGAGTTCCCTAAAGACCACTTCCTGTTTGTTTTTATATCTCATACCTAGCAAATTATTACCTGCACATAGCAGTTTCTCAGTAAATCTTTGAATGGATGCCATTTTCCAGAAGCTATAATTGTTAACAGTGTGTTCCTTATGTTGACCTAAAATCTGGTTCTTTCCAATATTATGACGTCGAATATATTTCATTTTTGCTCATAACCTATTATTTCAATACAGTGTTTGAATTTCCCTCAAGACTTCTCCATATGAAACTTTTTTTAACATAGAACATGAGTGCTCAGTTACTGACATGCAGTCAGAATTGAATTGAATACTGCATTCCAGATGTTATTAAAACAGTTTTAATTTTTATAGAAACCTATGTTTTTCATCAGTTATTACCAAACCTCTGTCCCTCATCTTCTACTTGTGCTTATTAAACTCCATTTTATTTTGACCTAGTCATTTTCATCTTGATTAGATCACCTGTTGTTTGAAGCACCTTTGGGTTATCTTCAAATTTTATGTACACACCTGTGGTTTCTTCATCCAGATCTAGGAACAGAAAACAGATCCCATAGTTCCAATAGATAACTCATTCTAGGTTAATCCTGAGTCATCGTAACCACATCCTAGTTACAAATTCCTCATGTCTTAAGTCTGTGCAGTTCTACATCATCTCACCTATTTTTCACTTACCCAGAACTTATTTTGGCAAATGCTTTGTGGAAATGTAGACCATTACTCTACAATTCGTAAATTGAGTTCTGTTTCATATTTTATTTGACTTTGTGTAAGCTACCTAGCCCTTTAGCCCTGACTGAGATTCCTACAATTTTGAATGGAATAACTAGTCTTTTAAGTTTTTTTTTGTAAAAATTAGTTTGAGTCAACATTGTACATGGCGCTACATCTTTCTCAATTACAGTGTTTTAATACATTTTCTCAGGTTTTAAAAAGTTGCAGAAGGAAGAAAGCAAAGGGAAAGAAAAAAAGTGTTCAGAAGTCTTTATACGGGGAAAGAGACATTGCGTCTAAGAAGCCGCTCCTGAGCCCTATTCCTGAGCTGCCCGAGGTATCTGAGACGCCGCTGGTTCCAAGCATCTGGAGGATGTGTCCAGGTAGCCTGGCCTTTTCCTGTTGTCGATATTGTATCTCTTCTCTCCTCCCTCTTTGTTGCCATTTCACTCTCTTTTTTCCCTTCTTCCCATTCATTGTGTAGAGTACATAAATTTAAAATAGCAACTTTCCCTCCTGTTCTCACAAGAATTTTAAGTTAAAGAAGCTGTCGTTTGTAACTTTCACCTAGACCCTTTTCAGAACCTGTTGGACACTCTGGATCCTCCCCCCAGAAAAACTCAGGCACAAAATATTACGTATAATTTTAGGGGAAAGAATTTCCTTTCACCCTCTTTCTTTTTGCTTTTTAAAGTGTTTTGGTAAAGTCAAATGAATTGTTTGGTGTTGTAATCCATCACTAAAAGTCAACAAGGTGATGGCTCAGTAATAGGTATATCTTCTATGGATTAAGAATAAAAATTAAGGGCTTCCCTGGTGGCGCAGTGGTTGAGAATCTGCCTGCTAATGCAAGGGACACAGGTTCGAGCCCTGGTCTGGGAAGACCCCACATGCCGCGGAGCAACTAGGCCCGTGAGCCACAACTACTGAGCCTGCGTGTCTGGAGCCTGTGCTCCGCAACAAGAGAGGCCACAACAGTGAGAGGCCCGCGCACCGCGATGAAGGGTGGCCCCCTCTTGCCACAACTAGAGAAAGCCCTTGCACAGAAACAAAGACCCAACACAGCCAAAAAGAAAAATAAATAAATTAAAAGAAGGCTCAACATTTAAATAAATAAATAAAATAAAACAAAAAAACCTTGCCCTCTGATGTTTCAGTAGAGTTGGCACTGCTAAGCATCTTCTAGAAATAACATTTATAAATTGAACTTGATTACTTGGAAAATTTTGTTTAAAAGGAAGATTAAGTCTGTTGGTATCCTGATTAGACAAAAATTGGATTGGAGTTGCATCTGGTTGGTAATGCTTGAGTTTAAATTGATTAAATCGTGCTGAAAAGCTGGAGTATGTGTTCATTTCGTGTGTGAATTTTGTATGTAATCATTCTTAAGATAGCTGCCTTTGTCAATCACCACATATTTATAGCCTGCATCCCATTTGCAGCATAGCACGTAGGATCTATCATAGATTCGAGGACGAATATGGTACATGCCATTATAGACTCTTGGCCTCTGCCTACTTGTTATTTCAGGAACACCCAAAAGTTTAAACAAACTCACGGCCACCCCACATAGACATATTCCTCCGGCCCCGGGGCACCAGCAGAGGTGGAGCTGTCCTGCCCTAGCCTCTTTTCTGTGCTACATCGTGGGACAGGACGTCGGCCACCCCACCTCTTTTAAATCTGGCCTGATGCTGCTTAGCCTTTAGGATTTAGCCATGCTGGCTGCCTTTCCAGGAAAACTCTTTGTTCACCTTACAGCTTTACCACCTGGTTTATAACGATCTGTCCACCTCCCTCCCCTGCAAGTTGCCTTTCCCTTGAGACTTATTTTTGTTATATCTGTAGTTCCTAACAGTTTCCTTTATTCCAAAGATACTTGAACAATGACTGTTAGTGTATATTTTACATCTTGCATCTTATTAGAGAATTTCTTTTCAAAAATACATGAAACACTTTTTGTCAGTAACCAACGGTTTCATCTGCTATGAGGGTCTAAAGCAGTTCTCTCTCTCCCTTCTTTCCTCTCTATTTCTCTCTTCCTCCCTCCATCCCTTTCCCCTACCTTCCTTTTCTAGTATGTTAATTTCACGAAAAATACACGAATATCCATTTTTAAAGTTGTATAAAGAGCCCAGTTGACATATTGGTTGGTTGATACCAAGGGCCCCCTGCCCTATGTTAATCTCTAGCTTTCTGTGACATGATTGTAAGTACCCAAATCCCGGATGTATATATACCTTTTCACACTGAAATGTTTTTTGTAGATTTTTGGCTCAGCTTATGTTTTATCTTTCAGTTTTTATTTTGTTTAAAACATTTTTTATACTCCTTTGACTGACCAATTAAAAACTTTATTATGTGAGATAACCAGAGAGATGGCTTCTAATAGTACTGAGATTTAGAACTCATAAAGCCTAGATTCACTTAGGCTGTGTTATGTGACTTTAAAACCTTGATGATGTGTTTTTCACCTGTGATGTGACACCGTGTGCCAGAAACACATGGCAGGGCCCACATGGCGTGTCTTCCTGGAGGGTGAATTATATTCAGAGATTGGCATGGAAGGGGAGAGATTTCTAGAATATTGAAACAACCGGGGCTCCATTTGAGAGTTTGGTGCAGTTTAATGTTAATTTTTTAAACACTGGGCATAAGACTTGAGTGTCTTCAGAAGTACCCTTTTAGCTAAGTCCTCAAATCCCCCAGAATTCCAAGTTTTCTCTCTTCTATTTCGAGGGGGAACATTGATGGAAAAGTTTCAGAAGCATGATGTTGCCGATTTTCAGTAATTCATTTTTCGGGAGATAGGAAGTGTGTCTACCTCATGCTAATTGACCTTGTAGAATGGGAAGCACATTAGAATAGAGGAAGCAATTTCAGATACAGTTCTCATTTCCATGGTCTCAGGTTATATGCTTTATTAATTCATGCATTAAGTACATATTTTCTTAACCTGTGGGGTGAGGAAGAACTGAAAGAGAAAGAACGATGACAGATGGGGACAAGTACAGGGTAGCATTTGTAGGTCTTGCGATTTTTTTGAAAGCTTGACACACAATACAATTTGACACCTGTTTGATTTGTGAAAGTTTATTTCCACTGTTACTTTTTAATTCGATTTAAACTTACTTACATGCCCATAGATGATTTCAGCTCCAATGATGAACTTGAAGAAGTGAAGCTTCCGAAGAGAAATAATATTTTGCCTCAGAGCCCAGAGGACTGGCAGATGATTCGAGGCTTTAATAAATACGATGTGTCTGAATTCTGCAGCTCTGACATGAAAAGTTCATCATCACTTATTAATGCTACTTTTGAGCAAGGTTCAAATACAAGTACTATAGAAATTAATGAAAACAAAAATATTCCAAAAGCAGCAATTAAGTTGGAAAGTGAAAACGAACTAAAAACTGAGACTGAGAATGAAAACAGCCATATTTCTTATCCTTCTGTGACTGAAACACCCATTGTATCAGACAATCCAAAACCTGATTTTACCATGCAGTCCCAAGAACTTTCTGCTGCTGGTCAAAATATGGAAAACCTTTTTCAAATCTTTAAAATCTCAGAAGATATAAACATCAAATGTGAAAACCAGGGTGACTTCTTAGTCGTTCCAGAAGGAAAACTGCAGACCAAGCATTTCATGCCCGACTCACAAAAAGAATGTGATTGTTCAGAAGATGTCTTAATTGACCACATGAAAGAAAGTAAAAGTCAAGGTGAGGATTTGGGAAGAAACTCCATAGCAAGTAGTCGTGGTGTGAGTTACAGAGAAAGGAAATACAGAAGACAGTCCATGGCTTGTTCTGATGGGCAAAGTTTACATTTGGAAAAAATTGAGAATCCCAAACCTTCCTACAGTGTGAGCAGCTCTGTAGAAATTAGTTTAGAAAATTCCCAACTGTATAAAGATTTATCTGACTCCATTGAGCAAACCTTTCAGAGAACAAAGAGTGAAACCAAAGTAAGACGCAGCACAAGGCTACAAAAAGGTTTGGAAAGTGAAGGGCTTGTGTGGATTTCCCTTCCATTGCCTCCCGCTTCCAGCATTTCCCAAAGAACCAAGAGGAGAACAATAGGTACATTTGACAGCAGAAGATTTGAGAACGGGTCCTCCAGGCAAAAACCTTGTGTGCTGCCCTCCACACCAGGTAAAGAAAACAGTGAGGGCTTTGCTGCTGCTGCTGCCAGTTTACCTGGGAGGAGCCGGAAGAGCTTTTGTACATCTACACTTGCAGATCCTAAAAACACCACCCAGTCGAGAGGCTACAAAAGAACCACCTTTCTCAACCAGAAGGAAGCTCTCCAAGTGACTTCGAGAGAATCGGACATATCAGAGAACTAAAGCAGTAACTGACATTCCCTGCAGAACGTTTTGGCAAGAGAGAAGGTAACCAACCATTCATGTCTGAAAGATTCTTTCATCCAAGTTCCCATCCTTTGTTCAACCTCAGTGTTTTAAAAGTTTCAAATAAAATATTTGAGTAGAACCTACTTTTAAGTAGAAATAAGTGAATTTCTCCATCTTTCAAACTGAAAGCATTGTATTAAACATGTTCTCCCCACAAATGATAAAAGCTTTATTGGTATTCTGTTAAAAAGGATTGCTTTTAGACCTAACAGCATGTCTCTTAAGTTTTATTTCATGTTAGTACATATTTATCACTGAAGGTTTAGAGTTTCTGTTGTAAAAAAAGCATCTTTTAGAATTGACTTGTTATATCTGGATGAGAAGAGTGTTTTGTTTTGGTCTTTAACAAATTGTTAGAATTAATGTAACTTTATGAAAATTGAAGGTAATATAAGGTTGAAACTGTTAAATAAAGTGGGGTGAGGTATGTTTTTATTTTAAAAGATTGCCCCAAAAAAACGGGTTAAAAATTTTAACAAGTAGGAAAGATGGAAATGATAAAATTTGTTTTTTTCCCTTTGGGGTTAAAGTTAAGAGAAGCTTTAATAATATACTTTGTCTCAAATAAAAATTTTATTTTAATAGATTAAAATCAAATCTTAAACATGGGATTTTGGAAAATTCTTTCAATAACCAGAATATTACAAATCTGTCATTATAAAGTGAATATATAATTTAGAAATAACTAACATGAAAGCATTTTGACCTTCACACAACACTCTTGTATGCTTTGTGGGGTAGGAAGTAGGGGTTTGGTTTTTGGTGAAAATATAAGCAGTCTAGTTGAAGACTCATCTCCCAGATCATTCAGATTAGTCACAGGTAATTTGGGATTGAATTCATGGTTTTCCATTAAAAAAAAAAAATCCAGAAACTCACTTAAAAGACCCTAACAAATTGGTTTACTAACATGAAGCATGGTGGTAGGTTGCTGATTTCTTTTTTAGCATGGCATTTTCCAGCCTTTCTGACTTTTTATTTCACCATACCAGGAGCTAGTACTTGTTTTGGTTTGTCCAGTTAAGCTTCAGCAGTATATCCTATCGCAGTTTTGGTGACAGCAGTTTGAAAATCTAAATTGCTATATTTTTAGAATTTGTGAATGCAAGTAAATCATTGTATCATTAAACAGTTGTCTTTGAAATCCTTTAAATCATTAAACTCTCCTACTCCTGTGATAGCAGAAACATGTTAACAAATAGGGCTCTCTATAAATAACACAACAGGGAAGAAAGCTCCTGCTGGGCGCCCATTTCCCCTGCCTTAGATAGAGACTATTTGTTACCTTCTTGGCACCAATAGGTCTGGAACTCCTGCTGCTAAAGACTAATGTATTTTACATTAACACTCAAAGTGATCCCCAATTTCTCCTGCTAAAGGGTGGATTGTTTCAAAAATTCTTTTATCTTTACATGTAAATTATTTATGGGCTTTTCCCCCCATTTATAGTTTGGTATGGTTGGCAAATGTCTACCACTGAAAACAAACCAAAAAAAAAAACTTCTTGTGAAGCTTTTTGGTTTTGGTCATAAAAAAAAAACAACAAAACTTTCAGAAACATACAATGTTAGAGGGTTTTGTTTTTTAAAAATTTTTTGTTGTTTGTTCATAGGAAGGTTAAAATTACTGTTATTTTCTGCCATTTTTACTGTATGATATATGATCTCAATTGTATTTGAATTTTCAGAATTTCACGTGCTTTGTTTTATTTCCCAAAAAGTGCTAGTGAGGATGAAGGAGACATTTTGGTCTGTGATTTTTTTGGTTGTGATTTTTTTTGGCTTGGTTTTTCAAATGTAAAATTGTTCTCATTTTCAAGTATCTGCAGTTAGAAAGATAAACACTACAAGTTCTATTCGTTTTTAAATATTTCACTATGAATATTTTGTTGCTATCTGTAAATAACAAATGGACTGTTTTCCTACAAAGATGTCTTGAGAAATCAAAACAACTTGGAGGTAGTTTTATCCACCATCTCATTTGTATCATAAAATTTGTGAAAAGTTAATGATTTCTGTATGTCATCATGCTTGTGTGTTTTTAACTGTTTCTTTTCATTAATGGCTAAATCAAAAATTTGCCTTATCTTTTCTACCGCAGTAACCCTTGACATTTTGCCTTAGGATGGCTTCTACTTTTATCTGTTCCTGCTCCCATAGATTCTTGCTTGTTCCAGAAGATGGCAGCATGACATCTGAAGTTCTCATCCTGTGTGCACTACCTTAAACCAGGGCAGCTCTTCACTGTTGCTGCGGGTGCTTCCCCTTAACTTTTATTTTCACTCATTTTTATTACAAAAGTCCTATGTGTCTACTGAAAAAAGTAGAGAACTGGGCATAATGAAAAAGTGTCTTCCCCCCACCTAATGCAGGCATCCTGCAGCTACACCTTTCTCTCCCTGCCTTTCTAGGTGTCAACACCAGTAACAGCAGGCATAGGTTTTGTTGTTTTCTAATGGGATCGCTCTGTGTTCCATTTTGCAAGTTAAAATTTTTGTTCAACATAATACCATTTTGGGGAGCCCTGGTGCCATTGCAGTCTTTTTAACCCCTGCATAGCATGATATAATTTGGATATCTATAATGTAGTTAGCCATCTCCCTACTGATGGACGCTAGTTGCCTCCAGTTTTTTGTAATTGAAAATTATGCCACACTGGGCCTGCGTGACGATGTAAGATAAATTCCTTGAAATTAAAATTAAATGGTTATTCGGTTCTTTTCTCTGGATCTGACCTGGCAAACATGTTGCTTCCATTTTCTCTCACTGACTGCCTCCACCCCCCAACGCCCAGACTTCAGCTGTAGACCTGGCATAACAAGGAGGAAATACTTAATAATGCCTGATTTGTGCTTTGTATTGAAAGAGCTGTTGTTTTCCTTTTCCTTTTTAAAGTCAGGTTTATTGAGGTGTCATTCACCTACAGCAAAGTTTACCCTTTTAAGCCTAGCAGTTTGAATGTAACCATGACACACATACCCCAGTCAAGGAGTAGAACATCCTCATCACCCAGAAAGAAGTTTCCTCCTGCCTCTTTGCAGTCAGTCCCTCTCCCCCACCCCCAGCCCCTCTCACAGTCACTCATCTGAGTTCTATCCTTATAGTCTTGCCTTTTCCAGAATGTCTTATAAATGGAACCATACAGTGGGTATCCTTTTGTGTCTGCCTTTTTAAACTTTGCATAATGCTTTTGAGGTTCATCCATGTTGTATAAGGAATTGGTTCCTGTTTGTTGCTAAGTAGTATTCCATCTTATGGAGGTATCAACGGTTTATCCATTCACCAATTGATGGATATTTGGGTTGTTTCTATTTTCTGGCTATTATAAATAAAGCTGCTATAAACATTCACATATGGATCTTTTTTATAGACACATGTTTTCCTTTATCTTGGGTAAATACCTAGAAGTGGATTCCTGGGACGTATGGCTGGGATCTGTTTAAGTTTTTAAGAAACTGCCAAGCTTTTCCATAGCAGCTGCACCAGTTTGCATCCTCACCTGCAGCATATTGTTTCAGTTGCTCCACGATTTCATCATCACAAGGTGTTGTCAGCCTTGTTCCTCATAGGCATTCTAGTAGGTGTGCAGTGGTATCTCATTGTGATTTTGTTGTGTATTTCCCTAATGACAAATTATGTTGAACATCTTTTTTTTTCCCTGTGTTTATTTGTCATTCTTATATCCTCTTTATTGAAGCGTCCATTTAAACCTCTCGCCTATGTTTCCTTTTGTTGATATTGTTGTCTTGTTTTTGAGATGAAAGAGTCCTGTGTATATTTGGATATAGTCCTTTATTGGATATGTATCTTGCAAATATTTTTCCCCAGTCTGTGGCTTGTGTTTTTTCCTAGAGTGTCTTTTGAAAAGCAGATTTTAATTTTGATGTAGTCTAATTTATCCATTTTTTTTATTGGATCATACTTCTGTGTCCTAAGAAATCTTTGACTAACTCTAGGGTACAAAGATTTTCTCCTGAATTTCTTCTAGAAGTTTTAGAGTTTTAGCTCTCAGGTGTTAGATCCACTTTGAATTAAGTATTGTACAATGTATGAGATGAAGTTGTTTTGGGGTTTTTTTGGGGTTTTTTTTGCGGTACGTGGGCTTCTCACTGTTGTGGCCTCTCCCGTTGCAGAGCACAGGCTCCAGACGCGCAAGCTCAGCGGCCATGGCTCACGGGGCCCAGCGGCTCCACGGCACGTGGGATCTTCCCAGACCGGGGCACGAACCCGTGTCCCCTGCATCGGCAGGCGGACTCTCAACCACTGCACCACCAGGGAAGTCCTGTTTTGGGTTTTTTAGTGGAAGTCATTCAGCACCATTTGTTGAAAAGATTTTGCATTCCTTATTGAATTACAGTGGCACCTCTGTTGAAATCAGTTGACCTTGTATGGGTAGGTCTATTTCTGGACTTGATTCTGTTCTATTGATCTCTATGTCTGTTCTTAAACCAGCATCACACCATCTTGATTACTATAAGAAAGCTTGTCTTCCCCTTTACTGTGAATCTGTGTCATAGTTTTTGTTTAAAGTTCTTTTTGTGAAGGAGGAGCAAAAGATTGACCAACCAATTCTATGTGGAGCCTACAATTACACCCAGACATACATTATATTTAGGGCAAAAAGTCAGTAATAATAAGCTATCAGAAATATGGGCAGGAAACCAACTTTCTTGGGGTACCTATACACTCAGCCCAATCTTCTCATATAAATGGGTTTGCTACAGTTCATGATTTAAAATTGTCACCCTGAGATGCTAAGATTTAGTCATTGAGAAAGAATTCTCCTCTTGACCACTGTGTAATATATACCAGTAAGAAAATGAAATGAGTTGAATTAAAATAAGGTTCAAAGTTGTTTGCTAAAAATTAAATTGTCTAATAAGTCTGATTCAATTCTTCTCATAAATTAAGATTTTTATTATAGTTTGGTTTAGTATAAAAATTGTCGCTATCCTTACTTGGAAAGTAGCCTTAGCATTTCAGAATTATTTCTTAACATGGGAAAACTTCCCTGCACCAGGTCATCCCAGGAAAGCAGATCATAGATTCATTAGTACATGTGCCAGGCATTAATTTCTAAATGTGATCACTGCCTTAAAGATGCTCAGTTTTCTCTAAATGGTTGGGGGAGTACAGAATTACAATACAGGGTATGATTATAAAGGAAGGCCCTGGACCGCTCCACCCTCAAGATGGCACCAACTTCAGATCAGGTAAGTTTGTCTTGTTTCTTTCTGGAAGAAGTGATGCTTGAACAGAGTTCACTTATAGGAGTTTTAGAGAAATGGGGATCCCAAAGCAACATTCTATTCCAAATGTCTTTTCCTTATTATTTACTGAGGTTAGGCAGTGTTAAGTTGGCTTCATCTCACACACATTTTTAAGTATTTGTCTTCCCATTATGTTCTAACCTATGAATACATCCGGATGAAGCATGGATTCAAAACTAGAGATTGTGGGGCTTCCCTGGTGGCGCAGTGGTTGAGAGTCCGCCTGCCGATGAAGGGGACACAGGTTCGTGCCCCGGTCCGGGAAGATCCCACATGCCGCGGAGCGGCTGGGCCCGTGAGCCATGGCCGCTGAGCTTGCGTGTCCGGAGCCTGTGCTCCGCAACGGGAGAAACTAGAGATTGTGAATTGTCCATAACAAAGTTTTAAAGAAATCTCTCTCCTTAAATCCTTCTGCATTTCTGTCTTCTGTGCTACCAGATTTCTTTGTAGTATGTCTGAAAGGTTGACTCTGGACTTAGATTCTTAGATCAAGTAAGCAGATTTTAGGGGATGAAGTTAAATTACGATAAATAATTGCACATACAAAAAGAGTGAATTTTTTTTTCTTGGTCTTAAGATTTATTTGAAGATTATTTTTAGAGCCTTGACTTGGCTCTAGAAGGACTCGTTGTACTGTGGCCTAACAATTTCAAGTTTGTATGATTTTTCACTGGTGTGTTCAATTCTGTGCATTCTTTGATGCTTTTCTGTTTTTTTATGAAATCGTGATACAAACTACAAATAACCTAATAGCTTTAGTGAGAAGATAAGTAATTACTGCCATTCTCGTGATACTTTTTTTTTTTTTTTTTTTTTTAAGATGATTTGTTCCTTCTTGTCTACTGAGTTTTAGGTGTCTCTGGAAGAGAAGAAACTGTTATTTATTTATTTTATTTATTTTTTTTTTTTGCGGTACGTGGTGCTCTCACTGTTGTGGCCTCTCTCATTGCGGAGCACAGGCTCCAGACGCGCAGGCTCAGCGGCCATGACTCACGGGCCTAGCCACTGCGCGGCATGTGGGATCTTCCCGGACCAGGGCATGAACCCCTGTTCCCTGCATCGGCAGGCGGACTCTCAACCACTGTGCCACCAGGGAAGCCCTCGTGATACATATTTTTGTCCCATATCTTCAACCAAGATCATACTTAGCCTGGCTATGACCTTAATTTTAAGATTTATTAGAAAGGTTTTTGGAAAATTTTAGGATATTGGGAAGCAAGTATTTTTTTGGAACTGCTTCTATTTTTTGATACTTTAAGCATTGTATCACTTACATGAAAAGGAAAAATAAATGAGCATGCACATTAAAAAACAAATACAAGTTTGCATTTTCTAAGGAGTAGGTTGGGAGTTCCAAAATATCCTATGACCAATTTGAAAGCAGCCTTCTTAAATCTTCCCTTTTCTCATTTGTCCATGGCACAATGTTGTCTGACTAAATGGTTTAATTGACTTCTCTATGATACAAGTAGCCTGCTAGGGAGCAAACAGCTGGCTTTTGGGTTTTAGATGTAATTCAAGAAAATTCAGATTTTATTATTTTGTTCTAAGTTCCAAATTTCTAACTCTATTTGCATGTGAGTTTTTTAAGCTCCAAAATGTAAAGATAACAGTTAACATCCAATTACATCTAATAATTTCTTTATTCTCACAGCTTTATTCACCCACCTAAAATTTGCTTTTTTAAAAAAATTCACTTTGGCAGTGTCTTGTCCTGTCAAATGTAGTGATCTGTTAGTGGCGTCTTTATTTTTGACATTTAAAAACAAACTGTATGTCCAGTGTTCTGATGTCCCGGATGCTTGCTGGTAAATACAAAGTAAATGTCAATTTTTTTCTCTATTTAGACACATCAAGTAACTGCTAAGGAGCATCAGACATTTGAAAAACTAGGTCCTTTCAAATGTATGGTCCAAACAGTGAAATATTTTTTTTTTTTTTTTTTGAGTATAAATTTGGTGTCAAACAGTTGAAACTTCCTAGAGAAAGTGAGTAAAAAGATTTTTCAGTTCAAGTAAGTTTAGCTTGGCTGCCAGGCTCTTGGATGTTGCTATGCCTAATGTGAGAACACGTACAATGTGTCCATTTTCCAATTGTTCATAACAAAGCAATAATCCAGTGTGACTAGTCTTTTCTTATTTGAAGTGTACATGGGGAATGAAGATTTCAGAAGGATTCCCTAACTCAAACCTGAAAAACCTGGTGTTAGTCTTGGGTGATTTCCAGTGACCCTGTGACCCCCTTCTTCCTGCCCCCTGTGTAGACTTGGAACTGGGCAGCCATTTTTGTTTTTGGAAGGGAAAGGAGACAGATATAATGAATGACTTTTATTGTGCAATATTTCAAACTCTCTTGAATGCATTTGAATGGGATGGAAACTGTTCTGCCCTATGTCACAGCCAAAACAAACAAAACATATTCCCTAAACCTGGATGTGTGTTTCTCTCAAACTGGCAGTAGTTAGAGCTCAGCTCTCAAACAAGAATTCGGTTTGACAATTTTTAGCCCTTGTTCAACTGAATGTGAGGAGAGGTCACAGCCAAAGCAAATACTGTGGGGAAAAATTAATACACATATTTACAGCTTGCAGGTGGCATTTGTTCTGAAACGTTAGATATTTGTCTTAAAGAATTGCATTTGTGGTAATACTTTTAAATGGACTACTTTTTTTGGCTAGTATTTTTTAAATGAACTCTTCAATAATAATAACTCCTAATGTAAATAAATTCTACAGAAGTCCCTGAAGAGTGATAAATGCTTGAATTTAAGTATTTAAACATTTAGAAAGGCCATTAAGAATCTGATAATTCTAGGAATATCAGACCCAGCAAATATGCCATAAAACTCCCTTGATGGCAGCCTTCTCTGGCCCCCAAAGCACCCACTCTAGTGTTATCAACGACTCCTTTATGATGATGCCTCCAACACTGTTTACTGGCTCCAGCCACCCCCACCCAGGTTGTTACGTATTCCCACCCTTTGGATCTGTGGGGAGAATCACTCTGCACAATCAAGATAATTCATTTTGTAATGCACCATTGTGCTTCATGACCCGGGCAAAATATATTTTTTACTAGTCACAATAATAACGTTAAATTTATGGTCACCTACGACCAACAGGCTCTTGGTTTGTGGCTTACTTGAGAAATAGTGAAAACGTAAATTGTTAAGCCAGGCGATCTGCCTCTCAGAATGGTAGAACAGACTTCAATTCACATTTTAGGTCCTCCTTTCGAAATATAAAATTCTAACTTTCATGGACCGCTCTGTTAAACGATATCAGACATCTGTGTGAACGGAAATGAGCCATTGGATCATTTCATTGGCTGTTAACTTTTCATAGAATAAACACTACAGATAAAACACTGCCTGCATCTTGCATTTTAGTTAGAAATATTGCACATTACCGCAAAGATTTCTACTTCCCAAGAATTGCAAGGTCCCATTATACTCCTATCAACTAGAATGACTGGCACGTCCTGGACGTATAAATCACTTTAAGGAGTAGATGCTTAGTTTTTTGCAGTCTGTCTGGACAGTGAGAAATAGGAAGACCTCCGTGAGTGGGTAGGTGGGTGTTGCTGAGGTCCATGGCTCTCAGGCTGTCAAGGGGCAAATGTGAATGTGAGGTTCAAGAGGGGAGGGAAGATGGGGGCAGAAACAAACTTCTTAGAAAAAAGCAGGCTCTTATTTTTTCAATTTTAGATGCTGTTTTCCAATTTCTTAGTATTTAAACTTAAATGTGGTAGGTGCATGAGTCTCTTGCATTGGGTAGGGTAGGAATTATTGGACCCTCTGGTTTATCTAAATTCTTCCTATTTTTTTTTAACCCTGTAAGAGTGCTGAAGGGTTCCTTTTTTTACCTAAATAAATTTCTTTTTAGATTTAAAACTAACGTACCTTCCCCAAACCAGTTGGAGTCTCTCAATTCTCAGTGAGGCTGCCTTTCCCCTCAGATAGAGACAAACAGCCCAACTTCCCTTTAAATAGCTAACTCAGGCCCACCTACCTATACTCATAACCCTTAATCTAGCCTTGGACCCTCCAATTTTTTTTCCCTTTATTTATTTATTTATTTATTTATTTATTTATTTATTTATTTATTTATTTATTTATTTATGACTGCATTGGGTCTTCGTTGCTCTGTGCGGGCTCTCTCTAGTTGCGGCAAATGTGGGCTACTCTTCATTGCGATGAGCAGGCTTCTCATTGCAGTGGATTCTCTTGTGGAGCACAGGCTCTAGTCATGCGGGCTTCAGTAGTTGTGGCACACGGGTCACTAGTTGTGGCTCACAGGCTCTAGAGTGCAGGCTCAGTATTTGTGACGCAGGGGCTTCTTTGCTCCACGGCATGTGGGATCTTCCCGGACCAGGGCTCGAACCCATGTCCCCTGCATTGGCAGGCGGATTCTTGACCACTGCGCCACCAGGGAAGTCCCAGACCCTCTGATTTTTTGTTTTGTTTGTCTTGGCAAGCTGCACGATAGGAAAACATACAAAACACCCTTCTATGTTATTGTCATGTATTTTCATGTCTCTGTCATGTATATCTCATATATCTCATACAGAGCAAGACATACTATTATTTCTATCTTATAAATAAGATGAACAAGAGGGAAGTGATTTTCTCTGCTTGGCAGCCAGCAACGATGAAGCCTAGAAGAGACTAGGGGCCTTTTGTTTATTTCACTTGCTTCAGCTGCCCCATCTACCCTCCAGCACCGAGGTGCCTAAGAAGGCCAGGCCATATGGGTGTTTGTTGGCTGTTCTTGTAAAAGTTTAGTTGGAGGAGCCCTTAAAGTCAATAGCTACTTGGGGTTTTGAAGTCATCCAGAACCTCTCACAAATAGAAGTTTCGTCTGTTTCCTTAAAACGAAGTGAATGATGAGTGTTGATTTACCCTTTGTTCTCTAATTTAATTTTTTTGGGGAGAGAGGATTGGGAGAAGGAAAGAAGTCAGAAGAAATACATCTTAAGCTAGAAATCAGGACAACATCTACATTTAGATGCCAACACTTTGAACAAGCAGTGTTCTCAACTCAGGCCCTGAAGTGCGTGCCCAGGGTCCTGCAGCTGTCCTGTAAATGTCCAAACGGATTTATAGCCTGTATTTCTCCAAGAGAGAAAACAATTCTAGGCAAATCTCAAACAGTTCGGAGGCGTGTGTCCTTTGACATTTTGCTGCCTTCCCAGTTCTTGTCCTGCCATCGCCACAAGCAAAGAGCTGTTACTGCCAGGCCAAAGCTGTAACAATATTAAGATGTTTTCCTCAACCTTGTCCCCAGAAAGATACTCAGTTTCCAGAAGATTGTTCTCCCCTGGGCATTACATCATGAATTGATTCAGTTTTTGGAGGAAGAAATTGGACAAAATATAATAGATTACCTCCTGGGGAAGCATACTTAGGTTGTTAAGTATTCCCACCAGAAAACTAAAAAACTGCTTATATATGACTACTCTGTCCACATTTAACCTTTCACCTTATTGCAGCTGAGCAGGGCACTTTTTTGCAGCAAAGGTTTTCGTTTTGGTGGGGGTCAGAGAGAACATTTCTCCTTTATTTTTTTAAGGAATACAAGTATTCTTTGTTTTTACCAGCTTCACGAGCTGCCCCCAGACCCTAGACCAGGTTAGGATGCAGCCACCGCAGAAGGGTGTTCCCATTCAGTGGACAAGTGTGGCCTCCCCGTGGGCCGTGGGAATGGGGACAGGTGGGTTGGGGGAGCTGCTCGATGTAGTCAGTTTTCCATTAGGATTATTTGGCCTTTGGAGCATCGTGGCCGACAGAGCAGAAGGCCACACTTGTGGAGTATTTGGGGGACATCACCACGGTCTGTCCTGAGGATAGAGTGGCCCCTGTAAGCAATATGTGTGCTGAAGAAAAGGATCAAGTTTCCTCTTTCCTGGGAACCCGTTGTCCGAGCAGGATGTTAGTGATTGATGAAATAACTCCCACCCAGTAAAGAGTGCAGTAACAAATGTGGGAGCTATTTTCTCTTCCAAGTTCGCACGTTGGAGTAGAGAAGGGGCGGATGGAACTGGCAGTATATACGTTGGCAGTATATACATTGGCTGGATTCAGGGAGTATATACGTTGGCTGGATTCACACTTCAAACTTGGAAGGGTGAGCAGAGTCGATGGAAGGACTAATGAACCAGAGGAATTGGTAATAAAATAGCAAGGTTTCATCACCCAGTGCCCAGCTGGTTGGTATCCAGGGCCTAGTTAACAGAGTAGAGGACCATGGAGTGAGTTGGCAGTCTCCACTGGCAGGATCACTGACAACTGGATTGGCAGGGCCACTTTCCATTTCTGAGGCAGAAGTGTTCTAACCACGTCAGCGAACCTCAATTATTATCTCATCTCATAAGTCTCCCATCAGAGGATGAGTACAGTCTCCCCAGGGCACTGAAACCGATTCCTTTATTCCTTATCCCAAGAAAAGCCCTCCAGTGGTCCCAATCATGCCCCCGACTGTCAGCCTCAGAGGGTTCAGCTCTACTTCTGAGGTGTGCATCTCAGGAATTGGCAACAGCCTCTGTCGGACTGTCAGTCAAATGCGAGCACGGGGGAAGTTGGGTGAAAGGGACCAGGACACCTCTACTATTTTTGCAATTGCTTGTGAGTCTATTATGATTTTAAAATAAAAAGTTTAAGAAACTGAAGTGCTTAGAACAACAATAAAAGTCTCTGTGATTCTCAGCTACCTTGTCTGTCAAGTAAGAATATTAGTGATACCTACTTTACGTGTCACTGCCATGAAAAATCAGAGAATACAGATGTGGTGCCTCTTGTTTTCACAGACCAGCATCCTTCTGCACTTTGTGACAGAAGCCCATTTCCTTTCTCAGGTACCGTTTATCCACAGTGTAATCACGGTAGTGGGCGTTTTCCCATGTGCCCTCATTTTATGTGATCTCATTATTATGCCCATATTACAGACAAGGAAGCTGAGCCTTTAAGAAGTAATGTGACTCGTTCAAGATCAGATAGCTGGGGGACTTCCCTGGTGGTCCAGCGGTTAAGATTCCAGGATCCCAATGCAGGGGGCCCAGGTTCGACCCCTGGTCAGGGAACTAGTTCCCGCATCCTCAACTAAGAGCCCACATGCTGCAACTAAAGACCCGGCACAGCCAAATAAATTAATAAATATTAAAAAAAAAAAAGAAAAAGAAAAAAGATCAGATAGCTGGTACATGGTAGAGCTGGAATCAGGAGACTGTCCTACTCTAAAAGCCCATTTTCCTTTGATGAAAATGCTGTAACTAGAGAGGCAAAGATTTGGGGGTTGTGGAAGGAGGAAAATAAAATTATGCAGGGAAGATGAGGATGTTTTCTGTGCGAGACTTGCCACTGTTCTCAGAAATGCCCTTGATGGAGAGCTACGGCCCTCGACCTCCTGATTCCAGACACAATGGCCCCTTTGCTCCATTTTGGGGGGCCTCTCCCCACTTCTAGTCTTGCTTCAACGTCCTTAGCCTGTAGCCTCGTCCTGCTTGTCTCCAGAAGGAGATCAGTCCCATCAGTATGTAAATCTCAAGCGCAGTACAACCTACTACACTCCTCCCTCCTAGTTTGGATTTCTAGCAAATTATGGGGGTGTATGTGTGACCAGTGAGGTGACTGGTGGTGTCATCCTGTACTGAGCGCACTCGCTTTTGCCTACATTTTATATCATCTTATTCAAAACTGTTAGTCTTGCTCTAGTGTTTTCCTATCCATGGAAATCAAATACATGGACATTTTCACCACCCAAAATGTATCCACCTGTAGTTTCGCAGCGACGGGACAGGTGTACACATTAGCCAAGGACTGGGGAAGCTTACCAGAATCTTCTCACGGGAGTCTGGCAAAAGAGCAGAGTCTCCATCAGGGTTTTTTTGTCCATCCTAAATCTAATTCTGGGGATATTTCGAGCTAGGCACCTCTCCGTCTTGACAGGCACCTCAAGCGCGGGAAGAAATCCATCTGAGCTATGGTCAGCTGTTGCCGTTTCTGTCTGGATGTCCAGGAGGCAGAACTGGCACAGGTCTTCTGTGAGACAAAAGAAATGTTTATTAAATGATCATTAATTATCAGAAAGTCAAGCATAAACTTAGTTGGTGTGGTAGCGTGGAGAGGCTGGGTAAAGTTAAGAGGTCCCGCCAGCTCCTGGTTCTAGCTCAGACAGTGGTACCAACAGATTGCGGGGTGAGCATGGGAGCTCCCTTCTAAAGAAGTTAGCCTCTAAATATGGGGAAACTTTCCCCACTTTCCCCAATAGCTTCTGCAAAAAGCACTGGAAATTGGTCTTTTTAAAAGTATAACATTGTGGGCTTCCCTGGTGGTGCAGTGGTTGAGAGTCCGCCTGCCGATGTAGGGGACACGGGTTCGTGCCCCGGTCCGGGAAGATCCCACATGCCGCGGAGCAGCTGGGCCCGTGAGCCATGGCCACTGAGCCTGCGCGTCCGGAGCCTGTGCTCCGCAACGGGAGAGGCCACAGCAGTGAGAGGTCCGCGTACCGCAAAAAAAAAAAAAAAAAAAAAAATGGCCTTGCTGCGTGGCTTTAGGGATCTTTCTTCCCCGACCAGGGATTGAACCTGGGCCCTAAGGCAACGAAAGTGCCAAGTCCTAACCACTGGACCACCAGGGAGTTCCCTAAAAGATGTATCTTATATGTCATGATGACCCCATTTTACCTGTAACATGTTTCTATGCCACAGACATGGACGCTGTAAAATGTCAATTATAAAATTTGGGGGTATGTTATTTGGCACTTGTAATTTGGAAGACTTTTGATATACAATTGTATAAAGCAATGTATAAAATCACAAAATGATGGAGATAAAAGACAAAAAAGTCAGCGACTATTTTTCCAAACTTCTCACTTGGCAGGTGAGGAAACTGACAGCCTGGGAGTTGGAATAACTTGCCTGAGGTCACACAGCTTCTAAAGATAAGGCTACGACCAGGTCTTGTGATCACAGGGCCTCTGTCTCTTCCCTCTCCATGCTATTTGTGTGGGATATATGATATTCTACCACCTAACCAGCTGCCAACCTGGAAATGGCAGCCAGCTGGGCTTTCTATTTATTGTGTAGCAACAACACCAACCAACTCATTGCTGGACACAGAACTTATTTAATAAATGCTTGCTGAGGGGATGAGGGAGCTGTGCGATGCTCTAATACACCTGCATTAGGTGCTGTGACCATTGTTTCTATCGGAAAAGCCCATGATCCAAATGCATTCTACACCCTTGGGATAGGCACTCAGGAGGAGGGGCTGGATAGGGAATCTCAGGCAATCACTCCGTATTGCTCGAAGTGTGATCCCCTTTAAACTGGTCAAGGAGCTTTCTAAAAATGCAGGTGACAAGAATCTTATTCCATTTTGAGGTCAGCGTTTTACCTGAAGACAGTGCCCCCTTTGACCCACTTCCTCAAGCAGCCCCTAGACCTGGGTACACATGGATCCCAAGCATTTAAAACTCTCTGCTTCCTAATCTTTTTGTCAACTTTGCTTAGTTCTTTTTTTTTTTTTAATTTTTAACTTTTATTGGAGTATAGTTACTATACTACACTCCAATGAAACTAACGTTGTGTTCATTTCAGGTGTACAGCAAAGTGAATCAGTTATACGTATACATATATCCACTCTTTTTAAGATTCTTTCCCCATATAGGCCAGTACAGAGTATTGAGTAGAGTTCCCTGTGCTATACAGTAGGTCCTTATTTGTTATCTATTTTTATATAGAGTAGTGTGTCTATGTCAGTCCCAATCAATTGCTTAGTTCTTTTGATGCCCATAGCCAGTGGGATGACTGTGAGTCAAGAGCAAAGAATCTGAAGTTAGGCTTGAGTTTGAAACTTGGTGTCCCAATTACTGCATTGTTGGCTAAATTACTTCACCTCTCTGAACCTCTCTCAGTTGCCACATCTGTAAAATGAGAATAATAGTAGTATTTGTCTCTTACAATTGTGTGAGGTGGTATTGAATTAGGCAGTGGTAATGTGTGTAAAGTTCCTGTTGAGTGTTTGGGATTCAACAGGATAACATTACGTGTTACTTTTTTTTTTTTTTTAATTATTTATTTTTTTGGTTGCTCCGGGTCTTAGTTGCGGCTCGCTGACTCCTTAGTTGTGACATGTGAACTCTTAGTTGCGGCACGCATCTATTTCCCTGACCAGGGATCGAACCTGGGCCCCCTGCATTGGGAGCATGGAGACTTAACCACTGCGCCACCAAAGTCCCACATGTTACTTTTGATTTTGACATAATTTCAGACTTACAGAAAAGTTACAGCAATAGTACAAATAACTTCATTAAGATTCCCCTAACGTTGGCATTTTATTTTACTTGCTTTCTCTCCATAGAGATAGATCGATATAGGCATATCTATGTAGATAGATAAATTATATATATATATATATATAAATTTTTTTCTGCAATACATAATTAACGTTGCAGATATGATGTCTCTTTACCCCTAAATTCTTCAGTGTATATTTCCTAAGAACACAAAACAACTTATCACAGTGATTACAGTTCAACAACATAGGTTTGAATTACCTGGGTACACTTATAAGCAGATTTTTTTCCAATAAATACGAACTACAGCACTGGAAGATTTGTGGTTGGTTGAATTCGCAGATGCAGAATCACAGATATGGGACTTGAGCTTCTGCAGATTTGGGAACCGTGGAGGGGCCTGGAACCAAGGATTTGGAGGACGACTGTACTTATTAAGATATCGTAATGGAAATGTTTGAAGTACCTCCACAGTGTTTCTCTGACTCAAATTCAGATGATGATCCAACCAACTTTTACTGAGCACAGATTATGTGCCAGGCATGGTGCTGGACGCTTTGAAAAATATTCCAATAAGTTCTCTTATCAGCATCGTGAAGTAGGTATTATTAGTTAGTAAATTGGCCAGTTAGTAACTAAGAATCAAGGTGCTTAGTAAATTACCCAAAGGATCTTAGTTAGTGGTAGAACTGGGATTTGAACCCAGATCTTAAGTCCTGGGTTCTTTCCAAAATAACACTCTTAACAAAAAAAATGGTGTTTTTGTTCTAGATGGCTGACCACATTCTGTTGTAAAAATTAGAAAATTAAACAAGAAGCAACTCTACCGGGGCCCCTGGGTCAGTGTGTGTTCTTATCTCCACTCAGCTGTCATACGCATCTGTGGCCTAAGCTGTAGGGGTTTTGTTTTCACAGTTCTCTCTCACTCTGATGAGCTCTCCAGAACTTGATTTCAAAATGGTCATAATCCTTTTGTACAGTTTTGCTGGGAACCAACTCTTTTATCTTCAGATACCTTCGGTAAAAGGTTAATTTCTGAAATGAAAATTTATTTTCCCAGGGAGTACTGATGATACTGTTAATGTGTTTGAGTGGGTAGGACTTGAGAAACTGGAAATGTATCTATGGGCTTGCCTTTTGCTCTGGTCAGAGACTCTCTCTAGAAGCAATCAAAAGCTGGATTTGTTCTGTCACTCCCCAGCGACATGGAGCTTATCAGTCTGGCTCAACCCTCTTACGCCTTAACATAGAGAACGATAATAACGACACAATCCACTGGGGTGACATATCCGTTAGAGATGTTTAGTTCTGAGGGACTCTGACCGGACCCTTCTGGTACCAGCATTAATTCTACTTCAAATAAAATCCTGTGCTTTAATCAGCAGCGCTGGCTCTCAATTGCATTACAAATTCAATGGGAAAAAAATCTTAATTCACAGACCACGCACCTTAATAGACAAAGAACTCCAAGTAGCTTGGGAACAACTGGTTAGCCATTGTTTGGCCAAGTTGAAAGAGAGCATCTGGAAATATTTGGGGTCTCTGCTGATAGAGCTTGGAAATGGGGGAGCAGTTCTTTCGAGAGGTTGAGAACTCAGACTCTCGTGAGTCAGACTGACCTGGATTCAGATCCCAGCTCCGCGTGACCCTGAGCAAGTTAATTTCAAATTCATTGTCTAAAATGATGGCAATATCTACGTTTCAAATGTTCTTGTGAGACAATGTAAATACAACACCTCGTTTAGACCCTGGCCCTTAAAAAATTATCAAAAAATGGTGACTATAACAATAAACTTGAGCGAGGCAAACCCCAATTTTTTGGTTTTTTGGTTTTTTTCTCTCCTCTGCTGTTTTCTCGCTTCCTGTTCTTTCCCTCTTTCTTCCCACACCCTCCCCATTCCTCCTCCCTCCCCCCCACCCCCAGACCTATTCTGGATGATCTGAAGGAAGACGTTAATTATGAAAGAACATCCGGTTCTTGGCATTCTGTGTAGAAGAAATCGATGATTTTGAGGACCCTAAAGAGAATCACTGATTTTGTAAAGGCTTAACAAAAAGTCAACAATCAAACACAAGTTTTTCTCCTCTGAATCATTACATTCTGTTGTTCCTGAACATCTGGGCAGAGGGGAGTTCTGTCTTCACTTGGGCCTCCTCAAAACCCTGCTTCTTGGGCTGTAGTTATGTCTATGTTTATGCCTCATTTGAAGCATAAGCCATCATTCCAGGATTCTTTTTCTGGAGCTGCCACTAACTATGTGGGTGAATTATTTTCCAACTTTGAACTTCAGTTTTTAAAATGGAACAAGTCAGGCGAGACTTTGCTATAATTGATGAAAGTCAATGAACTTACCACTCAGATTTAATGCTTAATTGTATACTCTTATGTCTTTTCCTGTGTATCCATCTCATCTTGACAGCAAGCTCTTCAAGCAGGGGGACAGTGTCACACTCCATAGGAAAGGGCATAAAATTTAGAAGTAGGAGCCCTGGGTTCAAGCCCCAGCTCTGCACCCTACCAGCTCATGTGACCTTTGGTGAGCCACTGCATCTCTGCCCTCCGTGCTTTCCTCCACTATAAAGCCGGCTGATGTACCCAAAATACAGGGTCACTGTGAGGACTAAAGAACATAATCACAGCACTTGGTAAATTTTAAAAGGATGTTCATTACTGTTAATTGTGTTGCCCCAGAGCCTTGCCACTATGCAACCTTAAATAAGTTTTTGTTGAATGCCGACTGTTTTAAGAACAAAGCTAAGACTTTTGCTATTACCAATTTTAAAAGCACTGAAGAGGATTGTTGGTATATAATTAAAACTGATTTCATTTCCAATGCACAATTTTAAACACACCGAAAAATGCTTTCAAAACCAGTAAAGGGGGCTTCCCTGGTGGCGCAGTGGTTGAGAGTCCGCCTGCCGATGCAGGGGACGCGGGTTTGTGCCCCGGTCCGGGAAGATCCCACATGCCGCGGAGCAGCTGGGCCCGTGAGCCATGGCCGCTGAGCCTGCGCAACGGGAGAGGCCGCAGCAGTGAGAGGCCCACGTACCGCAAAAAAAAAAAAAAAACCCAGTAAAGGCTTTGAGTAATGTTATGTAAATAATATTGAGGTGAATACTCTCTAGGTGCCTTCAGATGTATGTGGTTAGAATAAATATCAAAATTAAACCTGAAATGAAATAGTAATGCTCTCAGTGGGATTAATTCTGTTAGGCTATCTTTGCACAGTACACAGTTCTTCTGAAATTTGCATAGATAAATTTTAAAAGTTATTTTCTAATTATAGAAATAATATTGTAGAAGATAGTAAAAGTATAAATGCAAAACTAGTTATATTAGAGTTCTCTAGAGAAACATAACTAATAGGATATATGTGTATATATATTATATTAAACTGATATATCATATATATGTATGTATGTATATATATATATATATATATTATATATATAAAGAGATTTATTATAAGGAACTGGCTTATGCAATTATGGAAACTGAGAAATCCTGCGATCTCCAGTTGGCAAGCTGGAAACCCAAGACAGCCAGTGGTGTAGTTCCAGTTTGAGTCTATGTCTGAAGACAGGAGAAAACCAATGTCCCACCTTGAAGACAGAGAGGCTCTCTCTCACCAGCCTTGTTATCCTATTCAGGCCTTCACCTGATTGGATGAGGCCCACCCACATTGAGGTGGGCAATCTCCTTTACTCAGTCAACCAATTCAAATATCAATCTCATCCAGAAACACCCTCACAGACACACCCAGAATAATATTTGACCAAACAGCTGGTCAAGCTGACACATAAAATCAACCATCGCTTTAGTATTATAGAATATTTGGGAAATGCAGGAAAGAAGGAAAAAAAATTCTCCAAATTCTGCCACCCAAAGATAACCATTATTAGAGTTTTGGCACGTTTCTTCCCAATCTTTTTTATAAATGAACCAAAGATCAGTTTTTTAATCATCTGTTCTACTGGACTAGAGATTTCATGTTGTCTCTTTTCTGATTTCCTTAGGGAATTATCTAAAATTTCCATTATGCCTCTGGTTTGGCACTTATATAATGGTTATTATTAGAAAAACTGCCTTGAATATATAAAAGACACTGTTATTATAAGCAAATAAAATGAGCATGGCCTACCACCCTAGGTCTCACCCCAAGGTGGGAGAAGTTGGCGACTAAGTTAAGGGGGCGGGGCTGGGGTAGGGGGAGGTGTTAGCAATTCCTGAAGGACATCAGGGAATTCCAGCCGCCCTCTCCCAGACGATGCCCACCTCGGGAAACATCCCCAGATGTCCAGCCAATTGCTTTTTCCCCAGTCCCAGCACTGAAGGTGTTAATAGCCCATCTTACCCCACTGTGTCCCAAGGCTGAGGTGTGAGTGACTAGGGAAACCCCCAGTAAATTAAAGGTGGCAGCGTCTCTGAGGAGGGAGAGGTGACTTGTTCAGCATTTTAAGCCTTTTCGCTGGTGTCCTTTATCAGTGATTGATTTATTGGATATTTGTGCAGCGGGCAGGGGGATTTGAAATATAACATAAGCGCTTCCAGAGATGTCAGTACTCTAACGTTAGTGGTCTGAACAAGGATGTAATTCATATCTGCAGGTGCTTTACTCTAGTATCAAATACTTCAATAACATCATGCCTGTGGAATCCACTGGTCCCAAGGGCTCTATTTGTATTCTGATATGCCCACGTCTTTTCCTATGTGTGTTTTCCTTGCTTAAGGAGCTCTCATTTCCTTCAATAGGATATGTTTTATTTCATCCCTTTTCCTGCATTTACTCATATTAATGTCACCGCATTCACTGGTAATAGCTGAGCCTGGAAATAGCCGGCATAGCCACGTAAATACTAGCCTGAAATGCACCGCCTGGGATGCATTATGATGAAAGAGTGGAATGGAATCCATTGGGTGGAAGTAACAGTTTCTTTGGAGTTCTAACTAAATGTTACCCAGTGAGAGAACACTGGAGGGAACAAGTCCAGGGAACATGGTGGCCTCTCCGTAGGGCTGGCAGGGTGGGGAGGCAGGAAGGAAAATTTAAGGTTTGGGATACTGTGTTTCCAGCTAGCAAGTTCTTGGTTGATGGAAAGAAGCAAAGCACAGTCAAAACATCCCTTTGGGTTTTGCGTTTGTTTTATTCCTCTGCCGTAATATAATAACTGAGTTTTCCAGTTGGCCAAAGCAGAAGATTTCAAAAAGTTTAGATGCCTAGGCCTGCAGGGCTCAACTCTGGTGACAAAATGCTGTCTTTTGGGCAAGGTTCCCTCTTCCTCTCCTCTTTCTGTATTTTCCAGTTCTTCACTTATGTATCTGAGTGATCGATTTGTGGTGGCAAAGCAATCTTGCTTAGTAGAAGGGAAATATGCTCTGGACCTCAGGCAGATTTGTTGTGTTTTATCAGCTCTCTAGCCTCTGAACTTTCCTTCTGTAAAATGGAGCTAGCAAGTTGCCTGCTAGTTATTAATATTTATTTCACAGGAAAGTATAGAGAGAAAACATATTTTTTGGAACGTTATAGGATGTAGTATATTATAAGCATGTGAAAAGGAACAGAGGATTGTGTTCAAAGGTACTTGTTTAGAACATAAAACGAATTTTCCTGCAGAAAATATTTCGCAATGTGGGATGCAGGTAATGACATATTCTTCTGTGTTACAATGCTGATAGATGTACAGATGCTTTTAATTCAGATGGTGTAGGTTCACTCTTCCCTCTATCTGTTTAAATCCTATTTTATCTGCTAATATGAATGTAGGGGAGAGGGGCCCTTGTCTCACTGTTAGGAACAGAGTCTCTGGAGGGAAGTCTTGAGTGCACAGAGAGACTGGCAAGGGCAGCCATTCATAGGCATAGGCTGCTGTAGGTCAACAAACATAATACATAGGTGTTATGTCCTATATTATCTGTAATATATGTATATTTGCTATATTGTGTGTGTGTGTGTGTGTGTGTGTGTGTGTGTGTGTGTGTGTGTGTCCTATAAGAAGATACAGGCTGTGATCCCTGGGTTTTGCTGTGGGTGGCCAGCTTCCCATCTTAGGCTGCTGTTTTAGAAATACTTCCTTCTTGCATGAGCTGCTGGGGTGTCAGGTGGGAAAGGACAAGTACAGATACTATGAACTTGAGCCCTGCCAGAATTAGTCCTGGGATTTTGGAAACTTTGGGGAAAAAATATATTTAAAAGATGGGGTCCTGAAGAACTTTAGGACAGATATTTCTTGGTAGCAGCAGGAAGACCGGCTCAGTGGAACCTTGCTTTTGTAAACATAAACGATCCTTTCCTTCTTGGAAAGGAGCGTTTACAAATAAATGAGAGTCTCTAAAGAGAGCAAACTGTTCTGCAGGGTAATGTAAAAGGATGTCTTTGTGGGCAAAGTTGTTGTACCTCCTCGGATTATTTTCTTATTTAGGAAACATTTCCCCCACTATATGGATTTTGATAGTCCTCAGCTAAAAATGATTGTTGGTTCTTGATAAAGCCATTCCTCACACAGGAGATCAGGGACAAGCTCCAGGTGAGCTGATAGAGGGACCCTGGAATGAGACCAGACCGGGTGCTTAAAACTCAACGTGTGAAGGCCCACGGGAATGTCATTCCAAGCTAAGTAATCCAGCCCCGCACACTGTGCTGACAGTGGATTACTGGGCTCTGACGGATGGGAGAGATTTAGGGTAAGCTACCTTGAGACCAGGGGGCTGAGTTTCCCCCGAAAGTGAAAATTCCTATCTTCAATCACGCAGCAAGTGGACAGATCCGGGGGTGGAAAAGGAAGACGGGGGTGGCATTGGGGTGTAAAGGAGATGGGGTTTTGAAGACATGAGTTTTCAGGGAGAGAGGGATGCTAGAGGCCCCTCTAGCTCCAGTGGTGGGAGAGGACTCAAAAGGAGGTGGGACCTTGAGGCTTCAGGCTGGGAGACAAGAGATGGGGGTTGCGGGAGAGCAAAGACCCAATGAGATTAGGGAGTAGTGGGGGAATTGAAAGAGAGAGATTGTCCAGGGGAGATGTTTCTGCTGACTGAGTCGGTCATTGGGTATTTTTTTTTAGCTTGTGGGATCTTAGTTCCCTGACTAGGGATGCCCCCTGTAATGGAAGCATGGAGTCCTAACCACTGGACCGCCTGGGAATTCCCAATGGGTATGTTCTGAGAGTTCTTTTTATTGTACAAGTCTTGCATATATTTTGTTAGATTTATCCCTAAATATTGCATATCTTTTGTTGCTATTATAAATGGTATTGTTTTTAATTTCAATTTTTGATTGTTCCCATGCTACTGTATAGATACACAATTGATTTTTGTATATTAATTTTTCATCCTGAAACCTTGCCCAAATCACTTATCAGTTCTAGTAGTTTTCTTGCATTTGTTCTAATAACTGTCTCACTTTGGTTCTTTTAAAATATCTTCTATGTCTCTGTTTAGCTTATTCTGTTTTTCCTCTAGCATCTTGAATGTAATGGAATACAGTTATAGAAACTTTCAATGTCCTTTTCTACTGATGCTATGATCTGTGTCACTTCTGGGTCAGTTTCAATCGATTTTTTTCTTCTCATTGTGGGCTGTATATTTCTCCTTCGTTGTATGCCTGGCAATTTTTGTTGGATGCCAGACGTTGTGAATTTTACATGTTCTGGTGGTCACAGCTGGATATTTTTGTATGCTAACAGATAGCCTTGAGCTTTGTTCTGGGATGCAGTTAAATTGCTTAAAAACGGTTCAATCCTTTCCGATCTTGCTTTCAAGCCTTTTTAGGTGAGACCAGAGCAGTGTTTTTTCTAAGATTAAATGGTCTCCAGTAGTGAGGTACTCTGGTGCCTCATGTACTGTGAGAGGCTCCACTCTGGCTGAACAGGCACTATTCAAGCCCTGTGTGTGCTCTGGGCCTTGTTCCCTCTGATCCTTTTTGACTGGTTCTTTTCCTGGCCTCAGGTAGTTTACTCACACAGGTACTGGGTAATATTGAACTGAGCAATCAATGGAGACCCTCTGCAGAGCTCCAGGGTTCTCTCGCTGTGCAGTCCCCTCTCTCTGTTCCCCCTACTCTGGCATGTGAAGTCTAGCTTCCTCGGCTTTCCCGGGCACCCAGCAACATATCCTCAGTTCTGGGAGACTGCAGGGCTCGCCTGGACTCCCCTCCCTGTCCTGCAGGAAGGAAGCTCTCTCCAGGCGATAGGTGTGGGCTCACCTCATTTCTTCCTCATCACTCAGGGTTCTCTGCCCTTTATTTTCTGATGTCTTATGTCTTGAGAATCATTGCGTCATATAGATTGTTTCAGGCATGTTACCAAAATCTTGTCCTCTATACACCAGTGCCGAATAGAAATACGGAGACAGAGTTTTGGAGGAAAGAGAAAGATTAGATTTATTTCTTTGCCAGGCAAAGAGGGAACACAGCAGGCTAGCGCCTCAAAAACTGTGCCCCCCACCACCACCTGGAGGGGGTTAGTGAGGAGTTTTATAGTGTTCAAGGAGCAGGGCGTGATCAGCTCGTGGACCATTCTCGGATTGGTTGGCATCAAGGTGAAGTTTCAAGCATCATCAACCTTCTGGTTTCAACCAGTCTAGGGATCCATGCTTCTGTGGTCAGCAGTCTTCATCTGGTGGGATCGGTTTCCTGTACAAACAACTTAAGGAATGTGACTCAGGCCTTTTTCTGTATCTTTCAGCGAACTGGGAGTTTGGTGATTCTGCGATGTGGCAGAATTATAGTCTAAATTGTTACCGGTTCCCCAGCCCAATGGCTATTCTCTGTTTCTCCATCTTCACATCTCCCAATCATTACTCTTGAGTCAGCATTTTACTTCAAAAGACAAGGACACAGGGGCTTGTACATGGTTTCAGGCACGAGGGTAAATCTCGTCAGCATTACTCTATCTTTGCCAGAAGTGGGAGAGTGCCATTCTCTAAAAGCCTAGGCCCACACACCCCCACGGACTTTCTCTTGGTGAAAACTGGTCCTACAGCTCCACCTGGATACAGTGCGGTTGGGGAGATGTAGTCTCCGGCTGAATAATTACTTCCCAGCAACAGTTCTGCAGAAGGAGAGGGGAAGCATGCATTTTGGTGTCTCTACCACAGTGTTCTTATCCTTATCTTGGAGATGAGCAAACGAAAGCACAGGAGAGTGAAAGAAAGCTTCAACCAAGGAAAACTAGCATGGTGGTGGTCCTGGTGGGATTTACACTTGCCCCTCCTGCAGGCTTCAGTCTCCTAAATCATGTTTCTGTTCAGGGGATTCTAAAAGCCATAAAATCAGCTGACCTCACAAACTCTCAGTGAGAGCCAGGAGGAGTTTTGATTGTGAGAACAATCCTCTCAGTATTCATGAGTGGGATTGCATGTGTGGTGAAAGAAATTTTTAAAGCAAAACGGAGTTCAATTTCTAGGGAGCCTCGCTTTGTTTTCTTTGTTCGACTGAAACCTCTAGTCAGAGAAGGGAATGTAGTGGGAATAATTAGCCGCGATGGGTGGTAGAAATCCAAAGAGAAAAATAATTCATCAACTTTAAAGCAATTCATTTAAAACTGTGAGTGTGGTTTATTTGACCTGCATTGGGGAGCAAATATTAATGAAGAAGTAAAGGCAGCTTATGGCTTTTTCAGTTCTTTCATTTCCCACTAGACGTCTTTGATAGAAACTAATTATCAATGCTCTTGATTTAATTTGGAAAAAAATTGGATGAAGGTTTTTCTTAAGTCCCATGCCAGTGTTCATAACCCAGGACAACTAAAATTAACCCCTGATCCTTCCTCAGTAACTGCTGTAGCTAGTGGAGTCCAAGGAGTCCCTTTTAGAAAACAAGAAAAAAGTATTATTATTATGGTGATTATTATTTTTTAAATAAAAATTTCTTGTGGGAATGTGGGAAGGCCGGAGGAAATTTTCCCAGTGCTAAAGTTGCTTTTACTAAGCTACTAAGCAGATACTACAAAACTTTCATTAATTGAAACTCAGCTAAATTGAACTCGCTTCCCTCCCTCCCCCTCCCCCTCCGCCTCCCCCGCCGCATTCCCCTTTGGAGAAAAAGAGAGTCAAAGAAAACATGATGCTGTCATATCAGGAGCTTATCCTAAAATCACCTTTCAATACCAAATGTAGGGTCCCTTACATATCTCAACCACATACATTTTCTACATGTTCTCTGCAGTATATTCTTTTTTTTAAATCGAAATATAGTTGTTTTACAATGTTGTGTTAACTTCTGCTGTACAGCAAAGTGATTCAGTTATACATATCTATACATTCTTTTTTTGTATATTCTTTTCCATTATGGTTTATCACAGGATATTAAATATAGCTCCCTGTGCTATACAGTAGGACCTTGTTTCTCCATTCTATATATAATAGCTTATATTATATATAGTATATTCTTAATTATTGATGTTCTCCAGGGATATGCTTTCAGTTCTTTTCTCTTTTTCTGATAGTGTAAGATTGGGATTAAGAGTGTGGGCTCCAGGTTTGAATCCTAGTGTTATCATTATAAGTTTTGTGGCATCATCTCTTAGAATGGGGAAAATATTAATACCTACTCATAGGGTGGTTTAGACGATTGACCAAGCTGATACATGGCATGTGCTGGGGTAGTGGTTGGCATGGAGAAAGTGCTCGATAAATGTTTGCTATCATTATTGTCACTGTGATGATCAACCGCATGCCTAGATGGCACTTTTCCTCCTCTAACATCCATAGCTTCAATTTTCATTTATATGCTAATACTGATAGTATTCAATGAGAAAAATTTAAATGTATGTATGTATCTATCACTATGGCTCTTTGTCCTATGGTTTACCTGTCTGCTGGACTTTTCTTTCCATTGACCTTCATCCCTGAGGGACTCACAGTATCATTTCCAAGTGGTCTGCCATGTGTATAGGGTTCCACATCTTCTTAAACTCTACCACTGCAGGACAGTAGGACTTATTCCTGGTATACATGTCCCTTGTTCATATGGTCCTGGTTTTGTTTGCTTTTTAAAATTTTATTGAAGTATAGTTGATTTATAATGTTGTGTTAATTTCTGCTGTACAGCAAAGTGACTCAGTTATGTGTATATATATTCTTTTTCATATTCTTTTCCATTATGGTTTATCATAGGATATTGAATACAGTTCCCCGTGCTATACAGTAGGACCTTGTTTATCCATTCTTTACAGAATAGTTTGCATCTGCTAATACCACATCTTCTTTATCCTTTCACCTGTCAATGGACATTTAGGTTGTTTCCATGTCTCGGTTATTGTAAATAGTGCTGCTGTGAACATAGGGGTGCATGTATCTTTTGGAATTAGCGTTTTTTCTGGGAATATGCAGGAGTGGGATTGCTGGATCATGGCCTTGTTTTTATCATCCTCCTGAACCTCTTGAAGCCCAGCTCTTCCCCAATCCAATGTTCACTTTCTTTCCTACCCAGTTTAGGCTTCATGGTTCGTGGTTTCTACATTTCTCTTGCCATTTCACTTTCTTTCCCCATTTCCTTCTTCTGTTATGTCCACTGGAAACCCCTGGATCATTCTGAGCATCTGCCTTCAACTTGCCTGGACCTGAACTGCTACAGAAAATAACATTATCCTAGAGGTTGGTGTACTCTGAACTGATGTTCTTCAGCCTTAACTAGGCCCTCTCATTCTCTGAATTAAGGATTTCAAAATTTTTGATTCTTCTCGACTGCCTTCAGCCCCCTACATTTCAGGCCCTCCGTTATTTCTCTGAATTCACCTCCTACTACTCTCTTGCTTGTTCACGTCCGTCCAGCCACATCTGCCTGCTTGCTGAATCTCAAACCCGTCTGTGATGGTCAGTTTATGTGTCAACTTGACTAAGCTATCATTCCCAGTTATCCAATCAAACACCAATCTAGGTGTTAGAGGTACTTCGTAGATGTGATTAAAGCCCATAATCAGCTGACTTTAAGTAAGGGAGATTATCTTAGATACTTAGATACTGATTCAATCAGTCAAAAGGCCTTAAGAGCGGAACCAAGGCTTCCTTGGGTATTGTAGTTGCAGCTTGTACCTGAAGGTTCCAGCCTGCCCTTCCTGACAGCCTGCCCTACAGATTAGTGATGCTGGGTACCTTTTCATGTATGCTGATCTCCTTTATCTCGTTGAATGGTATCACTATCCACCTAATTGCTGACTCTAGAAATCTGATCCTTGACGATTCCTCACTGGCTTCACAGCCAGTCAATGATTAACTTCTTTTGAATCCAGCTCCTAATTCAGGCCAGCTAGGCTTCCCTTTTCCCAGCCCCAGTGCCATCTCTCTCGTTCAGGTCACCACCAACCTCTATTCCATATTGCTGCACAAATCTAATTATGCTTCCTCACTCTGTGTTTGCTTCTCTTCTATCTGTTCTCCATTCTGCAACTTAACTGGCTTTTCTAAAAATAGCAAACAAATTAAGAATAGAACTACCATATGACCCAGCAATTCCCCTTCTGGGCATTTATCTGAAGGAAACAAAAACACTAAGTCAAAAAGATATATGCCCCCTATATAAGAGATGCAGCATTTCGCCTCTCTTCTTTGCTGAAAATTCTTCAATGGTTCCTTTTCCCTTCAGTATAATAAAGACTGGACTGCTTGACAGTGTGGACAAAACTTTCCTATCTCTCTAGCCTCATTTCTTCTAATTTTGCCTGCGCATTCAGTACTCCGCTATTCTAATTTTACATTATTTGACTCACCAGGTCTCTCCTGACACTGATGCTACCCTCATATGATTTGCTCTGCCTTCTCTCCTCTTTTCTCCTTCTCAACTCATATTCTAGGTTTCAGCTTAGATACTGTCCCCTTGAAAGCCTTTCCCAACTCAAACCCAGCTTTGTGGCTTCTTAGCACCCTCTCTTTATCTCAGTTTGTATCACACCATTTCATAGCAATTACGGTAATAGCACTTACTTTCCGGCAGAACAGTGGTTCTCCTCTGTAAGCTCTATGTGGGCAGAGAGTATTCCTTACTTGGGATGTATCCCAAGCACACTGACTGAATTCGCCATATTTTCCTTTTCAAATGGAAGAGAAAGGATGATCTAGCTAATTATCTACTGGGTAGATTGTTTTATGCCAGACCACCTCACTGATTAGGAATCAGCCAATAGATTGGCCAACCTTGGACCAGGTGCCTATTTCTGGTTCAATTAAAGGCTATCTCCTGCTCAAGGAACATCTTCCATCATTTGAGGACTATGGGTCGTCTTCTTAAAAATTGCTCTCGGTCTTGTTAAGCATTCTGAATGACATATCGAGTAGAAATAGCAGCTTTGGAACAAGGAGCTTAGCTGGATTAGCACACTTTTTATTTATTTCATAGCATTTACTCTTCCCCAGAGAGAGTGTTGGTTGGATCAGGTTGCTACCACTCAAGTGACAGCACTTCCACTGAGCAGTGTTTACCCATCAATCCTTCCCAGAGGTCCTTGACTCTCCTCAAGCCTAGAGAATGGGTTGGTTGCCTGTTGTTCGCATTGATCTCTGGTTCCATGTGGCCCATGTGGGTTAACTGAGAACACACATGTAAGAGTAAGGCAACATATGTAGAAGGAAAAACCCTCTTGGGGCTTACTTCTCCCCACTCAAAAGGAGTTAGTATAAATGGCAGAATTCTTAAAATTCTGGAACTCTCTGGTACACTTATTTATCTGGCATCATTAGAAAATGGGGATTCTGCATCAGTGAATCTTCCAGACAACTAAATGTATTCTATTTTAAATGTAAACTTAGGGGGAAAATTTAAAGCATCTTATGAGAATATAGTCATACTTCAGTATCTGGGGGTTTTGGTTCCAGTGGGCCCCCAGCACCCCAGTCTTCAGATGCTCAAGTCCCTTATATAAAATGGCACAGTATTTGCATATAGCCTACCACATCCTCCTGTATACTTAATTTTTTTAAATTTATTTTACTGAAGTGTAGTTGATTTACTGTGTTAATTTCTGCTGTATAGCAAAATGATTCAGTTATACATATATATATATATATATATATATATATTCTTTTTCATATTCTTTTCCATTATGGTTTATCACAGGATATTGAATATAGTCCCTGTGCTATACAGTAGGGCCTTGTTGTTTATCCATTCTCTATATAATAGTTTGCATCTGCTAATCCCAAACTCCCAATCTATTCCTCCCCAACTCCCCTCCCCCTTGGCAACCACAAGTCTGTTCTCTATGTCTCTGAGCCTGTTTCTGCCTCATAGGTAGGTTCATTTGTGTCATAATTTAGATTCCACATATAAGTGATATCATATGATATTTGTCTTTCTCTGTCTGACTTACTTCACTTACTATGATATCTCTAGGTCCATCCATTTGCTGCAAATGGAATTATCGCATGATTTTTATGGCTGAGTAGTATTCCATTGTATACATGTACCACATCTTCTTTATCCATTCATCTGTCGATGGATATTTTGGTTGCTTCCATGTCTTGGCAATTGTAAACAGTGCTGCAATAAACACTGGGGTGCATGTATCCTCATGTATACTTTAAGTCCTCTCTAGATGACTTTTAATACCTCATACAATGTAAATGCTATGTAAATAGTTGCTGGGCATGCAGCAAACTCAAGTTTTGCTTTTTGGAACTTTCTGGAATTTTTTTCCTGAATATTTTCCATCTGCACTTGGTTGAATGCGTGATGTAGAACACGCAGATATGGAGGGCCGACTGTATTTCTAAAGTGTATTTGATACTTTTCTTCTTTCATTAACTAAGAACACTGAATGTTATTTAACTGTTATAATGATGCCTTGATGTTTTTACTATTTGCATCAGTCACTGTTCTAGGCCCTCAGGGCCTACTGAACCGTGAAGAGCTGTTTGCTCCAACACTAAATGGCCTCAGTCTGTTGACTTTTATTAGTTTTGTATATGCTCTTAATCATTATTCAGTATCTTTTCTAGACTCGGTGTCTTTCCC
>NW_006786458.1:2336013-2345756 GCF_000442215.2 Lipotes vexillifer
TCCCTACCACATCTTCCTCTCTTCGGATGTGCTACTCAGAATCTATTGTTGGCTGGGAATCCAGAACACCAGGGCTTCAGTGTTGGTAAATTTCTGAGTGAGGACATTCTCGTGTCCATGAGAACTATGAATTTCCAGCTTAGATGTGCTTCTCACCTACTTTGGCATCATGTCTCAGATTCCTGTAGCCTGTTACCATATTATCTATGTGCTGATTCTTATACATTCTTATTGAAAATCACAGAGTCACATCTATTTGAAAAAAATCTTTTCCCATTTTTTTTCTTGTGCTAAAATACACTTAACATAAAATTTACTAGGGTAACCATTTTAAAATGTACAGTTCAGTGTTATTAAATACACTCATATTCTTGTACAGCTGTCATCCCCATCCATCTGCAGAACTCTTCATCTTCTCAATCTGAAACTCTATACCCATTAAACAATAACTCCCCATGACTCCGTACCCCCCGGCAATCACTACCATTCTTCTCCGTCCCTTCCTCCTCTTTCCTCCCTCCTCCTCCCTTGCTCCTTTCTCTTTCTTTCTTTCCTTCTTTCTTTTTCTCTTTCTTTCTTCCTTCCTTCCTTCCTTCCTTTCTTTCTTTCTTTCTTTCTTCCTTCCTTCCTTTCTTTCTTTCTTTCTTCCTTTCTTTCTTTCTTTTTCTTTCTTCCTTCCTTCCTTCCTTTCTTTCTTTCTTTCTTTTTTCTTTCTTTCTTCCTTTCTTTCTTTCTTTCTTTTTTCTTTCTTTCTTCCTTCCTTCCTTTCTTTCTTTCTTTCTTCCTTCCTCTCCAATTCGATTTGAAAAGATATCTTACTGTCACCTGGTTTCACTCCCCATCCACATGTTTTAGATTCCATCTACAGCATGCTCTGAGCCTAGTCAATTATTCAATATTCTTTATCTTGGCTTGTTTCATTATCTGTTAAAGGAAGTACCTTCCAGCATTGACATCATAAGTTTTCAGGAAATAGAGATGATAACAATAACACTTAAAATAATTATACCTTCCCTGTCTGAAGGCAACTGAGCCAGATCTTCCTCTTCCCTGTGAAAGATGTGTGGGTTTAGACAGAGACTGGTAGTGATGCAGACAGGACACTCATCTGGAAAGCGTGGCCCAGAGGCATGGGAGAGAGCTGGGGAGTCACCTTGAGGCTGTTTAGCTGGAGAAACAGGTCCAGGATGGAAAGAGTCCCAGAAATGGAATGGCCATGGGCTGAGCTAGGAAAATGGATGAAGCTAGTCAGCTTCTTCAACATTATCACTCCCTCCTTTCTCTGTTCCCTTTCTTATCATGGGATGAGAAGGAGCCAATCAGGTCATTGTGTGGGTTTCAATGACTGAGTAAGCAAGGCCCCCTCCACCAGGCTTGGCCACAGTGTCCTGGAATGGTTCCCGTCTGTAACAGGGACGGCTTGGGACGGAAACGGATCTGCTGTCCAGAGTCTGATAACAGGATGGGATTGAAGTCATAGTTCAAAGGACCCAAGGGAGCTAGGGTGGGGGCAAGGATTGTCACAAATGGCGAGGAGAATTTTGGAGACCAGATATTTACCAGCTGTATCTTCAAAGAAGGATTAATCTTGGTCTTCCCCAATTTCTCTCTGCCTGGCCTTGCAAACTTAAAAAGAGAGGCCATATATCTTCTCTATAATATATTCTTGGAACAGTAGACAAGGAAAATAGGGAAAAATAGCCCAAGTTAAAATCAGATATATCGTTATAAAATCATAGACCTAGGGTGTAAAGGGCTTTGAATATTTTCTAGTTACCTACACACGAGATCATGCATTTTGACTGCAACATTACAGATAACATACCGTCTCTTTTTGAACATTTCTAGCAACAGGGAGTTCAAAACTTCCTAAAATAGCCTGGGCCAGTCTTGGACAGTTCTGGTTGTTAGAGATGGTTGTAATTAATCTGATTTTCTGTAGTTTGTACCCATCATGCTTTGCTTTGTCTGGTAGAATAACTCCAATCCTTTTTCACTTGCCAGACCCCAAACTTGGCTTCTATTTATGGTCTTTTCAAAGTTAACATCCAATGTTTCCAACTTCTGGCTTAGTTAGTCAGTTTCAAGCCTCTTAACTCTGCTAGATATTCTTCTCCAAGGAAGTTTCCATTTGTTAATGTTTCTCCACGCGGTACCCATCATGGTCTAATTAGCACAAGGGGGAGAAAGATGTTCACTTCTCTTATGATGGACTCATTATCTCTGATAGCAGAGCTTGGAATCACACTGGCTTTTGGGTTCATCATCAACTGAGCACAAGCTACTGGGCCCCTTGTAAGACTGGTTTTTGAACACAACCAACTTCAATTGTCCATCATATGTCACAGTGGCTGTAGTCCCAAAGTGTTAAGGGGCAAAGCAGGGTTGGCTGGAGCTTTTAGATGACATCAGAGATCAAGCAGAGCCTTCTGGACAGAGGATAGTGCAGCTTTGCACAACAAGCCCAGGATGGTCACTCTCTGGACAGAAGCCCCATCACAAGGCAAATTGCAAGACTTGGCTTTGCAAGTTCCTCACCAGGAAGAGAAATCAAGCACCGGGGGCCATACCTGTCGGTTGAAACTTGGAAATTTCTTCCTGGAGAGCAAGGCGCCAAGACAAGGGACTGAGGAGTCATTCCAGGGGTCAGTCCTAACAAGAGCCAAGGGATGAGATAAGAGATGTTGCGCCTGTTATACTGACCACAAAACAAAACAGACCAAAACACTGAAAGGCAAATTGTTTCCGGTAGTCTGATCATGGAAGATGGTGGAAGCTGAGTTCTTAATCACTCAGGCAAGGTTTTCATGGCTTCACCCCTTCTGGTCTTTCAAGAAGCCAGAGGGGGTGTTTGTCAGTGTGAACGAACTAGGGCAGGTCCTCACACTGGAAGCTGATTAACGTTGGCCCATTGTCTGTCTCAGACCGAGAAGATTTGGGGCCTGAAGTCTGTTCTCTCTCCCTCTTAGTTTCCTGTCATCTGCTGATTTAATAAACACACCATCACTGTCCTCATCTAAGTCATGCAAATGTTTAGCAGAGCAGGCCAAGGACAAATAGTTCTATGGCACAGTATAAAGTCCTCCCTTCAGGTGACAACCATCTATTAAACACAACTCCGTGAGGTAAACCATCCAAGTGCTTAGTAATCTATCTAACAATTCCAATATTTAGCTTACATTTCTCTGTCTTGTCCATAAGGTTCTAATGAGAGACACTGTCAAACGCCTTGCTGAAGTGTGATTTATATGTCTTGCAATTCTCTGTGCCAAAAGCAGAATGAAGGTTAGACTGGCATGATTTATTCTGAGTGAACCTGTACTGACTCTTGGTGGTCACTGCTGTCCTTTCAAAGTACGTCCACAAAGCACTGCTGTTAAAACCCACTTTGAAATTGCTCTCAAGATGATCCTCAAGTCTATTTGGTCTTTAGTTTATAGAACCTTTTTTCTTCCCTTTCTTGAAAACTGGGAAAACATTCAATCCTCTCCAGCCTCCTGAGACTCCTCTCATTCTTCGTAGTTGTTCAGAAAGTATCCATAGCATTTCAGCTTTCATTATTTCTACAAGACCCTGGTGGTATAATTTGTGCAGATCTGGAGACCTGAGCTTTCTGAGAGCAATGGGGTGTACTATAACCAACCCTGGTTTCCCTCTTGAAATGTTTGCATTACCTCTTCTGATATGCAGATCAATCTTCTTGAGATAAGCTAGGAGGAAAAAAATAAACTGGACCCAAGTAGTTCTATTTCTATCCATGATCAATTAATAGCAACATCTGTCCCAAGCATGAAGACTTACTTATCTTTCTTTTTCTTGATATACTCTTTAAAAGGCTTTTTTGTTGTTGTTATCATTGGCACTTAACAGAGCTAAAACCCAGAAATGTGCTTATACAGTATTTATAGGTGTCTGATGTCATGCTATTTTTTTTTTTTCCATAATGGTTGAAATTCCAGAGCCACCCAATCATCATGAGACCTAGCTCTATTTAGCTCCTGATTTTGGAGGTCTGAAAGATCCTAACCCCTGTGCAGAAAAAGTACAGTTTTTTTTTTTTACAGTTATTGCCATCATTTGCTTAAGCTAATGTGGGTGAGTCTCCTTTCCTTATAATAACCAAACAAGCCTAACCAGAACCATTCATCCATCCAATGAAGTTTTGAGAGCTACTATGTACCAGGGACACCTGAAACTGCCCAAGAGTAAGAGCCCTCTCTTTTCCTTGTTTTGGCATTTTTCCTCTTAACGATCCCATGATTCAGGATTTGATTACCCTTAATCTCCTCATCATCTTATACAATATTACCTGACTTCCATTTTACATAGTTTGCTGTATCCTGTCTAGGAGACCTATGTCCTTTCATATGTGTCTAATATTCTATTTCTGAGCTGCCCTGTGTGGTCACCACTAGTCACATGTGGCTATCTAAATTTAAATACTTAAAGTAGAACAAAATTTAAAAATCTAGTTCCTCAGTCACACTAGTGACATTTCCAGTGCTCAGTAACCATGTGGCTAGTGGCTTCCATATCAGACAGTGCAGATACAGGATATATCCCTGATCATAAAAGCTCTCTTGGACAATGCTGGTCTAGCTATTCCTCAAGCCCTTTCAAGTTCTTCTCAAGCAGCAAGGCTGGATGCATTCGACAGAGTTGGCACTTACTGACTGTCCTTGTCCGGAGGGCTTTATGGCAGTGGACTCCTGTGGCTGCCCCTTTAACGTAGTCTAGGTGCTTGGTTTAGACACTCCTGTAAAGGCAAGTGATTACAATGCACATCAGTTCCTTTGCTCTTCAAGGAACCACAGTTTGCAAATGAATGTGAGTGAATATTTCCCAGATCCCACTGAGGGTCATTGTAATGATCATGCCGCACAAAATGCTGGCACTTGCAGACACTCAAAACGTTTGCTTGAATAAGGAAATTTAATGAAGAGTGGTCTCTTCAGTCCCTGAAACATGTTCTTGAAAAGTCAAAGAAAGGTACCATGGCCTCAAGAAGGAAGGAAAGAAAGAAAAGAAAGAGAGCGAGAGTGAAAGAAAGAAGAGAGGAAAGAAAGAAAAAGAAAGGAAGAAAAATTCCACAGGTACCTACCGAATCTCTCTCCTCCATCTTTATTTCTCTGTTTCCGGGTCAGAGAGAGACTTAGAGGTGGGCTGGGATGCAGGTGCCAGAGGAAGGAAGTAGGGAGGGAAGGAAGGAAGTAAAAAAAAAAAGGAGTATCACATAAGAGGGAGAGAGTCACAGCGTTTTAAAATGTGAAAGGATCTAGGGTCCATTTAGCCTAGCTCCTCACGTCACCAATGAAATATGGACATTTCATTTGGCATTTAATGCAAATCTGCTGAAAAAAAAAATGAAGCAATTGAGGTCAAAAGACATAGGTTAAGCGAAGTGTCTAGAGTTACAAAGCTAGTGAGTGTCAGAGCAGGGGCTAGGAGCCAGCCCACCTATCCCATGATTTCCCACCGCAGGCTTGGACCACCCCTCCCCCAGCCCCAGGGAGAACAGCAAGGAGGGGAATGTGAGGTGGGAAGCAAGCCAGGGGGAAGGAGAGAAAGTAAATTTGTGTATCAGCTGTCAGCCTCCCTTGTGATTTTCTTTCTTTAAGCAGAAAAAAGTTTCCTGGCCACGTCACCTACTCAGTCTGAACCTCGTGGCTTCCCCATCCCCAGGGCGAGCTCTAATCAGCAGGGACCTTGCCTAGACTGTACAATGCCACCACTAGCTGGTGACCCTGAGCGAGGTACTGGTTGACTAACTTACTCAGGTTGCACTTAGTTTAGTTAATCTCTTGTCCCTCATAATCTTGGTCCAGATCCAAACTGATTTCTGAAGCAGCTTGGCGTTCCTAAAATTTCACCTACACTAGAGCAGAAACACACTTTGAAACAGAATTTGATGAGGAGTTTAAATAGAATATTCGAGTGACTTTATCAAAGCACCTCCCCTGTTGATCCTAGATAATTAAGACCTGGAGCAGGTTTTTGAAAATGTTTCACATTCCTTTTACTTCTCATCTCTAGAACACTCTCCAGGTCAAGAACTTTGGCATCTTGAGTATAGAGTTGGAGGTCATACAGATCTGATTTCAAGGGAAAGCTGTCACACAGTTGTTACCACGCGGAGGGAACTTATTCTCTCAGTTCCAACTTAGATCGTAATAGGAGCATATGAGCACTGGGGAAGAAGGTCCTTATTATTCTGTGGGACCACACAGCCTGGGAAACATCGTGTGGTCAACACATGTTGATTACATGTTGATTACATGTTGATTACATGTGTGGCTCTGGGTGACAAGACCCAGGTTTGAAACCTGGCACCCCTGCTTTGCAGTAGTATGACCTTGAGGCAAGTCCCTTGATTTCCTTCTATCTTAGTTTTCTTGTCTGTGTCATAGGGTTCTCATTGTGTCCCCAGAGTAATGAGGACAAATTGAGGTCATGTGTGTAGAAGGCTTAGCACAGAAACCTGGCACCTGATCAACATCAGCTAACATTATTATTTCCTACGGTCGTACAATCTCTTTATGTACATTTCATTGTCCTTGGGGGCACCAAGCAAGCTGGTTGCAAGCTCTCAGTCAGAAACATCTGCCAAGTGGCAGAATTCACACCACACTTGCGATAAATGTCCTAACTCCTCCATAGCTTCAGCTGGGCCAAGTGAGGTGAGCGTTGGGTTTTATGGGTCTGACGAAGACGTTTGAAATATTGTAGGAGACTGTCAAAGAATACTTAGACCCACTCCAAAAGAGGGCCGTTCTTAATTTTCCTCTTTCCTGCAAGTCAGAAAGATATATACTCTCCAAATAATGGCAGTTTCCTCGTCCTGAAGTTATGGCAGCTTGGTGATACAATAAACAGCACCCTGTCATAAGGACCGCATAAAACATGGTCTGACATTTCTTTAAAAGTAGAAAGAAACATGACTGCAGCAGATGACCTTTCCTCCGAGGGCACAGCTGTTTTGTGTGGTTAGGGGGACCCGTGGTTTCATACTTAGGGGCTACGATATATGACTGGCTTTTCACAAAGTGTTTCCATGAGAAATTACAGTACGTTCTAAAGGAGAGTGCCAATTCTGCTGCATTCACATTAGGTAGGAGGACTTTTTCCTCCTCTCTTGATGTTTTCCAAATGATACTGTGCTGAATACTTGTGATTAGAAACTTCTTTAGTGTTTGAAGCATTAAGTGGTATCAAGATTACTGAGGCATCTTCTATTTCCTGGGAAATTTAACTGATGGGCCTTTTGTGGGGTTGGTGGGTCGGCATCTTTGAGGGCTCAGCATTTATGAGAAGTCACTCCAAACACAGTGCTTCCGTGGGCGAGCACTGAGCATCTCCGGGAAAATTTTCAATAGTCACCTTGTTAACAGATAGTAGGTAATTTCCATCTTCTCGAAAAATGTTTGTTCCTCCTATAAAATGTTATTTGTGTAATGCCTTAAAATGGTGATGAAAAAGTAAAACAATGGGTCTAAAGTTTCTAATTGTATATGTGTTATGTTGGCGAGACTGGATGTTTTCCTTCCTTGCTTCTTTTCCAAATTATCTTAACATGTCTTACTTACTTCCTAATGAAATTAAAAAGAAAGCTTATATCTTCATTTAGTTTTCGACTGAGTTTCCCCTAGGCATCCATGGTTACTGCAATCAATCCCATTAAAGCGCCGGACACACTGCCACCTCCCCAAACTCTATTCTCTAAATTAGAATAGTAAGTCCTTGGAGAGGGGAGTTTGGCAGCCTTTCTGCAGGATTGGGGGTGGGGGTGGATTAGATGCCAATTACTGACAGCTGTGGTGCCAAGAGAAAAATGTGCTCCAATTGCTTGTCTCCAAAACCCTGCTACTGACCTGCCAACAGCAGGGCATTGAGTGCACATCCCAGTATGATGGGAGATTTGTTCTGATTTATCTCTGCACTCTCACCTTGTCCCCTGTGTGTCCAAACCTGGGACTCTGCAAAAGTGGCTGGCTTGGTTTAGAAGTACAAGCTGAGATGCTGAAACAGTTGACTTATTGGTAATTAGACCACACTGGTATTGAACCTGTGACCTCAGCCTCATTAGAGCTGTGTTCGGGCCAACTGAATTGACCAGAAACAGATTCAAAACAGTGAGTGATAGAGGTCTTTGGTGCAGGGTCAAAGGCCTATTTACACTACCCAGTATCATAAGTGGCTTCTTACTCTAGCATGTTAAAGGAGCAGCGGCTGAGAAGAATGGCCATGTGGATGGGTCACGGCTCTCTGCTTCATATATGTGGATTGTAAAGCACAGCTACTCTGGCCAACTCCTACCTGACTTTAACTGGATCTCCATGTAATTCAAGGGTTAATAAAGGGAGCAACAAGTGTTTTAACAGGACTTTTTTTTTTTTTTTTCTCTTTCACTTGCTAATGGCTAATAGTAACAAAAACACTAGGAGTAAAGCCCATTACTTTAGGAATGATTTGCTTTGAATGACACTCTTTGATTTAAAGCTATCCATGGCTAATCATTATTTTCACTCTTTGCTTTTCAAGGAAGTCTAAAAACAGATGCCTAGTGTTCATTTTGTGTAGAAAAGGAATCAGTTTCTCAGTGGTAGAGCAGGATACATGGAAAAGGCAGGACACAGAATGAGGAGAGTCACTCTGTGCTAAATCAGTGAAATGGAACAGAAATCGACTCAAAATAACAGAATTTTTTTTTTTATGTGATAAGACTGGCATTTCAACTCAGTGAGAAGAGAAAGGATTACCTAACAATGGCTAGCCATTTAATAAAGGTAGATTTCTCCTTCAGACCACACCCAAAGTAAAGACTTTCCTGTGAAAACAAAACTTTATAGTTCTAAAAGATAATGAAGTAATTAAAAAATAACAATCTTGGAAAGCCTTTCTAACAATGCATGAAAATATAAAAACTATAAAGAAAAATATGAAATAATTTGACTCCATAAAAATTTATCATGAACACTTAGGTATACCAGATACTAAATATATTAAAAGGCAAACTGGGAGACATTATTTTTGGTCCTTATGGAAGAGTTAATCACAAGATACTTATGGTGCTTATGGAATACTTAATAATAAAGCATTTAGAAATCGACAAGAAAAAGAGGAATGACTTCAAAGACACAGAAGAAATGAACATCACTTTACATAAGAAGAAGTGTAAATGGCCAGTGAACCCATGAAAAATATATTCAGCCTCCCTGGTAAATGTCAAAAATTGCACATTTTAAACAAATGAAAGTTAATTTTTCTTCCAAAAAATCAGCAAAGATAAAAGTAAAAATGCTGGCAGTGCTGCAGGGAAATTAGTACTTTTTTATACTTTATACTTTAGTACTTGTGGCTGTTAAAGTGCTCTAACTTACTTAGAGGGACACTTGGTACAACAGAAGCAAACCTTTAAAATCTGACATGTGCTATGACCCCAAAATTCTACTTGTAAGAACCAATCCAAAAGAAATAATCATGGTTACATGCAAAGCTTTTGCTATTAGAATGTTGATCCAAGCATTTTTATGATAACTAAAAATTGGAAACAGTTTAAATCTCCAACAACGGGGAATCCATTAAATATATCATGGTGTGTGGTGTATGATGGAACTTTATGTAACCTTAACATGTTGTAGAAAAAAATTATATTTCATGTCATGGAATAAAATTCACTATTATCTTGTTCAGAAAAAATGTAAAAGTTGTAATATTATAAATTATATGTTATATATGCATAGGGA
>NW_006786458.1:2345795-2349144 GCF_000442215.2 Lipotes vexillifer
AGGGAAAGATGGCAGAATAATATATATCATATATGTCAAAATGTTAAAATACTTTTCTTTAGGCATGGGGATTATGGATGATTTTAAAATGTCTCTTTTTATCAGATTTTTTTCTTTTAGAGTGAATATGTGTTATTTGGAGAACAAAAGATAAAGTACATATATTTTTTCAAATATCATAGATAGCACAGTTTCATCATGGAGATTAAGTGGCATAATACATAAGAAAGTCCCTAACACAGGATTAGAAAGATGAGGGGGCCTTGGTACCTAGGATTTGAATTTGAATCTAAAAAGTTACCACGTGGTCTGGAAACTTGTAGCACTCTGGATTAAAGAAGATTGACTCACCTAGTTGGTGGATTGTCTGAGTCCCAACTCACTCTCTCTTCCTTTGGTTTTGCAGTTTGACTTTCGATTTTAATGGCTCATACATCTCTCCATAAGATGTCAGGCAAGGTATGGTCAACTAATCTATGACAAAGGAGGCAAGGATATACAATGGAGAAAAGACAGCCCCTTCAAAAGTGGTGCTGGGAAAACTGGACAGCTACATGTAAAAGAATGAAATTAGAACACTCCCTAACACCATACACAAAAATAAACTCAAAATGGATTCGAGACCTAAATGTAAGACCGGACACTATAAAACTCTTAGAGGAAAACATAGGAAGAACACTCTTTGACATAAATCACAGCAAGATCTTTTTTGATCCACCTCCTAGAGTAATGGAAATAAAAACAAAAACAAACAAATGGGACCTAATGAAACTTAAAAGCTTTTGCACAGCAAAGGAAACTATAAACAAGACGAAAAGACAGCCCTCAGAATGGGAGAAAATATTTGCAAATGAATCATCGGACAAAGGATTAATCTCCAAAATATACAAACCACTCATGCAGCTCGATATTAAAAAAACAAACAACCCAATCAAAAAATGGGCAGAAGACCTAAACAGACATTTCCAAGACATACAGATGGCCAAGAGGCACATGAAAAGCTGCTCAACATCACTAGTTATTAGAGAAATGCAAATCAAAACTACAATGAGGTATCACCTCACACGGGTTAGAATGGGCATCATCAGAAAATCAACAAACAATAAATGCTGGAGAGGGTGTGGAGAAAAGGGAGCCCTCTTGCACTGTTGGTGGAATGTAAATTGACACAGCCACCGTGGAGAACAGTATGGAGGTTCCTTAAAAAACTAAAAATAGAATTACCATATGATCCAGCAATCCCACTCCTGGGCATATACCCTGAGAAAACCATAATTAAAAAAGACACATGTACCCCAATGTTCACTTCAGCACTATTTACATAGCTAGGTCATGGAAGCAACATAAATGCCCACTGACAGACAGATGGATGAAGAAGATGTGGTACATACACACAATGGAATATTACTCAGCCATAAAAAGGAACGAAATTGGGTCATTTGTACAGACGTGGATGGACCTAGAGACTGTTATACAGAGTGAAGTAAGTCAGAAAGGGAAAAACAAATGTCGTATACTAACGCATATATGTGGAATCTAGAAAAATGGTACAGGTGAACCGGTTTGCAAGGCAGAAATAGAGTCACAGATGTAAAGAACAAACGTATGGACACCAAGGGGGGAAAGCGGGGATGGGGGGATGGTGGGATGAGTTGGGAGATTGGGATTGACATATATATATATACTAATATGTATAAAATAGATAACTAATAAGAACCTGCTCTATAAAATAAATTAAAAAAAAAAAGATGTCAGGCAAGGAACAGAGGGAAAAATAAATTCCAGCCTGTCATTTTCAGATGACCCTGATCTCATTCATCTCCTTCACTATACTGTGAAGCACACTACAGCGTGACTCCCCTTCTATGAGGCAAGCTGGGGGGTGAGCCTTCCTTCTCAAGATTCCTGGATTCAACAGCAACCGCTGTATGATCTATTATGTGACACAGAAGTAGAAATTATGCACACGCAACCAAAACATCAAAGTGAAGCAAGGATTGGTTATGGAACCCCAGGATGTTTCGGATGACAGGAATAAGCGCTTGTGCACTGGGAGGCTCTGGCTGGAGGATAGCTTTGGAGTTGTCTTGGAGGCTGGTTACCTGTCAGTATCCGGGATTCACATCTGGGGCCGTGGGAAATAAAAAGAAAAGAATGGGAATGGAAAAGGGTGCTTTGTACAACACATCCTTTTAAGATTTGGGGTATAACACACCATTTCTTTGGGATCATTGTGGTAGACCTTATCACTAAGGGGTGTGTGTGTGTGTGTGTGTGTGTGTGTGTGTGTGTGTTTCTGCGCGCTCACAGGGTGCAATGCTTGTGGTTGGTGGTTCTTATAGGTGGGCATTAAGAATTAGAAGAGAATTTTTCCTTATGTTAGTGCAATATGGTGTTGGTGCATTGCTGGTATCTGAAGGACACAATGGCAGTCCTTTTTTGGTGACAGTAAAGGGGCAGAGAAAGAGAGGATGGTAAAAAGAGTATGGAAGTGGAGACCATGCTGTGATTGTCAGGGCTTTTTGTGTGTGTGCCTTGTAAACTCCCCACCTAACCCGGAGGTTGCGAGACGTAATTTGGGGAAACTTGTTAGGGGGGTTGGCTATTCCATGACAGCAAGCGGGGTGGAAAAACTCAGCAAAATATGGATTGCTACCATAACTGTAACGTCCCTTTAAACCCAGAGCTTAATTGCCCTGGGAATACATGTGTTACATAGACAAGTGCTCGTTTCTATGATTAATTCAGCTGGCTAGAGCTTGGTACTAATGAGACCAAGGCCAAGGCTATTGGCTCTATCCTCAAAGGAGCTATTTGCATCTCATGGCTCCAAAACCGAGGTGACACCCTTCACCCTTGCACACAGGGTGTGGGTGAGAGAGTATGATGTCTGACTCCACTTTCAATGCTCTTCCAACACCCTTGCTTTCCGCTCTAACACAATGCTCTGAGTGCACTGGCAGCTGGAATTTTATAAGATGACAATCTAATCAATGACATTGTCTCCAGAGCCTCACTGCACTTAAAAAGTAGAGGCTGCCTGCATTAGAGACAGCATAGGCTGCTCTGTTAGTCCTTTCAATGGGTCCAGGTTGTGCCACCAACTGACTTTCACAGACAAATACAGCTTGAAAGGAAGCATGCCCAGGATACCCTGTTGCCTAAGAGTCTGATTAGGATCTTGCAAAAAACAAGCCTCCATTCTTTCTCCACTTTCTAAGGAGTAGTTGGCAATATCCAGCATGTATATTTGGAAAGGAATCAAGTTGGATGTTCTACCTGCGTCCCCTGGATTCTCTGCCTTGAAGAGTCCCATCACCTTAGCCCAAAGCCCTGTGCCCCGTCGTGT
>NW_006786458.1:2349159-2370120 GCF_000442215.2 Lipotes vexillifer
TAGGGCTTGTTTTCATTACCTCCACACCGTCCCTGTATTTATCAGGATTGTTCGAGTTGCAAGTAATTGAAACTCAACTCAGAGCCGCTCTTTTCGTGCATTCACATACCTGGGAAGGGTGCTAGGTTTGCTCACAGAATCTAAAGAAGAGCTGCAGGGATCAGAGTCTGAGAAACTGGAACAGGAACATGGCCCTCCCAGAGACCTGGCCCTCTCTCCCTTCCCCCTTTCCTTGTCTTGGCTTCATCCTGCAGAAAGCTTTTCTCCACGTGGTGGCCAGAATTCCCCAACGCACATCCTCCTAGCTTAGCAAAAACCGAGGACCACTACCTACTCCAGAATCTTTACGATAATCGAAGAAAAGGGCTCTCCTATGTCTCAAAGATTGCTTTCTGAGGGTTAAATCACTGACATTGGCCAGGTCTACGTCCCGTGTCCACTCCTGCAGCTGGTGTGTCAGGGAAGCAGGGAAGCAGGAGGCAGAGGCCGGCGGCGGCGACGCCGGCTGAGTGGTGCTGAGCGCCGAGCTGGCTCAGGCGTCGCAGGCTGACGTGGAAACGCTGCTGTCCGACGGCGACTGCGCGCTCGAGCGCAGCGAGACTGCGGCGTCGTGCGTGCCGAGCCTCCTGACGGCGCTGCAGGCGGGCGAGCGTCTTGGCTTCACCACCAACAGCAGCAGCGAGACCCGCGAGGCCTGAGCCGCGGAGCTGCGGCGCCTGGGCTTCGGCCGACCTGCGGGCCTGGCAGCAGCCGCAAGGTCCTCGGCCCGGCCTACTGCACCGCGCTCCACCTGCTGCAGCGCCGGGCCGGCGCGCCGGGCCCAAGGCCTACATGCTGGGCAGCGCGGCCCTGGGCTCGGAGCTGGAGGCCGAGGGCGTGGGGCCCGAGCCGCTGCAGGGTGAACCGCCCCGGTGCCTGGCTGTACGCGCCGCCTGAGCCCAGGGTGTGTGCCGTTGAGATGGGCTTTGACCAGCCCTTCAGCTCCATGAAGCTCCCCAAGGCCGTACGCTTCCCGCAGCAGCCCGGACGCCTGCTTGTGAGCACCGACCTGGACCACTGGCTCCCACTTGAGAACAGCCGCTTCCTCGCGGGTACCGGCTGGGCTGTCTCGTCCGAGTCGTGGAGACGCCGCCCAGCACCAAGCCCGGCCGCTTCATCCGACACTGCGGGTCCCAGGAGTGTGGCATCCACCGGGAGTGCACCGTCATGGTAGGTGGTCGCCTGGACACAGACATCCTCCTGGGCGTCACTGTGGTCTGCAGACCATCCTGAGCCTCATCGGGAAGTCTCCACTCTAGGGGATGTGATAAAAGATTAAAAAAAAAAGGAATAGGAAACGTGCTAAGAATAATAGTTACTGTAGTTCTCCTTAACCTTCCCTAAAGCTTAATAGGTTTGCTTAGAGCCCAACATAACTGGGCTCCTCTGAAGAAGCCTAGAGTAATACAAATGCACATCAGAGAAAAGAAGTCTCTTTCTGATCATTTGGAATTTCATTTTTATATCGTCATACGAATATCATTTAGGTTCTTCTTTAATAGATAAGAAAACGGATTCACAGATAATTGAAGTGAATTGCCCAAGACACATTGCCCAATTGGTGAATAACTGGGCAAAAAGCTCAAATCTCGAACACCCAGGTTTATTGTTTTTTCCTGTGTTAGCCTACCTTCAACAGATTTGTTATCAAACTCATCACTGGCTTTGATGGTGGGAAGTTCAAGCAATGAGTGAAGGTCCTCCTTGATGGTCTTCAAATCCCATTGCTAGGGCAGCCTCTTCTCTTGCCTCCAGGTCAGTAGGCATATCTGCTCTTAGGGATTAATGGGATAGGTGGGTCCAGTCGGCTGCAGACCTGGGACTCAAAGAATAAATCCAGGCCTCCTTGTCTTGGTCATGTGGGCTTTCTGGAGCCTGTGTCACAGCATCTGATCAAAAGGAAAGGAAGAGAGAGATCAAAATTCAAACCCGGTCTGGGATTCCACTTCTACTCAAGACGTAGAAAACCCCAAGAGAACACTGCTTTTGCCCTAACAATGAGAAAAAGCTGGGTAGCCTCTAAAATTATAACTTCTTTTTCAGCCCATGAGAGAGCTGAGGTCACAAGGCAACCCCAATGGAATTCCAGGGTAGGAAGGGTAGTAAGGCACTTCCAGGAGACGGGCACAGAGGAACTGCTGTGCTTTTTGCAGAGCATGGGAAGAAGAGGTAATGGCCAGAAGCAACTGCCATTTTAGCAAATTTTTAGAGGCCAAGTGTGGGCTGATGTTAATTGTTAGTTACTTGGCCATTGACAGTGTGTTGGGCACTGAGCAGAGGAGGGGCTGTTCCGAAGTGGTCAGCCTGATCTTGGCTCTCTTTCTTTTGGAGTACTGGAAGATGGGTGTATTGGTTATCTATTGCTGCGTAACACATTATCCCTTGAAGCAGCTTAAAACATCAAACATCATCTCGAAGTTTCTGTGAGTCAGGAATCCTGGTGCGGCTTAGCTGGGGACCTCTGACTCGGGGTCTCTCAGAAGGCTGCAGTGAAGCTGTTGGTCATGGCTGTGGTCATCAGGGCTGGCCTGGGGAAGGGTCTGCGTCCAAGCTCATGTCCATGGCTGTTGGCAGGGCTCGGGTCCCCACTGGCTGCTGCTAGAGACACAAGTTCCCTGTCACATGGTCTCTATTCGGCAATTCTCAACATGGCAGCTCACCTCCCTCAGAATGAGTGGGTAAACGAGAGAGCCAGAGCGGATGCCACAGGCTTTTTGTCACCTCATCTCAGAAGTGACGTCCCATCATTTCTGCTGTATTCCGTTCAGTAGGAGTGAGTCACTAGGGCCATTAAAACTCAAGGGGAGGAAACTGCACAAGGACGTGAATACCAGGAGGCGGGGATCATTGGTGGCCGTCTTAGTGGCTGCCTACCACACAGGGACCCAAAGTTAACTATTATACCCATAGGGTAGGAGGTAGTAAGTAGGTGTGAGGGGTGTTATGTGCCAAGTTTTGCAAGTCCTTGAGCCTTGACAAGAAAGTTGGGTCCGGCAGGCAGCAAGGATTTGAGACTCAGTTGGGTTAGGGTGGAAGGGCACCAAGTCTTAAGAATGATCAAAGAAGGAAGAAAACAAACACACGTGCCCAGTGTTTTTGTTGTGTCATTAAATTCTTGAAACACAGCCATGCAAAAGGTATTAGCCCCATTTTACAGATGAAGAAATTAAGGCCCAGAGACGTTAGCTCTCTTTCTCATGATTACACACGTATTGTGGTGATGGTTGCACAACTCTGTAAATATACTAAACCATCATTGAATTGTATACTTAAAATAGATACATTCTAGGATATGTAAATTATATTTCTATACGGGTTTTTTTTTTTTTTTTTAAAGACCACGCAGGTAGTATGTGGTAGAATGGGAAATTTCAGACCTAATTGTTTTAGACTCTGTATTAGTTTGCTGGGGCTGCCATAACTAAATACCACAGACTGGGTATTAAACAATAGGTGTTTATCTTCTCATGGATATGGAGGTTAGAAGTGTGAGATCAAGGTGTTGGCAGGTTTGGTTTCTTCTGAGGCCTCTCTCCTTGGCTTGTAGACGGCTGCCTTCTCCTGCGGCTGTTTTAACACTGACTCTCCTCTGTCCATACACATCCTTGGTGTCTCCTTGTGTGTCCAAATCCCCTCTTCTTAGAGAGTCACAGGTCCAATTGGATTAAGACCCACCTTAATCATCTCATTTTAATTTAATCACTTCTTTAGAGACTTTATCTCCAAATATGGTCATAGACTAAGCTACTGGGTATTATGACTTCAACATGTGAATTTTGGGGAATATAATTCAGCCCATAACAGACTCCAAAGCTTATGTTCTTTTTTTTTTTTTTTTTTTTTTTTTTTTTTTGCGGTACGCGGGCCTCTCACTGTTATGGCCTCTCCTGTTGCGGAGCACAGGCTCCGGACGCGCAGGCTCAGCGGCCATGGCTCACGGGCCCAGCCGCTCCGCGGCATGTGGGATCTTCCCGGGCCAGGGCACGAACCCGTGTGCCCTGCATCGGCAGGCGGACTCTCAACCACTGTGCCACCAGGGAAGCCCGCTTATGTTCTTTTGTATACACTTTTCAGACAATAGAAATCTACTGTTGTATTTGTTAATGAAATCTGCTGATAAATGTTATCCTGACTTTATTAATATAATATTTGTTTTATTCAGGTAGAACAGTAATGGGAAAATTCTAAGTCATACAGATAAGTATTTGCAAATGGTAACAGTTTTAAATGAGCTCATACTGCAGTCTCTAGATACTCTTCAAACAAATTGATTCAAAGCCCAAAAGAGGAATAGTTGGATTCTTTAAGAAAAAAAAAAAAAAGTTGAATGACTACCAATATTTAACATCTGTTAATATCATTTATCACAAAGAGATGTTAAATAAAAAGCATCCAAAATGTAGAATAAATGCTGAGACTGTAATGTGCTGTTATCACATGTCTTGTCATCTCTTTACTGGTTACTCTACAACTTATCACACACTGGGAGAGCTCATCCTCCCAGCAGATGTGCGTGAGCCTGGCCCGACTTGGCCTGAGCCGGCCAACGCATGCAAAAGGAACATTCGTGCGCAATCGTACATGAGGAGATGCACATGGGCCTAGGTTTCGTAAAAAGTCCAGACACACAAGTTAACTTATTGGTGTCCTGATGTGTTAACATTTAATATTGAGGCACTTGACAGTGTATTTTACTGTTTTCTTAGGTAAAAGTAATTTTTAAAGATACTTGAATCAAACATTTGTGGGACCCCAGTGAAACCTAGCCTTCAGGTATGCAGTTTGAAACTACCAGAAATATATACTGAGGCTCTCACGCCTCCAGGGGACCCGTCGGTTTAGAAAGACAGACCCCTGGCCCCTGGGCTTGTACCGGCTGCATCAGAGCATAAACTGGGGGATGGGAGACCCACTGAGGGAAAAACCAGGTACGTGTTTGAAACAAAAATTCCAGCACAATTTGAACTAAACACTTCATTCCTGGTTTAAAGAGTGACTTGAGAATCCCTATTATCTCCTCTCCAGATCAATGACAAACCTTAGCATTCCTCAGGAAGAATCGAATGTCACTTAAAACTGCCTTTTTGTCTGCTTCCTCCCTCAATTAGAAGCCTTTGTAGGGCTGAGACCAAATGAGTCCATAAAAGGGCTTATTTACCGTTTGGCGCTCAGCTGAAGCCAGTCTCACACTTTCTCCCTGGTTCTCATCTATTCTCTCTCCACACTCCTCTTTCCCATCTTTTAAACCAATTAGGGGAACTGCAGATTTGGTTCATGTGCCACAAAAGCGGGTTTTTTTTTTTTTTTTTTTTTGAGTATTGAGTTTTTCAGTCAACAAGGAGAGGCCAGCCAAGATCCCTTTATCTCAAAGATAAACAAAGGCAGCTAATGAGGGAGGTGGGAGGACTGGAGGAAGGAGAGGGACATTCTGGAAGCTTTAGTAATTTTTTGGAGGAGATAACATGATCTCATGCAGGCTGAAGTTTCTGCACTGGTTCAGCGAAGAGTCTCGAGATCACGCGGGGCTTATCCACTGGATGGCAACAGAGAGCCGTCTATGCCTTTGTCCCGGCTCCTGGCTGAACTTCACCTCCATGCTGCTGAAGTTTAAAATCCCCTCTCTTTATTGCATGGAACAATACCAAGAACTTTGCTTAAGAGCTGTCTGATTGTTGGCTGTTTAGACCCTACCTTCTCAACCTTTGCCTTTATCCTATATCTTCAAGTCCAACTGTATTTTTCCTTATAAGGAGCAGAGATTTGGGTATATACTGTCACTCATGTTTTAGCCTCTGGGGAAAACTGCCAAGCAACGTTTTCCCCTTTCTCTTTTATGTGAGAGGGTTTGCGGCTCTCTGAAAGTCTTTTTTTGTTGTCGTTGGCTTGCTTCAAATTGAGAAGAACTAAGTAGCCAGCCTTTCTGGGTATGAAATTGTTCACCACCTACTTGCGAACAACAATTTGACCTGGTCCCCTGGCCTTGGGAAAGTCACTGCCTCCTGGCTTGGTTTGACCAGCAAGGGGGCAGTGGGAGGTTTTGTGGGAGGTGTGAGAGAAGAGTGAGGAAGGTCAAGGGGCTTCCTGCTCACGGGAGACAGAGCCTCGGTTATACAGGGCCAGCACCAAGGCCTGCGGGGGTTGATGCTCTCCTGGGACTTAATCGATGGCGGTGTTGTAAGAACAAAAAAGTTGCCGAGGAGGAGTTGTAACGGGGTGTGGGGAAGGGAGAAAACAGCAGCTTCTTGCTGTAGCCATGTAGCAAGCTTGAAACAGTCAGAAAGCTCTTTGGCTGTGAGTGCAATCGGTATGTGTAGGTGCCACTGGCTTGCCTGTCACTTAGGGAAAGGAAAGAAGGGAAGAGAGAATTACGTTAGAAGAAGACAGGAAAGAAGAGGGAGAAAGACTGAGTGAAAGAATGATGGAACATTCTCATGATGTAGGTCGCCGTTTAAGACAGCCCCCGCTGGAACCCCCAGAGCCTTGCTGCTCTGGGGTCAGCAGCCACTCACTCGGCTCTCTGCCCAGGTCGTGTGTAGGGCACCTCAGGAGGCAGATTCTGACCCCCCTGGGAAGTCAAGGTGGCCACAGGCTGGTTGGCTGATGGATGCACAGCTGGCAAATCCCCTGGGCTGTGGCTCAGAGTGGGAGTCAGAGAAAGCACGCCCCAGGGCAGTGTCTGTTTAGCGGAGAACTTGAACAGGATTGTGCAAGTTCCAGAGGGGCTGGGCCAGCAGGGGAAGGCAGTGTGGCCGAAGAGGCCTGTGTGAAGGACAGAGAAAAGGAGAAAGAAAACGCTAAGGGAGGCTGCCTGACCACCAGAGTGTGAATATTCAGGAGACCCTTAGGTGGGGATGCCCAGATTCTTCAAGGCTTGGACTTGTCTGTGACATCTGTTGAATCACATTGAATATAATCTCCTACGGAATCAAATAACACTACATTGTACTGATATAGCCTTATATAATATACAAAAGAGGATGGTTCTTGGCTAACAGGACATTGGAAAGAGGGGAGAGGGACCTTCTCTTGAGAGGTGACAGCATTTGGTTCTGCTCTTGGCTAAAACAAGAAGCCATTTTTCTCTTTCAAAGCCTGTGTATGCCCATCTATCATGTTTGCAGCATTTTAGATTTCCTGAATGTTTAGCTGCCAAAACATCTTCATTTCATGTCTAGCAACATTGAGGTCAGGGTATGGATGTACACTGAGTTTCTCAGACCAATTGAAAGTTCTGACTTGATCGTTGAATTGTTTTTGTTGGCTTCAACCCTTGGGAAAAATAAAATTATATATACGTACAAGACTTCACATATTTCAAAGCAAGGTCATGTCCACTAACTACCTGCTTTGCTCCACATAGCAATTGTGAGGTAGGGAGGGCATGATTAGTAGTCCTAATCTACCAGGTGCAGATGTTTTAGCCCAGAAAGAATTAAGTGACTTATCTATGGCCACCTGTAAGGTGCTAAAAGCATGGGGTGCAAGTCAGGTTTCTGGTCTCCCAATCTAGTGTTTGTTTTACTTTTTAGCTTGGCAGTTATTTTTCTTTTAAAATCTTTTATAAGATATTATAGTTATGTTTATAAGATGCTTTATTAAGTATATTTTTATTTTCTTTGTTAGCTTCATTGCTATTCTCAACTTTCTTTATAAAGTGACAACAGAACATATGACACCAGAACATATCAGAAAAAGCATCATAATGTCTCATTACCTTCCTTGGCTGTGTGCGTGGCAGGGGATAGGTAGAGAGTGGGGAAGATTTTAGGGCTGGAGTTTGGCAAAGGGAAAACTGTAGGATGACTCCATCCTCTGAGTTCCGGAACGAGCCCTTTAACATTCACAGTCCTTGCCAGTGTGTATTTGCTATTTTCCTTCTACTAGGAGAATTGTTTATTTCTCTTGGATACAACTTTTGTGTATCTTAAAATGACTCAAGAACTCAAAGAACTTCTGCTCAAGCGAAGGAATCTGATTTCTCATAGTGAGAGGTTTTTACCTGATGATTAGAAGAGGGGATACTTTTTTAAGGTGAAAATATATAAGGTATTATCATTCTGAAGGATTCTTTGATTACGTCTCGATAATTTTCCGTGTAATGAGTTTGGGAAATCTCCCAAGCCATAGAACTACACTGGCAGACAGTGAAATGGTTTTAAAAGTCTTCTAGTTCGCCACTCTTGGTTGCTTTCTGTATATTCCAAATCACCCAGACGTCCAGTGGGATTTGGAACTGGCCCTAACGGAACCTCCAGCAGTAAGGCTTCATTACACTATCCCTCATTTAATCTTCTCCTGTAAGATATTCCTAACACTGGGTCCCTTGGCAAACACCCTAAAGAAGTTTCATTTCAATATTGCTTTGTATTTATATAGTGTCTATATCTAAGGAGCTTAAAAACACTTATGAATCCCGTGCTTCATAGTTGAACCAAAAAGAAAGTCAACCCACTTCATATTAACAAATTTAAGTGCTCCCTTTGAGATAGGTAATAAGAATAGCACTTCGTCCGCATGACACATTTCTCTTCCGAGAAGCTTGAAGTAATTTGAGCAACTGAACTACCGGAGAAAATAAAGAACAGGTAAGGCAAGTGCTTGGTCTTAAGGAACCCAGTAAAATGGGGGGCAGAGTGGAAATCAGAGATAGAATATCTGACTCGCCCGTTACCCTTCCGTTAACACTGATGACAAGTGTGGTGACGGTAAATTTTTAAAAAGTGGAAGGGGACTTTCTTTTGTTATTCCTTGTTACAAATCTTGGGCCATTTCGTTTTTTTTCTTGACTAAACATCCGTAAGTACTTGGAAGAATCTCCCACTCTTGCCTCTGCCTCTGGGTGTGAGGTTGAAATCTTTATGTCCTGGCTGATTCTCCTAAGATGTTGGCAGACAGGGCAAAACATGATATGTGGTGACGTACCAGTTAACCCAGTGCTTGGGGTGGCGGCAGTGGTGGGGAGTTAGGGGTTTTAGTTCTTTGAATCAAGTAGCTAGGTGAATGTTACATTGTAAACCCTTCCCTTTTTTTTTTTTTTTTTTTTTTTTGCGGTACGTGGGCCTCTCACTGCTGTGGCCTCTCCCGTTGCGGAGCACAGGCTCCGGACGCGCCCACGGGCCCAGCCGCTCCACGGCATGTGGGATCTTCCCGGACCCGGGCACGAACCCGCGTCCCCTGCATCGGCAGGCGGACTCTCAACCACTGCGCCACCAGGGAAGCCCAGCCCTTCCCTTTTCAATGCTTGTTATCCGTTCTTCTGAAGTGGGGAGCCCCTGGTTGAGTCTCCCCTTGATGATGCAGGCTCTCCAAGTTCTCCGTCCAGACGGTGGCTCTTTATTGTCAGACTTGCTGATGCATCGAACCTGAGAAGCAGGAACCACCATGTTCTGACCTCCATTATGTACCCCTGGGCTGTATCGTCACCAAATGTTGGAGAACCGTTGTGCGTTTGATATTTACCTGTCCCTTGACCCCTCTTCTCTCTTCCCCTGAATCCAGTTCTTCCAGAGGCTTGGCTGGGTGGCACCTCATCCCACAAGGGTTCAGCATAGTGGAGGGGCACATGGTGGGTGGGGACTGTGTCTGAGAGTGTGGTGGGTGCTTTAGAAATCTGGGATTTCTGTCCTTCCTGTGTCCCCCTCTGTTCTCCTCTTGTGAAAACTCAGAGTGCAGTTCGGGAAAGGCAGAACTTTGCCTTGCTGTTTCTCCATTTCTTTTTTAATTGAAATATGTTTGACATATAACATTGCGTAAGTTTGGGGCATACAACATGTTGATCTGACACATTCACGTATTGCAGTATGATTGCCGTTGGAGCGTTAGCTAACACCTCTATCACATCACATAATTGTCAGTTCTTTTTTGTGGTGGGAAGAATTAAGATCTAGTGTCTTAGCAAGTTGGATGTTTATATCCATATTTTATTTTTTAAACTGATTCTGATGCCTGATCTCATAGCCTGTGCCCTGCACTATTCCTTTATTTGTCATTGAAGTTGGCGGGGGGGGGGGGGGGAAATAATAACATTTTCAGTCTCCTAAAAAGAACACTCCGGTGCCTCCTAAGAGAAATCTGACTTCCCAGTTCCCTTCAACAGCATGAGCTGGTTCCTCAAACACAGCCCAGCAGGGAACTCCTCAGGGAAAGTGTGGCGTAACTGGCCGTTCCTGTGCTTTTAGGGTAGGTTTCCTTGCCCCAGAGAAGTCTGATTTAAGCTAAAGGGAAATAGAAGCTGAGGGATCAATTGTCCAGAGACTCCAGGCTTCTTAGAGCAAATATTGCATAGCAGAGACCTCTGGGCTGCTTGGCGCAGATTCGGCAACCTGAACTTGGCCCCCATCTCAGAGCACATATGGCGTTCCATGTCAGGATCACACACAGCAATATACCATACTGCACATGGGGAAAATATTTATGGGATAATAAATGTGAGCAAACCATGTTTGTGCTCGGTGCATAATTGCCAGTGGAATATGTAGATGAACTGATTTCTTATTTTCCCGTTTAGGGAGCTGTGGCCAGATGCCCCTTCAGACACACTTAGGAGCGCAAACAGTTTTCAGCTCCAGGGCGAGGAGGGATGAGGCTGGGGGAACAGGACAGCGTTAACTGGCTTAGGACTAACGCTTGTAAAGGACACCGGGACTTCCATGTGTGGTCTGGCTGAACAACGAACACAGATCGTTTTTTCCTTTAAAAATGGATTATATCTTTTTTATATATATGGAGTGTGGATCAACTCTGTGAAACAGACTCTATGTAGACCCTTGCAAGCACCAAGAAGAAAGCTAAGGTGATAGACCATTGTTTTGGCAAACATGACAAAAATCCAGGGGAAGTTACCTAATTCACATAAACTTGTCTGTTTGCGGTGCAGATCTCATTGTTCAGGGATTTTGAGTCAAAGAATTCAGAAAGTACATTTTCAACCACAAACTGCATTGGATACCATGTGAACCTCCCAACATTAGTGCAGTGTTACCGAGTAATTATTGTACCTTGATTTGTAAAGAGCCCAGAGAAGAATTAAAAAATCTCAAAAAATAAATTCCAAAGGTTAGGTTATTTTAAATTCCACGTTTAGTAACTGTTGTACAAGTATCTTAGCAGAGGGGCAGATTCAGTGAATAAAGGAAATAATTAGTGTTCAAGTATCATTTGCACAGTTGTGTAAATTTTTAAACAACATTGAAAACTGAGGTTGCGTTCCTTTTTGTGGAAGAAATCTCTTCTAGTTTTCCTGCATGCCTGCCATTGTTATGCACTGGGGAGATTTTCCTTCACATTCTTTCTGCATTATTGTAACAGACAAGTCTAAGACACTGCCTAATGTTAATGCTACACACTGCTGCCAATTATAATCAGAGCTAGTCAAAATAAACAAATTAAACAAATAAACATGTCAAAACAGCTCTGAGTTAGCGAAAATAAGCCAAGTCTGAACTCTCCCAGTATTTCGGCATAAATGATGGGCTGTGGGTTGTAAAACGCTCCATAACATTTTTTCACCTTTGCTAGGGGGAAGGTGGGTCAGTTTAGAATTACAGTGCCGCTCGACTTTGAGAAAGGGGTCTGTGGCTGAAACCAAATCAAACCCAAATGTTGCTGGCTTCACTGAGGGTAGTAATGATCTGCCGCATGCTCTAAATGCCTTAAAAAAGAGAGAAGGGAAGAAAGGAAAAGCAGTTGATTCTTTGCTGACGTGATGCCAGAACCCATAAATCACTGGAGAGGTTGAACACAACGCAGGTGAAACTATACCAAAGGCGGATGTACATTTCAATGCGAAACATACTGTCACTGTGACATTTCCCAATCAGCACATTTAAAATACTAGGCAATTAAGTTAGAAAGCTCTATTGGCTTCAAGAAGGAATATAAAAGATGACTTTGCTACCCAAGTAGGGTGTCTTGGCCAGAGCTTGTAATAAAGTGAGGGGTATGAGGTAGAGGTTGAGTGTGTGTGTGTGTGTGTGTGTGTGTATAGTGGTATGTTAACCTATAAAAATATGGAGAGAGGTTAGGGGAGAGGGCTGTCTCTCTGGCAGGTGGTTCTCGTAAAAAGGTGATCTCTTGAAGTTCAAGAAATTTAAAAATAGCTACACCCGCTCCTAGGAAGCTTGCCACAAAGCAGGTGATTCGTGCAACCCCTTGAGTATTCTTCATTCAACAAATACCGACCTAGCACCAACCCCTTGCTAGGCACAGGGCAGCCAAGGTGAGCAGGGCTCAGTCCATGCCTTAGAGGAATCTCCCTGGGTCCCCACTGGGAGGTTGAGATGCCGGGTGTCAGAGGGAAGTGGGTGATGGGCAGCAAGGAAGACCAGTGAAGCTGACATCCCTTCCTATTCCAGTTTCACCTTTCACTTGTCAGGGAAGGGGCTTTGGGTGCAGTTATACTCCAAGGAGAGGGGCTTTGCAAACTCCAGAAGACGGAGCACTTGATTACTTCTCTAGTCTCCCATGGCTTTTATTTTTAATGTGCGCTGCGTTTGGAAGGAAAGGGGCTGGGGGTGGAAATCATTGTGCCTTTGAAATGTTGTTTTCTGAGGACAGTATATAGAATCTTGGTTATTAACAACCTCTCACAAGACAGTTATTTTTGGAGTGGCCTCTTAGGAGGCAACCTCTTGGAAGTGAACTCATTTATTTTGCGTCTCACTGTCCTGCCATTTCCTGCAGAGAGAGGGGAAAAGTGAAACCACATGTTTTGAGGAGCGAACGGAGGAAATCCCTCCGAAGACAAATGACGACTCCTCTCCCCTGGCAATTAGTCAAACCTGGGCTGCAGGCCAGCCCAGGTGTTCCCGACTGTGTATAAATTTGCCAAAGAACAATGAAAATAGCAGCTGATTGTGCTGACAGATTCTTCTGGTAATTTCCTGTTGTTTGGCATCTTCGGGTTACTTTCCCACAATTATGGCTGCTGATGAAGTCGGGGGCCCTTGGAAGTCATTTTCTAAGTCTCTCCTTGCCCTTTTCTGCCATCCCACCAGCAAGCAGCCCCTTAGCCACAACCTAAAAGAAACGAGACAATCAAAATCTGAAACCAAGTAAAAAAAGTATTACGAGAGTTGTGGATATCCTTTTCCCCCTTTCCCAGATGTTTGAATTTAATCCCCTTGCAAAATACATATTTTAATGAGTCTGAATTTAAAAGAGGGGGAAAAATGATTTGCACCTGCATCATATAGAGTTTCTTGGCAACCATGAGCTAGGATTCTGGTTCCTTCTGATTCTCCAACGTGCAAGTTGGAAGGTTTCCTCGTGTTGTCCAGGAATATCTAATCTCAATGAAGCTGGGTCAGCTGGAGCTTCTGCTGAGAGAGATCGGACTGCAATTGAGCAGTGACCAAGAGAGGCAGCCCCAAACAAGATTGGGCGTCATTGTGATGTCCCCGGCCTTAAAAAAAAGTGCCCCTGCTCGACTACTGCTCCCTGACCCCACTTGTCAGTTTAAGAAAATGAAACTACTATTATGTGTGGATGGAAGTTGTACTTGCACCGAAAGCATTTAGGGGTGAAATGAAAATAAGGCGAATTGCACAATTTTTTCAAATCTCCACATTATCCAATCTGTCAGGAAGCTGTGCATATTTTCTTGGTTAGAGCAACTATGTAAAAGATTTTTTTTTTGGAGGGGTTGGGGAGCTGGGGCTATCGTTGAGAAACTGCCAAGAAACTGGTTTCTTTCTCTTCACGTCCCCCGCCTCCTGGCCCCTCAGACCCTCAGAGGAGAGAGTCAATGTGAACACCACAATGTGGGTTTGCAAAAGAGTTGCTCAGGAGGTATTAGACTAGAGCATAATGTATTGAATTTTTCTAAACAGGGCTTCGTGTTCCCTATTAATCAGGACTTGCAGTCAGGAGAACTGCAAACCAAATAAAAAATTCCAGGATAATCCACAGCATTCGAGAAGAGGGTAAAGCTCAGAACCTATCACATCTGACAAATGTTCTTGAGACTGGCTTTGAAGTAACTGTCAGTGTAGTCTGCGCTGGATATACTTTTGCTAGAAAGACTGCATTTCTTTTTGTTTTAAGGCGAGAATTGTGGGAAAAAAACCTCATCGAACGTATACAGTTAAAGTCCAAAGGCAACTGGAAGACATTTTTCTAGATTCCTGGACCTCTTAAAAATAACAACAAAACATCCAGGTGGAGTAGGGTTGGAGGGTGTCAGAAATGACATGGGACATGGCAAGTGCTGGCTATTTGTGATCTCTTGATAACTCTTCCACCTCTGTTCACATACTCTGTTACCATATGTTTGGGGATGTTGATAAAGGGCACTAGTTTCATGTTTTCAGAGAAACAGTTTAATTCATGTTATTTTTTGTTCCTTTCATCAAGACAGCCATTTGTTTACTCATTTTTTTAAATCATTAGTTGACAATTAGTTGAACACCCTCCATGTGTTGGATATAGTTCAAAGTAGTTCACCTATACTATTGACCATACTTTAATCTCCTTTCTCCCTGTCCAAAATCCTACGCACCCATAAGGTCCAAGTTAAGTAGTACCTTTTCCGTGCCGTCTTCCTTTCTTTGCATTCTGGTCCTTATTAATTTTCATTTTCTCTATCAAGGGCACACGTTCATTCATTCACACATATTGAATGAACACTTAAAATGTGCATTCTTTCTTTCTTTTTTTTTTGGCCGTGTCACACGGCATGTGGGATCTTAGTTCCCCGACCAGAGATTGAACCCGCTCCCCCTTGCATTAGAAGCACGGAGTCTTAACCACTGGACTGCCAGGGAAGTCCTAAAATGTGCGTGGTGCTAAGAGGAGGGATTACCGTGTTGATTAAGACAATCATGGTTCCTGGCCTTGTAGATCTTAAAGCAGAACGGTGGCAATAGCCAGTTAAACAAATACAATATGGCACATTAAATCCTGTCTTGTAGGAGGACTGGAGGCTGTGGGAACAGTGGGAGAGGCCCCAATGGGTAAGTGATGTTTGAGCTAAGACTTGAAGGATGGGCAGTGGTCAGCAAGATGGGTGTGTATGTACGTATTCCAGGCAGAGAGAGCAGCCTGAGTAGAGAGGCATGCTGGGAAGGGAACAAAGCATGGGGAGTCATGTCTAATCCCCGAATGTTTTGGGAGCTGTGCAAACTTCCAGGCACAGGCGGAGGACCAGGGAGGAAGGAGAGTGGTGAGAAACGAGACCTCAAGGGTAAGCAGAGACCCAATCCTGAATGGCCTTTAAAACCAAGGTGAGGAGTATGGACTTCATCTGGACGAGGAGCTGCTGAAATGCTTTAAACGGGAAGTAACACGGTTAGACTTATGATTTGGAACAGTGACTGTGCCCGAGATTTGGAGAATGGCTGAGGGGGCAGGCAGTGAAAGTGAAGGTTGTCTTCAATGGAAGTCACCTAATTTTGTGCTCAGCTGTGTACCGTTTCTCTCTTTCATTGTTCTGTATTTATTAGCCTTTACTCTTCGGCCCAGTTTCAAGCATCTTGATTCCAGGAACCGTATTTTTTCCCTCTGTGCACAGTTGATAGTAGATGCCCAGTAAATACTTGTGGTCGTTTGATTTTATTTTTATGCTGCTTCCTTTTTAGTCTGCCATTTCAACACCTTATGGCAGTGCAATAGCCCTGAAGTGGGCAATAAACAGAGGGAGAATTCTGGTTGGGTCTCATGAAAGCAATATCGAAACCTCAATTTACCACGACAAAAGTCCATCCTTTGCCTTCCTGCTTTCTTAATTCCCAAGAGAGGAGCGTTATGATCTTTTTGTGCCTTGTGCACCTCCCAGCATTACAAGTTGGAGTACTTTTGCCAAGAGGCTATAGTAAGTGGTAAATTCCAGTTGAAGGAAAGTGGGACTTGTCCAGTCCGGCCAGAAGAGAGTGTTGGTGTTGTTTGAAAGGCCACGGAGGTATAGGTGGGTGGTGAATCCTCCTGAACTTCCCTGGAAAAGTGGCTCCCCTCCACCACCCACCAGGCGCATTCCTCAACGCCTGCCAGGGAATCCGACACCGTTAGCACTGAGTATTTATGACCGACATTTGCCAGTGATTATATTAACAGTCAAATGATTATAACTCTAAATGTGATTGTGTGTGTGTGCGTGTGTGTACACGCATCAGGGGGAGGTTGGTTGGGGAAGAGAGAGTATTCTCAAAGAAAATATATTGTCTCTTTTAAATGGTGTCCCCTGATACCAGATTGGAAATGTTGGTCGTGTACTTATGGAAGGACACAGAGCCAGAGGATGGAGGTGCTGGCGGGGGTGGGCATGTTTCACAGTTGAAGATACTGAGGCCCAGAAAGGGGGTCTGCCTTGGCCACACAGTTAGAGACATCATGGTTGGAAGTAAAATAAGTCTTCTTGGTTCCTAGTTTAGTGGTCTTGCGGTGATGCCCTGGGGCTTTTCCTCTGTGTGTTTATTACCTTCACACGGCGCTTGTCTGAAACTGAGCCACCGGGTTTTTATACTTCTCGAGACATTTGATCTTTCCCCACTTTCCTGCCATCTCTTGGGGCACCTGAAGGTCTTGTCTCCCCCGAGGTTTGCAGGTAATGCTCGCACTGTGTAGTTGTCCCTCCTGTAATCACTTGATCCAGGAGCCCAGATTTCACCTGCAGGAGGTTAGGGCAGTTGTTTATGTCACTAATCCTCCAAGCTTGGGCGCTGGCTTCCCTATCTCTTCCTCCACTCTGCATAGCTCCTTGGGTCGCCTGGATTAACATCTTCTGTCTTCACAGGCTGTTGGCTGTGATTCCCCATCTTCATTCATTAATTTGCCACTTTCACATTTTTTTCCCATAGCTATATACAGCTATATTTTCTTTAAATCAACTAGTGTTTTAAACTTAAGTACATTTATTTAAAACCTTTATAGCACTACCGTATATTGGTAACCAGTATCATTGGCCAACATAGAAACAAAAAGAACGTTATTAAATTCTCACCAGATTCACTTGAGTGCTGAAAGCTCTAAAGTTGAGCCCTGCTGTTTTTTTATTTTATTTATTTTTTGTTAAAAAAAAGTTGATTAACAAGTGGTGGAGAAGTTGTAAAAGCAGATTTCCCACTTGATTTAATCAGAATTATTAAAAGGCAACCAAGGAGATGAGAATTTTCCTATCATGTGCATCTGTGTTTTTAAACCACTCGGGTACGACCTAAAGTCTACTCAGGGGTAGTCCCACACCTGGGCTACCCTGACCCACAGAGTTAAGTTGGTGTTTGGGGGAATCCTGATCCCTGTGGTTATGCTGAAGAGGCTTTGGCCAGTCATGCAACGTGACCTAACCTTCCTGTGTCCCTACCCGCTAGACGTGCTAGCACACCACTCTACACTACAGTGGGTTGTGTACCTGTGGTCCTGATTTAAAGCTCTCATTTGTACTGGTACCGAGTATTATGGCCTAATTAGATAAGTTTGATGTGAATTAAAATAAATCCATGATCAAGTGTTCCTGATCACTATAGTGTTTATGTTTGATCACAGGAGGACACATTCAAAGCTTCAACTTATTTTCTGATATAGAAAATGAGAAGTAGCCAGAAGTTCCTTTTTTGTTTTCTGCAGTACGTATTCATCAAGTGTCTTCTGCGTGCAAAGCATTGAGATGTAAGGGATATACACAACACCACTGCTTACTTCCAGAAATCTAAATGTTCCTGTTTGGTAGTGGGGATGAGTCTGGGCCAGAGTGCACTGAAGAGGGCTTGGGAAATGGTTCTGGCTTGAAATGGCGAGAGACAAATGGCTCCTGGTTCTAGCAGGCTCCTTTGTATTGCAGTCTTTGTGAAGGGCGCCCCCTGGGGTTGTGCAGGGCGCAGCCAGTGTAGTTGTATACAGTGGTCCTAGATGGTGATTTGTGCATGCAAAGTCTTTTAGTGGAGGCCTCCGAATGTGCTTTTGGAATTCGATTTTCCAGTCATCTACTCAGCACCTTTTAATTCTCAGAGCTATTGTAGGAAGTATGGGGAAGCAAATTTGGTGGAAGGTGCACCCTTGGTCCTCGAGATGCTTGGACCCTGGGAATATGCACCAGACAAGGATGAAGAGTCTGTGCCCTGGAATCAGACTGTCTGGATTCAAATCTTCGCCGTGTCACTGTTAGCCGTGTGACACTGGACAAGCTGCTTAACCTTTCTGGGTCTCGGTCCTTTCCCTTGAAATGAGCATAACGATAGCACTGATTTAGAGGATTGCTGTGACAATGAAATGGTAAAATGATGCCTGGCACAGAGTAAGTGCTCAATAAATGGTAAACATTGTAATTGTTAAGAGAACGATTTCAAGGTAGAAAGAGAATCATTCCAAGGCATTGGATAATTCATTCAGTAATGATGTTGGGCAGATTGTAAACCCAATGCTAAAGGAATTCAAATCAAGGAAAAGATCACCAAAGACTGATATTAGGAAAAGAATTGTCATACGTCCTTGCATTTCCAGCATGCTTTATTTCCCCCTGAGTTTGTGAGATTATATTCTATTACTGTTTGGGGAATTGTGAGCGGGATTCGTCACCAGTAGAAGAAAAATTGGAAGACTCCTAGCATCTCCATCTTGTTGAATTATTTATCGTTTCTTGCTGAGGAGCAGACTCATTGTGTCTTGCCCTGCTGTAGGTGGATTGGATTTGATTCTGTCCCCATGCAGTCTGGTGAGCTTATTTTAATAAGAACAACTTAACATTGTAACTATACAGTGAGGGCTTTCATGTCCCTCTAGGACATTCTGCACTACACACTCTGAGCTAGCATGGCTCTTCTGATTATTTCGGGTGAGGAAACTGAGTTATCCTCCCTAGGAGGGCTTATGTGAATAATCTTAGAATTGACATTTAAATTCAATCAGCACTTTTTTTTTTTTTTTTTTGCATTTGTCAAGTGCCAGATACTGTGCTAGATGCCTTCGTGCTCCTTATTTCATTGAATGCTCAAAATAATCTTATGAGGTAGGCATTATTATTATAAAGCTATTTTAAAGAGAAGAAAGCCAAAGAGAAGGTAAGTACCTTGCCCAAGGTCACCAAGGTAGTGTGTAGTAGGAAACAAGATTTCCAGCTCTGTTTTCATACTCCGCACCCAATCTTAGCATGCTTTGCTGCTTGAGGCTGTACTGGTTGGCAGCTTTCTCCCTCCTTCCTTCCTTCTTTCCTTCCTTCCATCCTTCCTTCCTTTTCTGTAATTCTATTTTTGTAGAATACTGTTTCTTAGCTGTTAACAAGATAAAGAATCAGGGACATTGGATAAAATTAATCATGTTTGAGTTTTCAATGCAAGCTAGAAAATCAAAAGGAGCTCTGAGTCCCTGGACTGTGCCAGGCATGTGGTAGCCACTATACACACGCCTTTCAGCCTTTCTTCTATAGGGCCGTTTTCTGTGCTAGGCGTTGTTATCCCCGCATGGCAGACAGGGAAGTGAGTCTTTGAGAGTCCGTGTGACTTGCCCTCTAGCTATACAGCTACAGTGAGTGGTGGAATCAGAATTTGCAGACAGGTCTGCCTAACTCCAAATCCTGTCTTTTCTTGGTTGCATTCTTCCGCCCACCCCCCCACCCCACCCCCAATGAAGCGTTAGCTTTGGCCAGAATTTGGAATATAGGAGATAGGTATTTAAGAGGAGGCATAGGGGAGTTTGCCCGATGGCAAAAATGAGGAACAGTTAAGGACTTGGGATCTCAGCAACACCTCCCTCGTTGGTACCAGGAGATGACCTGGAGAATGGAGATAATGTAACCATCAGTCAGAGCATCTCAGACCACAGCCCTAGACTGTGCCCTGCAGCCCCATCGGCGAGAGCCCCCTGCATTCAGCCCGCCTCACGCTGGCCAGTTCACGACTGCGGTTTCCCTCTCCGCTGACCCCCTGTCTCCCCTTCTGAGGATAAGATGCTGTTTACTTTCCATCCTAAATGATTGTGGTTCTGCCAGCTGTTACGAGGTCAGCATGTTCCAGGCTCCCGTGTTAATGGCACGGGGATTAAAACTAAAAGCAAGTGAGCGTTTGACAATAAATGAGTCGATTGGAAGTGAATAGTGAGTGCGGAAGGGTGTGTGCGTCTCTCGCTAGTTTATTGACTCCGATATTTTGGGCAAGTCTTTAAACTGTGGTTTGCCTCTGTTGTGCCTGCTATAAAATGGGAGATAACGGTAGCACGTGTCTCTAAACACTCAAAGGTGCTGAGAGGTTAATGACTTAATGCCTCAAAAATTCTTCAGGCTCCATGGCCAGGACCAGAGATTGGAAAGGTTTTCTTCCCAAACCTTATCAGACTTCTCTCCTGGCTCTGAGGCTCAAATCTTAGAGGGGAATTGGGAGAACAGTAGAAGAAAAATTGAAAAAGGAGAGGGAAAAAGAAAAAGAATCATGAAGAGAGGAGGAAATCAGCCGGCTGCCTCCAGGAGTGCTTGGCATTCCCTTGGATAAAAAGAAGTTTCCAAGAGAAGCCAGGAGTCTGTTCACACTTATTTTGCAAACCTCTATGCTTGCATTACTGCTGTTTGAGAAGTAGGTAAATTGTGTCAGTTTTCTAACTGAGAGCACAGAGGGACGTGTAAGAAATGAGCCTTCCATGATCTGGGGTGGACAGTGGATTTATTTTTGGAAGCCTGTGAGTCCTCAGATGAGACCCTGGTGCCTTCCATGTGTCTTGTTCCCTCCCTCCTCTCTCATGTCATTTCTGGCCAGAACGATGCTTTAGGGCCACACCTGAGGGTAGAACATCATCTGTCCATGGGGCAGATGTCTAAGGACAACGGGGAGAATTTGACCTCGTTCTGTGGGACAGTTTTTCCCTTTAAGACAAAGTCAGATCTCCTTCCACAGACTCCTGAAGCCCAGGTCCAGCTCTGCCTGCACCACCACCACCCCCCCCCCCCCCCCCCCCCCCCCCCCCCCCCCCCCCCCCCCCCCCCCCCCCCCCCCCCCCCCCCCCCCCCCC
>NW_006786458.1:2370414-2376046 GCF_000442215.2 Lipotes vexillifer
CCCCCCCACCTCCCCCCACCCCCCGCCCCGCGTTGTCCCCAGATCCCCACCCTGCCTGGCGGCTATAGGGTGAGGCAGAAGAGGGAGCTGGACGCATTAGCTTTTCTAATCAGAGGGAAACATTTTCGGCTCTTAAGTTGAACAGTTTTGCACACGGAATCAACAGCATTTTTATCACAGGACCCTGGGAAGTCCCTTTTATTTTGTTTTATTTTTTCCCCCATGTTAATCTCTTTCACACAAAGGACTCTAATCAATCTTTGCTTTCTAATGGAATATCAGACAGCACATTAAGGACACTTAGAGACCTTCCCTCCCTGCCATTTTGCCAAGATGCCGAATATCTTAATGGATTAAGGACATTTTGGCAGCATAATTTTGTGTCTCAGTTATTTGTATCGTATGAAAACTGGGTTCTCCTGTGTCAGATTTTTTCCTCATGACCGGGAGCATTTCTTACACGTCCCTCTGTGCTCCACGGGGCGTGCATGATTGGGGTGAATGAGTATGATGTGTGGGCACCGTGGGAACGTGGGAGTCCCTGGGGCCGACCCAGCATCACATTCCTGGGTGCCCACTGTACGCTTGAAATAGGGCTTCTCTCTGACTGCTATGGAGCAGAAGGTTTTTCTCCCCGACAGAAGGATAAATAGATTTATGAAGCTGTTTTTTTTTTTTTTAATTTTATTTTAGGTAACATAGAAATCTTCTTAAACCACACCCCTGTGCAAAGTCAAAGATGGCTGCTCACAGGATCCACCGCAGAAGTCTCCCGCGCATCCAAAGCCTTGTGGGTAAGTGCTGGCCAAGAGCATCTGTGCGCTGAGGTCGCCAGAGGAAGGAGCAATTGGCCTCTGGCGTTTGCTTTGCGACTAACAAAGAACTAGAGGGAACTTTTCTGAAATGTTTGCTTCAGGGGACCGCTGTTGGCTTCTCTTAGAAAATCTGTTCAACCTGAGAGCAGAAAAATACCTCCTTTTCATTATTAAAAAAAAAAAGGAAGACTTTCATAATGTCACATGTAGGCAAGGTCATGTCCTTGTGCTTCCTCACCTGCAGGAGGTGACAGCTCCCCTGGCAGGAAGGGCAGGGCCCCTCCTCTCAGGCAAAACTGACTTTCTCCAACAGCTGAGCGGGTAGCGGGGGACCGTGGGTGAGGCAGAGAACGCCTCGGACAGTAGCCATCATGCACCACGTAGGGCTTTGATGCCAAATAGCTTGATACATTTCTTTCCTAGAAATGATTTCATTAGAAGAGAACATTTTATGGTAAGACAGGAAATGAATGTTTTAATGGAAACTGAAGATAAATTAAGATTAGATTAAATCACCAAGAATGGTTAAGGAAGTGTGAAACGGAGCCAACTTATACCTGGGTGGTTATCACTTTATGCATTTAAGTCCTTTTAAAGCATCTTATTCCTCAACGTGGCTACACTGGAGAGCTCTAGTAACAGCTGGAAAGTGGGACTCTTGAGTGGACCTGTATGTTCATATTTTCATGTCGGGCGTAACATGCTTAAAGTAAGTCTGCTATTCAGATTACGGGGTAACAAAAGGAATCCCCGCTCACTTGGTGGCATACACCCTAACTGCAGGCAATACATCAAGGAGGAAATACATAGCTTCTTTAATTCCAAATCCAAAGTGATGATTCGGAAGCCATGTCATAGACCCAGAACTTAAGCTTATTGCCGTGCTGAAGACCACAGCAACACGACATCTAAAATTAGAGTAATAAGGAAGGAATAAAGGACTTGGGCATTTTCTCAAGGCTGCAGCTGGGACCCTGCCTCTAACCTGTGGAGACGAGAGTGTCGGGGCCTGCTCTGTAGAACTGTCCCGGCCTGGGTGGGTTTAGGACGTGGGGTGGGCAGAGGTGGCCACGCCTCGCTGGAAATGCTTCTTAAGTCGGTGTGTGCTATGAGTATCCCCACCAAGGAAGGAAGGGTGAAGTCATTAGATATGCGGCCTTTTCCCAAATGCTTCCAGGGAGCTTTGCTGTTCTTACCTGGGGACACAGGTTAATGCAGTTTCCAACCAGCTGCTAAGTGCAACCCAAACCCCGGCTTTTTTTAAGCACTCAGTACTCACATAGGCAATAGATATTGGCACCTTGGGAAATACCTTGAGGTAATAGACCTCATTTAGGAAAAAATTGAGAGAACGTCTAACTATCTCTGAAGTGTTGATGTGGAAATCCCAGCGTAATGCTCTATTACCTTTTTTTTTTTTCCTCTTGATTCTTATTTGGAGAGACTCCAATGACAGGCAGCAGGAGTGCAGTCCTACTTGATACTCATTAGAGACGTTAGGAGCTCAAAAGACAAATAGTCCCTACTTAGGGACCACGTCTTTTGGGTGGCCCACTGGATTGAGGTCAGCTGTCATGAAGGGGGCCAGGGAGGTAGAGTGGGCTGCTTTGCTTCTTGAAAGTAAAGTGAATCACTCTGTTGCATTGAATGACACGTGTTCTTGTTTCTGGGTCTGTGTGTGTGTATATTTATACATATCTCTTTAACATAGGAAAATAGCGACTGCAACTTGAGCTAGGAAGTCCCCACATCTTGGGTTCTGTTTCCAGCTCTTTTTGACTTTATAGAAGGACCTCGGGCTGGACATTGACACATGCTGTTCGCCGGCTGTTTCAGCCTGTTATGAGGAAAGCTAATAAACTATAATCACAGCGTCCTAAAAATGTCAAGCTGTTGTCCCTCGGGCCTCCAGTAACTATTCTCATCTGCAAAATGGAGCTGGTAACTCTGCGCCCTGCCTTCCTTACACAGATGTTGGGAAGCTAGGCAAAGAACATCTGTAAAGCAGTTTTAGATTTTGGAACATGGGAACAATAAATGATCATAACAGCTATTCATCATGAGAGAGGAGATGACGATCTATTCTATACTTCAAGCCCCACTTCTCTCGTCTACTTGAAAATAGTTTTGAGACCATGAGTTAAGGAGGACTAGTGTATGCAGTGCAGAATGAGGGAGGGGATTATGACCTAAAAGGATGCCATCCTGGGTGAAAAGTAACTCTGAAAGAATGTGGACGTGTGTACCAATGTAAGTATCGATGTAGCTTATAAAGAAGAAGGGAGTGCTGTTGAGTCTGACACAGTATATGTGAGGGATGGCAGGTGCCAGAAATCCAGGGACTTGTCTTGCCTGTGACCTGAGGCAGTCTGAGTGGGTTCTGCTTTGATACCTTTACTAGGTCAGGGATGACTTTGCAGGGAAGGTTTTAAAAAAATGAAAATTATGTCCTGGGTAAACACCAGAGAATTCTGTGAAGGTTAAATCCTAGAGGATCATGGAAAATATCAGTGTAGACCAACTAGCTAATATTTTGATTAGACACTTTTTCTTTTGGTGCTCATCCAAGGAGATGCCCAACAGTCACTTTCAAGCAAGTGGACAAGTTTTGGGAGAGCCCATGCTGAAAATGGTTAAGTAAGTCAGTTGTTTCATCTCTCTGGGGTTCACAGTCTCATTTATTTGGTCTTCAAATGTATGCAAAGTAAACATATTTTGATTTAATGTACTCAACTCAGTGCCTTGTGGTACCCAAAGCACTGAGATGAAAATGGTGTCTGTCCTCAAGGAGCTTGCAGTTTAGTAGGGGACTTGAGACTCTCCCATCATCTGTTAATTTCTCCAATTATATTAAAATTGTCTCTTGCCCTTTCCCTCCATTCACCACTGACATTCTCCAGTATCATCCTCTGAAGGGTCTCACTGTCCCCTGAAAGCATCGAAAACTACTCGAAGGAAGGAGGCCCTCCTGACACCTACTGTAGGTAGCCAAGACCCCCGGGTCTGTTCGTGGTCTGCCACTGTTGCTGCCCCAGCCATGGCTTCTCGCTGCCACATGGTGCCACTGTTGAATGCTGGCAGAGGCGAGAGTGGCTTTTCTCAGGAGGGTCATTCCCAGATGATTCCACTTCTCAAGCGTTATGCCTTGTGGCCTCTTCTCCTCATTGGGTTTCTAGCTGACAGGCCTCGCTGCCCAGTCCTTTGGGTTTTTTACACGGTCCTCTTCCCCACCTCAGAGGACCTTTGCCAGGAAAGTTCAGGACTCAGATACTGCTGAGCTCATAGACCCTTCCTTTTTCCAGTCCTGGGGACTCACTCCACTTGCTTTTCTTTTCAGCCCCCCAAACACTAGAGGTTCTTAATCTCTCCATCCACTCCCCCTTGCCCTTTAATCGATGACTTGCCTCTAAGATGTTCCTAGACCTCAGAACCACAAAACCACTGCTCCCCTTCCCTTGAGGGAAATGCCTTCTCTATCCCAGGAGGAGTCACTCCCCAAAGAATGAGCAGGAATAAATCTCTAGGTCCCCTCTTGCTAAAGTAGTGAAAAGCAAAACATAGGTTATATCATCAGCAGGATGCTCTGCTACACATATTAAAAAATAATTAAAACTAGGCAGAATGCAATAACTAATAAGAGAATTACAGAGAAAGCACGATGGGAACACAGATTAGGGCATATAATCTGGAGTAATCTGGGAAGACCAGGTGGGGGAGGCGATATTTGTGCTGGCCCTTGACTTGCAACGGGATTTTGACAGGTGAACGTGGCGGAGAATGGTGTTACAAGCAGAGAGGGTAGAATAAGCCGATGCACAGGGGTAGAGAAAACGTCTGCCATATTTGCTGACCAGTGGTGGATCGGTGCTGGTGGTGGGGTTTGTATGGGGGCCACGACGGAGAGATACGGGAGGTTGACGTTTGGGGCTTAGAATGTCCTGCTAAGGAATACAAACCTTAAAAAGACGTGGCCAAAGCCCTATTTTCCTCTCGCGTTGCCATATCTCTTCTTGATCAGCTCAAGCCACATGCTAATCAAGTCATAAACAAAGAAACCAGAACAGCCAAAAACAAAAGTTGAAATTGGGTTGTCTTGATGTAGCCCAATCCTACATTTTTATTAAAAACAACCACAAAGTTCCCAAAGAAAAAGGTTAAACTTGTAGATTTCGGTAAGGTGAAATAGAATGTTTGAGGAATTTCAATAAGCCACTGAATTAATACGTCTACTTTTCTCCCTCTTCAGACAATTTTTGAATTGTGTAAACTGTCAATACTTCACTGTTATGTCCTTGAACTGAGTCCCTTCAGTTTCAGAAAAAGACATTTAGAAGAAACTGACACAAAAATTTCTTCCTTAAATCACCTTGTTCAAGTTTCTCCAGGGACCAAAGTCGATGATTTGTAAATTCCTTTACTCTTAAAATAAAAGGCATTTTCATAAAAGAGAAGGTGATGGACACACCAACACCTACTCAGGAGGGAAAATAGTCACGGGTAAAATGTCATTTATTCTCTTCTTCACGGTGCGACACAGTCTTACATTCAAAAGCATCCTGAGAGGAAGATGACGTCCACAAGGAGAAAGATAATGTTACCGTCTTCTATTTGTACGGCTCTGTGAGCTTTTTTCAGGCCACTCAGAATCTCATTTGCCCCCCGTCACAGTCCCATGAAAGGAGGTAGGGTATAGATTCTCAGTTCTGTTTTACAGCTGACAAAACCAAGGCCTTGAGTGGTAACAGAACTGGACCAGTGTGCGTGGGAGGGGAGGCAGATGTGGAGATGGGGGCCTCTGCAAGCTCATCGGGCCACGC
>NW_006786458.1:2376394-2408906 GCF_000442215.2 Lipotes vexillifer
CGCCCCAGTGGTCCTGCCAGACTGTTGCCCTACTGGACCGCAAAATTCCTGGAGGGTGGGGACTGTATCTTAACCATCTTTTGATCCTTCTGCAGTGCCCTCTGCCTAATAGGTGTCCAATAAATGTTAATTAAATAAGTGCTGTAAAGCCTGAAGTCTAAATGGCTCTAAATTAGATTTTCAAAGCTTTCTGTGCCCTCACAGATTTTTATTAAAAAAATAAAAGAAAACCCTTCGATTTCTTAATCTGGCAAAATGAAGAAAGAGACTATTGGTTCATTTTGTTGCCTGGGATATTCAGAAACAAATACTGAGAGCTACAAAGAGGCGGAGGGTTACTCTTAAGATAAACAGCAATAATGAATGAATCTAGAATACAATTCAGTCTCTTGTTTACATACGCCTGTTCCTTCTGGCTCATGGGTTTTCAAATGACCTTTCCTAGCAAAATCTGGAAATGAATAGTCTTTTCTTCTTTTCAACCAGTTCCTGTATTTCCTGAAGTCAGTTACCATGTGTCCTTTGACAAATGAGTTGCAGGAGTGTTGACCTTACCTTGAAGAACACTTTCTCCTGTATTTTCACTCTCGCCCACATTGCCACTTTTTCGTCTTTGCCAAGTTGGATGTAGATAAGACCCATCCCCTCAATAATTGTGAAGCGGACAGTTTTTTTTTGTGGGATATATGTCTATTTTTTCTTTAAGTGTTTGTGGGGAAGGGGAAGGGGGGATTTGGTGAGGAAGGAGCTTGTCCCAGTGGATGAGATAAGCTGTGTCTGAGCTGCAAGACACCAGGAGGCTGGTTTTGGGGGAGCAACAGTTGAGGGACATTGTGAGGTTGTCACTGTTTGAGACTAGTTAGCTGTACCCTTTTATAGCTGCCCTGGACATCCATCTACTGCTATAGCCTAAAACCAGGCATCAACAGGGACTCTACAGTTTTCATATTCCTTCATTTATTCTTTAAAAATAAAACTATCATCTATCATGCATATTATCGATAATTTGAGAAAAGCATAAAGAAGAAAACATTTATGCCAACCTCACCACCCCAAACAACCATCTGTAAACACTTTTTGTTCTCATTTTTCCCCCAGGCATAGATATTGAAGGGTTTCATCCGAAGTTGTTATCATACTGTGTAAATAATTTAGTTAATTGCTAATAGATGCCTGCATCTGGAGATAGAGTCCCAAACAAAATAAAGTCTTTGCTCTCTCTGCCTCTCTTGGAATAGATTCCTGGGAAGGAAGCGAGGAGGTCAAAGGGTATGTTTTAAAGGAGATGTAAATTTAAGCTGGGGTGTGGAGGGGTGGATTTTTCTTTGTACCCACCTACCCTCCATATTAGTTTATCAATTCATTCATTCCTTTGTGGTGTGGGCAACCAGCATGCAACGAACTCCTATGGAAAGCCTGGGCGTGTAGCCTGGAGCAGCTCTGGGGAGCAGGGTCGCCTTGGGCCAGAGGAGCCCCAGGCTTGCAGAGCTGGATTGCAGTCAATTCACCTGGAATCTCCGCTCACCCTGGTGAGAGCCACCCTGGTGAGAGCCACCCAGGAGCCCAGATGGGATGAGAGGCACATGGGCAGCCCTGGGGCTCATGGTCTCATTTACTGATTTGGGGATTGTACATATCTGACCTTGGGAACTCTTCCCCATAAAGAAGCCCAGCGTGATTCCTTTCGTTACTTTGGCTTGGGCAGACGTGGGTCAGCAAGAGAATCGGATTCCTCCAACTGCCTATACCATAGTCGACCGAGGGCTTCCTCTTTTTGTCCCTGTTCTTGAGAGCTTATTGTCTGGAGGGGAAGCCATATGTGAAACAATCACAAACAAATAAATTGATTTCTCTCTAAGCTGTTATTACGTTTTAGGTGTTAGGGAGGGAAAAGTACAGGGAAGTCCTGAAAACATATCATAAGGAAAATCATTCCGCCGGGGGTGGGGTGGGCTGGAAAAGGTACTTCAAGGAAGTTATCCCTGAATTGTATTCCAAAGAATGTGGAGGAACTTGTAGGTGAAGGTGGTGTGGGAAGGAGGGTGTGGAGATGTCCCTGGCAGATTCAGCAGCAGGTGTGAGCGCCAGACCACAAAGAAGCAGGTCTTTACCTCTGCTGGTCACCCAGGCACGGCTGGCTTCGTCAGTGGCTGGAGTGTCGGTCAGGAAAGTGGGGGGACCAACTCGTCCCGGTTTCAGTGTTGACAGCCCCGTGTGCTGGGAATCTCCTCAGTCCCCTGTAAACTGGGATGGCTGGTCGCCCTGAAGGTACCCTCTGCCTCAAACTAACAAAGCTTCTGAATGTCGAAGGTTGTTTGTTCAGCACTGTCCTGGTCTGCATTCCTCTTTTAGGATGCAAATACTTCTGGAAAACGGCAATGCAGTTAGCCACTCACCTTTTAGTATAAATTGGCGTATTTCAATTCTAAATTCTTTCCCAATTAGTCTCTGGCCAGGGAAGTGATGGTGATACCTGGAAGGGAATGGGAACGTGGAAGAAGTTTTTAACACCCAGAGAAAAAAAATAAGGGCTTGATGAAGACATGCTTGACCTGCATCATTAGTTTACCTGTGACTAGGTTACCTTAGGCCTATATTCTCTGTGTCTTGACTTTTATCTAAGAAATGGGAATAGCAGTAATCCTCGTTCAGGTAAGAAATCACAAAGATGGTGGGCCTGTGGTACTTTTGGTTGATGGCGTGTGGCAGCAAGGACCTTCATTTTCTGTTCTCAATTCCAGGGAACTCTCTCTCAAAGTTGTCTTGGTATCCACTTGTGAGAAGCGAGTCACAGGTGGAACAGTGACAGTAAAGGTCTGCCTGCGTTTTCAAGAACCTGAGGACCAATCACATGTTAAGGGCCTACATTTGTGCAGCGCTCACAGGCACCTCCACACACACTATCTTCTTAGAGCTCTACAAAATTTCGAGGAAAAATAACAATAACCAACATGTGTTTAGCACTTCCTCTGTGACAAGTTCTATCCTAAGTGCTTTAATTGAACCTTGTCATTTAATCCTCACAATAACCCAGCGAGGCAGGTATTACCATCGTGCATTTTACATATGGCAAAGATAAGGCTGGAAAGCTTGTGCAGCTTGTCCAAGGTCAGACATCTAGTCCATGTTGCAGCCAGGAGTTGAATCCAGTCACAGTGGTGCTGGAAGCAGCTCCAGTGCGGGGATGGTGTTGTTACCACTCCCATCTTACAGCAAAGGGATCTGAGGCTCAAGGTACTTGGGTCCTGTGGAAACCCTGGTGTTATAGAGAGGCCAGACCTCAGGAAACTCAGAGGCCCTTATATTAAAAGGGAACTCTGATTCCCCCCCACCCCCACCCCTGGGCCCCAGCCTTTTGTGCAGGATGACGTGTGCATTTTGTTTTATATCAAGCAGCCAGCTGCTTTGTGTAGGGGAAATCAATCCAAAGTTCATTAGAAGAGGAAGTGAGGAGGGGACAGAACAGCTCTTGCATTTGTAGTCAGGACATCATCCACCCAAGAGAGGGTGGGCAAAGTGAGGCTGGTCCACAGCCGCATAGCAGAGGGGAAGTGCCCTGGGATGGGGGACAATGAACTTGAGGAAAAGTGCCGAGGCAGGCTATTTAATCAATGGTTTCACTCCATATCTTGGGTTTAGTTTGGACGGACATAGCTCCCTTTCCTCCCCTTGGTGGATCAGTTGATGAGGGAACGATCTTGGTAGAACATTGAGTTAGAAAGGAGCTGGATTCTGGAACACTGGAGTTCGTGAGCACACCTGAGTGATTCCCTTCCTGAGCTTGGCAGGACTGTAACTTGCAAATCTGGTAGGTCAGTTGTAGGGGACCCCTCACCCAGTGAAGTCTCCCTGTTAATTCACAGTCCAGACACAGCCTCCCTGTTACAGTGAAGCTCTCAGTTACCCTTCCTAGCCTCCTAGCCTGAGCATTTGGTGGCTGGTTAGATTTGACAGTGTTTAATATTAGCCGACCTAAATTTTATTAAGGAGATAAACCTTGAGAAAGAGAAGGAGAAGCTGTTTTGGGATAAATTCTATAATATGCCAGGTATAAGTTGGAGGCTAGCTACTGTCATGAATCATCCAGCCCATTTCCATGGAAGATTGACAGTTGGGTGTGTAGCCCTTTAGAGAATCCTGATGGATAAATATTTGGTTCGCTTTCTATGGCTATCTCCTGGTTTCCGACTTATGTTAGTAACGGATATGTGAGTGAATGAATGCCTAACCTCTGCTCAGTTTAGTCACGTGGAGACTGGATACTACAGCACTATGTTTTTCAGGTGAATTCAACCCCGCTCCCCCCATGGAGTTAACTTGTCCAAAGTAAACTCTCAGAAGCATAATAAAAGGCTGTGTTCCAGGTTTACAGACTCTAGGTCCTAAGGACTTCAGAGAGCGTTTGATTACCGCTGGGAGACGCCTACTAAGAGTCCCCCAAGTGTCTTCTAGGAAGAGATGCCTCATCATTTAGGGAGATGCCCCATTAGACCCTTTGCCCTTTGCTCCTTTCATTAGTTTTTCTTTCTCTTTTCTGAAAAGAAGCTAAGTGAAGTTTTTCACATTCCTCGCCAGTGTTGGGTACCTGCCTGCGAGTGGAGCAAGGGTAAGGGGGTGGGTTAAGTGGAAACAAATGTGAAGGTGACTGTTTGCCGGTTCCATGGAATGAAATTCCCAGGAGGCAGGCAGGCAGCCCATCCAGGGACAGTGGAATCCGCTGAGAACGATGTATCTGCATCAGCTCGGACGTCTGGATAAAGAATTGTCAGGACTTGCTCTTCTGTTTTTGACCCCTCTGCCGGAATTGTGTTCATACTTTTATTCTCCAGTAAGCCCTTAATTTCTCAACACCTATTGTGTACATCACAGGGTGTTCTGGGCCCTGTGGGGGGCACCTTGGCTCTACCCCACAGAAGCTTTAATAGAGTTCAGGGTTTTATTTTCGCTTTTAAAAACAGTGTTGTGTGGTCTTGAGACGGAGTGAATAGTTCAGCTAATAAATTCCTGAGACCCTTCAGCACAGAGGTGAGGGCCCCATCTCTCACACGTGTCTCCGACTCTTGACCTGTGTAGCCCTTTGCCACACTGTGGCAGAGCCTCTTCATATTAATACCAATTTATCATTATTCCATTTAAATGTTCTTTTTTTGGTCCAAGAGAAAGAGACAGAAAGCATCTGCATATCGAGTAATATTAGCTACAGTTGGTGTCTCAAGTGCGAATCAGTCTGACAGCCCCATTTATTATATCTGGGTAGGTTTTATTATGGAGACTCTCACATTTGAACTTTCCCTCTGTAAGATATGAAAGAGTCTCTCATGTATTCCTATCTTGCTTTAAAAACAACGTTTTGAAATACAGGGGAGATAGCAGCAATAGATAACATTTCAGTTATAATAAGAGAGGCCAAATGTTAGCCAGATTAAAAAAAATAACAACAATAAAGACACTTAGAAGTGTTATTCGTTATTAAGCCATATGGTCCGTGTTACAGCGCTGTTCTTTGTTCCCTGCCTGTGTTGTCAGCATTCATGTGATTGTTGTGATTTGTCGTGTCTAGTGCACCGCACTTTTCAATACATTAGGCTGATAACTCTGGTCCTTTTAAGAGCAGTGTCATGATCTGTTTCCCTCTGGGTGGGGCTGGCCATCGATGTTAAAACGTGTCATTGTTAAAACAAGCCAAATTAATACTGCCACTGAAACCACACCCCTCCACACACACTCCTCTCTGTCGATTTACAAGTCGGCATGTGAGGCTAAGTAATACATTGGGGTAATAACTACATCGGGGTAGTTATGGGAAACATTCAAAGAATTGACCTATCAGTTAGCTTTGTTCACTGTAAGTGAATGAAGACTTACATGTAGCACGTTAGTGGGCGTGTTGCATGTGTCTCAAACAGCAGTGATGCTTAGTAACTATTGTTTCTCCATCTCTAGTTCTTTGATGAATAAAAGAATGACTCTGTTCCCTCCTAACTTTACTGGATCAGGTGGCTCAGCAGGTGCTGTCTGTCATCCCGAATCCCGGGACACAAGCCCTCAGCTGAGGCCTGACAGCCAAGCAAGGGTCACACTGGGTATTTTCTCCTTGCCTTCCCTCCTTACTTGCCCTATTTTTTAAGTGAGTCCCAGTACTCAACACCAGGAAACGGGAACTAAAACAGGGCTCCCGTTCAGCAGACTGGTGGTCAGCATGCAATTGTTTATGTAAATCTGCGCAAATCCAATATGTTTATTTTTTTATGTCAATGTGTCTTAACATTTCCTGTGTGAGAATTTTTTTTTAAAGCAAACCATTTGCATGCTATAAACTTGATTTTTAAGACATTCTAAAACTGCAGACCTCATGTTTCTATGTCAATTAAAATAAAAATGTGTAGAGAACATTTATGAGCATTCCAATACTCATGGGCCTCTGTTAGTTGCAAATTAAGATGGTATTCTTTTCCTGCTCCTTTATGGGTCTCTGTCAGATTTCTCTGGGTCTTCAGTCACCTTCACCTAGCTCCCTCTGACTTAGTCGATCACCATCTCCTTTATTCTTTTGTTTATGGTCTTTGTGTGCCTGGAACACCTACTTTTCCCCAATCCACTACTGTCCTTGACTTTTACTATCTGAAGACCTTTCACACTGTTAATTTCAATTCTATTATTATTTTTTTTTGCCCCCTCAGTTAAAACATACCTACAACACACACACACATGCACATGCACGCACGCACACACACACACACACACACACACACACACACACACAGAGTTCAGGATACCCCTTAGCCTAGAGGAGAGATTCAACATATGTTGAATCAAAGATAATTATAAAGTAAAATGTGATAAACATTGTGGGAAAGATCAAAGCCCAGTGCATGTAAAGGTGGAGAGATTTAATGGGGAAAGGCTTCTTTTAGAAAATGTATTTTATTCTTCCTATAAAAATAACACACGTTTAGAGTGATGTCAGCAAGAGGGCTGATAAGGAAGCATCAGAGCCTTGTTCTCCCACAGAGACACATAGTTAACAATGATATACAGACCAGAATATGTTTGCAAGAACTCTAAAGACCAGTTGAGAAGTTTCAACACCTAGACCACCATAAAACCAAGAAGGGATCCCAGTGAAAGAGTTAGGAAAGTTCACTGCATTTTACAAACTTGTTCATGCCCCTCCCTCTATCTGGCCTGGTGTGGTGTCTCACATACCAGGGATCATTCCTTGGGACAGAAACAAAAGAGGGGAGTGTGTAGCCAAATTTTGACTAGTCTGGGGGCTGTCTGAGGGACTGGTATCTGTCTCTCCTGAGTCAGAGTGCTGATGGCACCAGTATCCTTGTTTGGAAGCTGTGGAAAACAAACAGAATCACAGCAACACATTAGTGCTGCAGTTCTGCAGGCAGATGCCAGGGGGAGCAAGAGATTACAGCCTTCAGAGAAGAACCAGGGACAAGCTGTCTAGGGAGTTTGAGAGGACTCTGCACATGCCAGAGAAGATACATCCTCAGAAAAGGTTTGAGAGATCCTAGACTCTCTAGCTGAGCTGATTGGTGAAAGTCTTCCCCTGCATGAAGCCAATCCATGAAGTTTGGAAGCGGTGGTTGTTTCTTCAAATGCCTAAGCCTCAACAACAACAACAACAGAAAATAAGGCACACAAAGATAAAAGGAAACATGGCCAAATCAAAGAAACAAAACTCCAGAAACTGACCCTAAAGAAACACAGATCTATAACCTGGCTAACAAAGAACTTAAAATAACTGTGCTAAAGATGCTCAGTGAACCAAAAGAGAGCACAGACAATTAAACAAAATCAGGTAAACAATACATGAACAAAATGAGAATACCAACAAAAATAGAGACACTATAAAAAAGAACCAAACAGACTCTGGAACTGAAAAAAAAAATAACAGCTAAAAGAATTCATTAGAGGGATTCAACAATTGATGAGGCAGAAAAACGAAATTGAAGACAAGCCATTTAAAGTCATTGAGACAGAGGAGCAAAAAGAAAAAAGAATGAAGAACAGTGAACAGAACCTAAGCAACTTATGGGACACTACCAAGAAGCCCAATATATACGTTATGCAAGAAGCTCAAAGTCTCCAACCAGGATGGATCCAAAGAGGCCCACACGAAGACCCACACAAGATGGGAAGTTCAGCACAGACAGCATTGGCTCTTTATCTCTTGGTGAAGAAGTGTTCCATTCTTATGAACCTCAATGGGAATTGAAAGATGGCATGCATGACACTGCCTTTCCCAACAATATATAAAGATGTAATTTGTGACATCAATAATATAAAGTGAAGGAAGGAGTTTACAAGAATAGAGTTGTTGTATGCTGTTGAAATTAAGTTGTGATCAGATTAGAATAATATAACTTTAATATATTTAAATATATATATTTTAAACTTAATATATATATTTTATCAAATTGAAATGGTATCTACAAAGAAAATATCTATAGACTATACACAAAAGGAAGTCAGAGTATGTCACCACACACACACACAAAATCAATGAAACACAAAGGAAATAAGTAAGAGAGGAAAAGAGGGACAAAAAGGTACAAGACATACAGAAAACAATTAAGAAAATGGCAAGAGTAAGTCCTTCCAAATAAGTAATTACCTTAAATGTAAATGGAGTAAACTCCCCAATGAAAAGACGTAGATTGGCTAAATCAATTTTTTAAAAAGGATTCAACTATATGTTGTCTACAAGAAATTCACTTTACATTTCAGGACACACATAGTTGGAAAGTGAAATGATGGGAAAAAACGTTTCATGCAACTGGTAACCAAGAGAGGTCAGAAGTAAAGGATACTTCACAATACTAATATCAGACAAAATAGACTTTAAGTCCATTACAAGAGAAAAAGAAGGACTTTATATAATGATAAAAGGGTCAGTTCACCAAGATATTACAATTATAAACATATATGCATCAAACATCAGAACCCCTAAATATATGAAAAAAACACTGACAGAGATGAAGGAGGAGATAGGTAGACCTAGAGTAATATTAGGAAACTTAAATATCTCACTATCACTAATAGGTAGAACAACCAGACCGAAGATCAATATAGAAGTAGAGGACTTAAACAAACTTATAGACCAATTGAACATAACAGACATGTAAAGTACACTCTAGCCAAAAATAGCAGAATAACTAATTTTTTCAAGTGCAAATGGAACAATTTCCAGGATAGACCATACATTAGTCCACAAAACAAGTCTTAATAAATTTTAAAATACTGAAATCATACAGGGTATCTTTTCCAATCACAGTGGAATGAAACAAGAAATTAATAGCAGAAGGAAAACTGAAAAATCCACAAATATGTGGATATTAAATAACCAGTGGTTCAAAGAAGAAATCACATAGGAAGTTAGAAATTATCTTGAGACAAACAAATGTACAAACAAAATACAGCAACATTTGTGGAATGCAATGAAAGTAGTGTTGAGTGTTAAAAATTTATAGCTGTAAATGCTTACATTAAAAAAGAAAAAAGAGGCACACAGAGTGGTGTGCGCATAGGGACCCAGGGGAAGGAGCATTGACCGTGCAGGAGACTGAACCAGACCTACCTGCTGGTGTTGGAGGGTCTCCTGCAGAGGCGGGGGGTGGCTCTGTCTCACCGTGAGGACAGGGACACTGGCAGCAGAAGTTCTGGGAGGTATTCCAAGGCGTCAGCCCTCCCAGGGTCTGCCATTAGGCGCACCAAAGAGCCCGGGTAGGCTCCATTGTTGGGTCGCCTCAGGCCAAACAACCAACAGGGAGGGAACTCAGCCCCACCCATCAGCAGCCAAGCAGATTAAAGTTTTACCGAGCTCTGCCCACCTGAGCAACACCCAGCTCTCGCCACCACGAGTTCCTCCCATCAAGAAACTTGCACAAACCTCTTAGATAGCCTCATCCACCAGAGGGCAGACAGCAGAAGCAAGAAGAACTACAAACCTGCAGCATGTGGAACAAAAACCACATTCACAGAAAGATAGACAAGATGAAAAGGCAGAGGGCTATGTACAAGATAAACCCCCAGAAAAACAACTAAATGCAGTGGAGTTAGGCAACCTTCCAGAAAAAGAATTCAGAATACTGGTAGTGAGGATGATCCAGGACCTTGGGAAAAGAATGGAGGCAAAGATCGAGAAGATGCAAAAATGTTTAACAAAGACCTAGAAGAATTAAAGAACAAACAAACAGAGATGAACAATACAATAACTGAAATGAAAAATACACTAGAAGGAATAAATAGCAGAATAACTGAGGCAGAAGAACGGATAAGTGACCTGGAAGACAGAATGGTGGAGTTCACTGCTGTGGAACAGAATAAAGAAAAAAGAATGAAAGTAAATGAAGACAGCCTAAGAGATCTCTGAGACAACAGTAAACGCAACAACATTTGCATTATAGGGGTCCCAGAAGGAGAAGAGAGAGAGAAAGAACCCAAGAAAATATTTGAAGAGATTATAGTAGAAAACTTCCCTAACATGGGAAAGGAAATAGCCACCCAAGTCCAGAAAGCGCAGAGAGTCCCATACAAGATAAACCCAAGGAGAAACATGCCGAGGCAGATAGTAATCAAACTGGCAAAAATTAAAGACAAAGGAAAATTATCGAAAGCAGCAAGGGAAAAATGACAACATACAAGGGAACTCCCATAAGGTTAACAGCTGATTTCTCAGCAGAAACTCTACAAGCCAGAAGGGAGTGGCATGATATAATTAAAGTGATGAAAGGGAAGAACCTACAACCAAGATTACTCTATCTGGCAAGGATCTCATTCAGATTCTCTGGAAAAATCAAAAGCTTTACAGACAAGCAAAAGCTAAGAGAATTCAGCACCAACAAACCAGCTCTACAACAAATGCTAAAGGAACTTCTCTAAGTGAGGAACACAAGAGAAAAGAAGGATATACAAAAACAAACCCAAAACAATTAAGAAAATGGTCATAGGAACATACATATCGATAATTACCTTAAACGTGAATGGATTAAATGCTCCAACCAAAAGACACAGGCTTGCTGAATGGATACAAAAACAATACCTGTATATATGCTGTCTACAAGAGACACACTTGAGACCTAGGGACACACACAGACTGAAAGTGAGGGAATGGAAAAAGATATTCCATGCGAATGGAAACCAAAAGAAAGCCGGAGTAGCAATATTCATATCAGATAAAATAGACTTTAAAATAAAGAATGTTACAAGAGACAAGGAAGGACACTACATAATGATCAAGGGATCAATCCAAGAGGAAGATATAACAATTATAAATATATATGCACCCAACATAGGAACACGTCAATACATAAGGCAACTGCTAACAGCTATAAAAGAGGAAATCGGGAGTAACACAATAATAGTGGGGGACTTTAACACCTCACTTACACCAATGGACAGATCATCCAAGCAGAAAATTAATAAGGAAACACAAGCTTTAAATGACACAATAGACCAGATAGATTTAATTGATATTTATAGGACATTCCAGCCAAAAACAGCAGATTACACTTTCTTCTCAAGTGTGCATGGAACATTCTCCAGGATAGATCACATCTTGGGTCACAAATCAAGCCTCAGTAAATTTAAGAAAACTGAAATCATATCAAGCATCTTTTCTGACCACAACGCTTTGAGATTAGAAATCAATTACAGAGGAAAAAAAGGGTAAAATACACAAATACATGGAGGCTAAACAATACATTATTAAATAACCAAGAGATCACTGAAGAAATCAAAAAGGAAATCAAAAAATACCTAGAGACAAATGACAATGAAAACACGACTATCCAAAACCTATGGGATGCAGCAAAGGCAGTTCTAAGAGGGAAGTTTATAGCTATACAAGCCTACCTCAAGAAACAAGAAAAATCTCAAACAATCTAACCTTACACCTAAAGGAACTAGAGAAAGAAGAAGAAGAACAACAAAAAAACCCAAGTTAGCAGAAGGAAAGAAATCATAAAGATCAGAGCAGAAATAAATGAAACAGAAACAAAGAAAACAATAGCAAAGATCAATAAAACTAAAAGCTGGTTCTTTGAGAAGATAAAATTGATAAACCATAAGCCAGACTCATCAAGAAAAAGAGGGAGAGGACTCAAATCAATAAAATTAGAAATGCAAAAGGAGAAGTTACAACAGACACCGCAGAAATACAAAGCATCCTAAGAGACTACTACAAGCAACTCTATGCCAATAAAATGGACAACCTGGAAGCAATGGAAAAATTCTTAGAAAGGTATAACCTTCCAATACTGAACCAAGAAGAAATAGAAAATATGAACAGACCAATCACAAGTAATGAACTCGAAACTGTGATTAATCATCTTCCAACAAACAAAAGCCCAGGACCAGATGGCTTCACAGGTGAATTCTGTCAAACATGTGGAGAAGAGCTAACACGTATCCTCCTCAAACTCTTCCAAAATATAGCAGAGGGAGGAACACTCCCAAACTCATTCTACGAGGCCCCCATCACCCTGATACCAAAACCAGACAAGGATGTCACAAAGAAAGAAAACTACAGGCCAATATCACTGATGAACATAGATGCAAAAATCCTCAACAAAATACTAGCAAACAGAATCCAGCAGCACATTAAAAGAATCATACACCATGATCAAGTGGGGTTTATCCCAGAGTTTCAAGGATTTTTCAATATATGCAAATCAATCAATGTGATACACCATATTAACAAATTGAAGAATAAAAACCATATGATCATCTCAATAGATGCATAAAAAGCTTTTGACAAAATTCAACACCCATTTATGATAAAAACTCTCCAGAAAGTGGGCATAGAGGGACCCTACCTCAACATAATAAAGGCCGTATATGACAGACCCACAGCCAACATCATTCTCAATGGTGAAAAACTGAAAGCATTTCCTCTAAGATCAGGAGCAAGACAAGGATATCCACTCTCACCACTATTATTCAGCAGTTTTGGGAGTCCTGTCCATGGCAATCAGAGGAGAAAAAGAAATAAAAGGAATACAAATTGGAAAAGAAGAAGTAAAACTGTCACTCTTTGCAGCTGACATGATACTATATGTAGAGAATCCTAAAGATGCCACCATAAAACTACTAGAGGTAATCAATGAATTTGGTAAAGTTGCAGGATACAAAATTAATGCACAGAAATCTCTTGCACTCCTATACACTAACAACAAAATATTAGAAAGAGAATGAAGGAAACAATCCCAGTCAGCATTGCAACAAAAAGAATAAAATACCTAGGAATAAACCTACCTAAGGAGACAAAAGACCTGTATGCAGAAAACTATAAGACACTGATGAAAGGAATTAAAGATGATACCAACAAATGGAGAGATATACCATGTTCTTGGATTGGAAGAATCAGTATTGTGAAAATGACTGTACTACTTGAAGCAATCTACAGATTCAGTGCAATCCCTATCAAACTACCAATGGCATTTTTCACAGAACTACAACAAAAAAATTCACACTTTGTATGGTAACACAAAAAAGACCCCAAATAGCCAAAGCAATCTTGAGGGAAAAAAACGGAGCTAGAGGAATCAGACTCCCTGACTTCAGACTATACTACAAAGGTACAGTAATCAAGACAATATGGTAGTGGCACAAAAACAGAAATATAGATCAATGGAACAGGATAGAAAGTCCAGAGATAAACCCACACACCTATGGTCAACTAAGCTATGACAAAGGATGCAGGGATATACAATGGAGAAAAGACAGTCTCTTCAATAAGTGGTGCTGGGAAAACTGAACAGCTACATGTAAAAGAGTGAAATTAGAACACTACCTAACACCATACACAAAAATAAACTCAGAATTGATTAGAGACCTAAATGTAAGACCAGACACTGTAAAACTCTTAGAGGAAAACATAGGAAGAACACTCTTTGACATAAATCACAGCAAGATCTTTTTTGATTCACCTCCTAGAGTAATGGAAATAAAAACAAAAATAAACAAATGGGACCTAATGAAACTTCAAAGGTTTTGCACAGCAAAGGAAACCATAAACAAGACGAGAAGACAACCCTCAGGATGGGAGAAAATATTTGCAAACGAATCAACAGACAAAGGATTAATCTCCAGAATATATAAACAGCTCATGCAGCTCAATATTTAAAAAAAAACCCAATTAAGAAATGGGCAGAAGACCTAAATAGACATTTCTCCAAAGAAGACACACAGATGGCCAAGAAGCACATAAAAAGCTGCTCCACATCACTACTTATTAGAGAAATGCAAATCAAAACTGCAATGAGGTATCACCTCACACTGGTCAGAATGGCCATCATCAAAAAATCTACAAACAATAGATGCTGGAGAGGGTGTGGAGAAAAGGGAACCCTCTTGCACTGTTGGTAGGAATGTAAATTGATATGGAGAACAGTATGGAGGTTCCTTAAAAGCTAAAAATAGAATTACCATAGGACCCAGCAATCCCACTACTGGGCATATACCCAGAGAAAACCATAATTCAAAAAGACACATGCACCCCAATGTTCATTGCAGCACTATTTACAATAGCCAGGTCATGGAAGCAACCTAAATGCCCATCGACAGATGAATGGATAAAGAAGATGTGGTACATATATACAATGGAATATTACTCAGCCATAAAAAGGAACGAAATTGGGTGACTTGTAGAGACGAGGATGCATCTAGAGACTGTCATACAGAGCAAAGTAAGTCAGAAAGAGAAAAACAAATGTCGTATATTAACGCATGTATGTGGAACCTAGAAAAATGGTACAGATGAACCGGTTTGCAGGACAGAAATTGAGACACAGATGTAGAGAACAAATGTATGGACACCAAGCAGGGAAAGCGGTGGGGGGGTGGTGGTGGTGTTGTAATGAATTGGGAGATTGGCATTGACTTGTAATTATTGATGTATATAAAATGGATGACTAACAAGAACCTGCTGTATAAAAAAATAAATAAAATAAGATTCAAAAATTCAAAAGAAAAATGGAAAAAGATCTCAAACTACAACCTTTCTTTACACCTCAAAATACTAGAAAAACAACAAATTAAATCTAAAACTAACAGAATTAGGGAAATAAAAAAGATTAAAGCAGTGCTTAACTAAGCAGAAATAGAGAAACAATAAAAACAACAAACCTAAGAATTTTTAAAACATGCAAACAAAATTTACAAATCCTTCAGTAGATTAAGAAAAAAAAAGAAAATTCAAATAACTAAGATCATAAATGAAAGAGGGTTTATTACAACAAATGCCACAGAAATGAAAAGGATTATAAGAGAATACTATGAACAATGTGTGCCAAGAAATTGGATAACCTAGAGGAATGGATAAATTCCTAGAAACACACAACTTACCAAGACTAAGTCATGAAGAAATAGAAAATCTGGAGAAATCAAAGCTAGTAAGCAGATTGAATCAGTAATCAAAATCCTCCCAACACTAAAAAAGCCTAGGGCCAGATGATTACACTGGGGAGTTCCACCAAACGTTTAGAGAACTAAAGTCAGTCTTCCTCAAACTATTCCAAAAAGTTGAAAAAGAAGGAAAATATCCTAGCTCATTCTATGAGGCCAGGATTATCTTGATACCAAAGCCAGACAAAGATGCTGCAAAAAAAGAAAATTACAGACCAATATCCCTGATGAATATTAATGAAAAATCCTCAACAAAATACTAGCAAACTGAATTCAACAACACATTAAAAGGATTATATACCGCGACCAAATGAAATTTACTCCTGGAATGCAAGGATGGTTCAACACACAAAAATCAATGTGATACACCACGTTAACACAATAAAGAGCAAAAATCACACAGTCATCTCAATTGATGAAGAAAAAGCACTTGACAAGATTCAACAATATTTCATGATAAAAATACTCAACAAACCAAGAATAGAAGGAAGCCACTTCAACCTAATAAGGCCGTATACAAAAAGTCCCCAGCTAACATCATACAAAATGGTAAAAGACTGAAAGCTTTTCCTTTAAGATCAGGAACAAGGCAAGGAGGTCTGCTCTTTCACTTCTTTTCAACATAATATTAGAAGTTCTAGCCAGAGCAGTTAGGCAAGGAAAATAAATAAAAAGCATCCAAATTGGAAAGGAAGAAATAAAGTTATCTGTTTGCAAGTGACATGATATTATATGTAGAAAATCCCAGAGATTCCACATGCGAGCAAAACCTGTTAGAACTAAATCAACAAAGTTGCAGGATACAAAATCAACGCAAAAAATTAGTTGTGATTCTATACACGAAAAGTGAACTATCTGAAAAGGAAATTAAGAAGACATCCGCTCTATTGAATAGGGACTTCGTGATACTGACTTTCTTTAGCATGAGCAAAAGCATTGTTACTAATGCAAAGCTGTATGCAAAGAATGATGGCCTAGTGGGCTAACACGGTGGGTATATTAATTTTCTACACTGCTGTAGCAAATTGCCACAAATTTAATGGTTCAAAAATACAAATTTAGGGACTTTCCCGGTGGTGCAGTGGTTAAGCATCTGCCTGCCAATGCAGGACACGGGTTCGATCCCTTGTCCCAGAAGATCTCACATGCTGTGGAGCAACTAAGCCTGTGCACCACAACTACTGAGCCTGTGCTCTAGAGCCTGGGAGCCACAACTACTGAAGTGCATTTGCCTAGAGCCCGTGCTCCACAGCAAGAGAAGCCACAGCAATGAGAAACCCGTGCACCACAACAAAGAGTAGCCCCTGCTCGCTGCAACTAGAGAAAGCCCATGAACAGCAACGAAGATCCAACGCAGCCAAAAATAAATAAATAAATTTATTTATTTAAAAAATACAAATTTATTATCTTACTGCTCTGTTCTTTGGAAGTCTGACATGTGTCTCACTGTCAGGGCTAAAACTAAAATGTCATCAAGGCTGTGTTCCTCTCTGGAGGCTCTGAGGGAGAATCCATCCCCTTGACTCCTGCAGGTTCTAGAAGCCACTTGCCTTCTTTGGCTTGCGACCCTTTTCTCCATCTGCACACTAGCAGTGGAAGGTTGTGTCCTCATTTTGCATCACACTGACCTGTGATGTGTGTAGTCACATCTCCCTCTCTGACCCTCTCCTCTGCTTCCCTCTCCCACTTTTATTTATTAAGAGAAAAAATGTTCCACTTTATAAATAATGCAAGTAAAAACAATGACATTATTTTCACCTATCAAACTGGCAAGGATCTTTTTAAAAAATAATACTCAAGTTGACATGAAATCTTTTATGAACTAGATAGGCCTTCTCACACATTGAGTAGATGATAAATTAGTATTTGTAGAATAGTTTGGCAATATGTGTTCAAATCACTAAAAATGTTGATACATTTTTATCCTTTTATTTATTGAGGTACAAATAACGTACAATATTATATGTTTACAACATAGTGATTCAACATTTATATGCATTATGAATTGATTGCCATGATAAGTCTAGTAAACATCTGTCCACCATACAAAATTACTGTTATATTTTTGACTATATTTCCTGTACTGTACATTACATGCCTGTGACTTACTTATTTTGTAAGTGCAAGTTTGTATCTTTTGATGTCCTTCATCTGCTTCGCCCAATCTTCCATCCCCATCCCTTGGGCAACCATCAATTTGTTCTCTGTACCTATACCTCTGTTTTTGTTTGTTTGTTTTAGATGCCATAGCTAACTGAAATCATATGGAATTTGTCTTTCTTTGTCTGACATATTTCACTTAGCATAATCCCTTCCATCCATGTTTTGGCAGATGGCAATATTTCATTCTTTTTTTATGGCTGAGCAATATTCCATTGTACAGGTATACCACATCTTCTTTATCCATTCATCTGTCAGTGGACACTTAGGTTGCCTCTGTAACTTGAATTGTAAATAATGTTGCAGTGAACATAGGGGTGCATAAATCTTTTCAAATTAGTTTTTCATTTTCTTCAGATAAATACCCAGCAGTGGAATTGTTGGATTGTATGGTAGTTCTTTTTTTTTTTTAATTTAATTTTATTTTTTAATACAGCAGGTTCTTATTTGTCATCTATCTTATACATATACATATTGACGTATATATGTCAATCCCAGTCTCCCAAGTCATCCCACTACCACCACCCGATCCCCCACTTCCCCTCTTTGGTGTCCATACATTTCCTCTCTATATCTGTGTCTCTATTTCTGCCTTGTAAACTGGTTCATCTGTACTATTTTTCTAGATTCCCCATACATGCATTAATATACGATATTTTTCTCTTTCTGACTTACTTCACTCGGAATGACAGACTCTATGTCCATTCACCTCATTACAAATAACTCAATTTCATTCCTTTTTATGGCTGAGTAATATTCCATTGTATACATGTGCCATATATTCTTTATCCATTCAAATGTCGAGAGACATTTAGATTGCTTCCGTGTCCTGACTGTTGTAAATAGTGCTGCAGTGAACATTGTGGTACATGTCTCTTTTTGAATTATGGTTTTCTCTGGGTATATGCCCAGTAGTGGGATTGCTGGGTCATATGGGAGTTCCATTTTTACTTTTTTGAGGTAACTCCATACTGTTCTCCATAGGGTCTGTATCAGTTTACATTGCCACCAACAGTGCAAGAGGGTTCCCTTTTCTCCACACCCTCTTCAGAATGTATTGTTTGTAGATTTTTTGATGATGGCCATTCTGACCAGTGTGAGGTGATACCTCACTGAAGTTTTGATTTGCATTTCTCTAATGATTAGTGATGTTGAGCATCTTTTCATGTGTTTGTTGGCAATCTGTATATCTTCTTTGGAGAAATGTCTGTTTTGGTCTTCTGCCCATTTTGGGGTTGGGTTCTTTGTTTTTTTGATATTGAGCTGCATGAGCTGCTTGTATATTTTGGAGATTAATCCTTTGTCAGTTGCTTCATTTGCAAATATTTTCTCCCATTCTGAGGGTTGTCTTTTCAACTTGTTTATGGTTTCCTTTGCTGAACAAAAGCTTTGAAGTTTCATTAGGTCCCATTTGTTTATTTTTGTTTTTATTTCCATTACTCTAGGAGGTGAGTCAAAAAGGATCTTGCTGTGGTTTATGTCATAGACTGTTTTGCCTATGTTTACTCTAAGAGTTTTATAGTGTCTGGCCTTACATTTAGTTCTTAAATCCATTTTGAGTTTATTATTGTGTATGGTGTTAGGAAGTGTTAAAATTTCATTCTTTTACATGTAGCTGCCCAGTTTTCCCAACAGCACATATTTAAGAGACTGTTTTTCTCCATTGTATGTTCTTGCCTCCTTTGTCAAAGATAAGGTGACCATAGGTGCATACGTTTATCTCTGGGCTTTCTATCTATAGTTCCATTGATCTATATTTCTATTTTTGAGCCAGTACCATACTGTCTTGATTACTGTAGCTTTGTAGTATAGTATGAAGTCAGGGAGCCTGATTCCTCCAACTTGGTTTTTCTTTCTCAAGATTGCTTTGGCTATTCGGGGTCTTTTGTGTTTCCATACAAATTGTAAAAAATTTTTTCTAGTTCTGTGAAAAATGCCATTGGTAGTTTGATAGGGATTGCATTGATTCTGTAAATTGCTTTGGGTAGTATAGTCATTTTCACAATATTGATTCTTCCAATCCAAGAACATGGTATATCTCTCCATCTGTTTATATCATCTTTGATTTCTTTCATCAGTGTCTTATAGTTTTCTGCATACAGGTCTTTTGTCTCCTTAGGTAGGTTTATTCCTAGATATTTTATTCTTTTTGTTGCAGTGGTAAATGAGAGTGTTTCCTTAATTTCTCTTTCAGATTTTTCATCATTAGTGTATAGGAATGCAAGAGACTTCTGTGCATTAATTTTGTATCCTGCCACTTTACCAAATTCATTGATTAGCTATAGTAGTTTTCTGGTAGCATCTTTAGGATTCTCTGTGTGTAGTATAATGTCATCTGCAAACAATGACAGTTTTACTTCTTTTCTGATTTGGATTCCTTTTATTTCTTTTTCTTCTCTGATTGCCATGGCTAAAACTTCCCAAACTATGTTGAATAATAGTGGTAAGAGTGGGCACCCTTATCTTGTTCCTGATCTTAGAGGAATTGGTTTCAGTTTTTTGCCATTGAGAATGATGTTGGCTGTGGGGTGGTCATATATGGCATTTATTATGTTGACGTAGGTTCCCTTGATGTCCACTTTCTGGAGAGTTTTTATCATAAATGGGTGTTGAATTTTGTTGAAAGCTTTTTCTGCATATATTGAGATTATCATACGGTTTCTATCCTTCATTTTGTTAATATGGTGTATCAGATTGATTGATTTGCGTTTATTTTTTATTATTATTTTTTTAACATCTTTATTGGGGTATAATTGCTTTACAATGGTGTGTTAGTTTCTGCTTTATAACAGAGTGAATCAGTTATACATATAGATATGTTCCCATATCTCTTCCCTCTTTGTCTCCCTCCCTCCCACCCTCCCTATCCCACCCCTCCAGGCAGCCACAGAGAACCGAGCCGGTATCCCTGTGCCATGCGGCTGCTTCCCACTGGCTATCTACCTTACGTTTGTTAGTATATATATGTCCATGTCTCTCTCTTGCCCTATCACAGCTCACCCTTCCCCCTCCCCATATTCTCAAGTCTGTTCTCCAGTAGGTCTGTGTCTTTATTCCTGTTTTACCCCTAGGTTCTTCATAACATTTTTTTCCCCTTAGATTCCATATATATGCGTTAGCATACGGTATTTGTCCTTCTCTTTCTGGCTTACTTCACTCTGTATGACAGACTCTAGGCTATCCACCTCATTACAAATAGCTCAATTTCGTTTCTTTTTATGGCTGAGTAATATTCCATTGTATATATGTGCCACATCTTCTTTATCCATTCATCCGACGATGGGCACTTAGGTTGTTTCCATCTCCGGGCTATTGTAAATAGAGCTGCAATGAACATTTTGGTACATGACTCTTTCTGAATTCTGGTTTCCTCAGGGTATATGCCTAGTAGTGGGATTGCTGGGTCATATGGTAGTTCTATTTGTAGTTTTTTAAGGAACCTCCATACTGTTCTCCATAGTGGCTGAACCAATTCACATTCCCACCAGCAGTGCAAGAGTGTTCCCTTTTCTCCACACCCTCTCCAGCATTTATTGTTTCTAGATTTTTTGATGATGGCCATTCTGACTGGTGTGAGATGATATCTCATTGTAGTTTTGATTTGCATTTCTCTAATGATTAATGATGTTGAGCATTCTTTCATGTGTTTGTTGGCAGTCTGTATATCTTCTTTGGAGAAATGTCTATTTAGGTCTTCTGCCCATTTTTGGATTGGGTTGTTTATTTTTTTGTTATTGAGCTGCATGAGCTGCCTGTAAATTTTAGAGATTAATCCTTTGTCAGTTGATTCATTTGCAAATATTTTCTCCCATTCTGAGGGCTGTCTTTTGGTCTTGTTTATGGTTTCCTTTGCTGTGCAAAAGCTTTGAAGTTTCATTAGGTCCCATTTGTTTATTTTTGTTTTTATCTCCATTACTCTAGGAGATGGGTCAAGAAGGATCTTGCTGTGATTTATGTCATAGAGTGTTCTGCCTATGTTTTCCTCTAAGAGTTTGATAGTTTCTGGCCTTACATTTAGGTCTTTAATCCATTTTGAGCTTATTTTTGTGTATGGTGTTAGGGAGTGATCTAATCTCATACTTTTACATGTACCTATCCAATTTTCCCAGCACCACTTATTGAAGAGGCTGTCCTTTCTCCACTGTATATTCCTGCCACCTTTATCAAAGATAAGGTGACCATATGTGCATGGGTTTATCTCTGGGCTTTCTATCCTATTCCATTGATCTATCTTTCTGTTTTTGTGCCAGTACCATACTGTCTTGATTACTGTAGCTTTGTAGTATAGTCTGAAGTCAGGCAGCCTGATTCCTCCAGCTCCATTTTTTGTTCTCAAGATTGCTTTGGCTATTCGGGGTCTTTTGTGTTTCCATACAAATTGTGAAATTTTTTGTTCTAGTTCTGTGAAAAATGCCAGTGGTAGTTTGATAGGGATTGCATTGAATCTATAGATTGCTTTGGGAAGTAGAGTCATTTTCACAATGTTGATTCTTCCAATCCAAGAACATGGTATATCTCTCCATCTGTTTGTATCATCTTTAATTTCTTTCATCAGTGTCTTATAATTTTCTGCATACAGGTCTTTTGTCTCCTTAGGTAGGTTTATTCCTAGATATTTTATTCTTTTTGTTGCAATGGTAAATGGGAGTGTTTTCTTGATTTCACTTTCAGATTTTTCATCATTAGTATATAGGAATGCCAGAGATTTCTGTGCATTAATTTTGTATCCTGCTACTTTACCAAATTCATTGATTAGCTCTAGTAGTTTTCTGGTAGCATCTTTAGGATTCTCTATGTAGAGTATCATGTCATCTGCAAACAGTGACAGCTTTACTTCTTCTTTTCCGATTTGGATTCCTTTTATTTCCTTTTCTTCTCTGATTGCTGTGGCTAAAACTTCCAAAACTATGTTGAATAAGAGTGGTGAGAGTGGGCAACCTTGTCTTGTTCCTGACCTTAGTGGAAATGCTTTCAGTTTTTCGCCATTGAGGATGATGTTGGCTGTGGGCTTGTCATATACGGCCTTTATTATATTGAGGAAAGTTCCCTCTACACCTACTTTCTGCAGGGTTTTTATCATAAATGGGTGTTGAATTTTGTCAAAAGCTTTCTCTGCATCTATTGAGATGATCATATGGTTTTTCTCCTTCAATTTGTTAATATGGTTAATCACATTGATAGATTTGCGTATATTGAAGAATCCTTGCATTCCTGGAATAAACCCCACTTGATCATGGTGTATGATCCTTTTAATGTGCTGTTGGATTCTGTTTGCTAGTATTTTGTTGAGGATTTTTGCATCTATGTTCATCAGTGATATTGGCCTGTAGTTTTCTTTCTTTGTGACATCCTTGTCTGGTTTTGGTATCAAGGTGATGGTGGCCTCGTAGAATGAGTTTGGGAGTGTTCCTCCCTCTGCTATATTTTGGAAGAGTTTGAGAAGAATAGGTGTTAGCTCTTCTCTAAATGTTTGATAGAATTCGCCTGTGAAGCCATCTGGTCCTGGGCTTTTGTTTGTTGGAAGATTTTTAATCACAGTTTCAATTTCAGTGTTTGTGATTGGTCTGTTCATATTTTCTATTTCTTCCTGATTCAGTCTTGGCAGTTTGTGCATTTCTAAGAATTTGTCCATTTCTTCCAGATTGTCCATTTTATTGGCATAGAGTTGCTTGTAGTAATCCCTCATGATTTTTTGTATTTCTGCAGTGTCAGTTGTTACTTCTCCTTTTTCATTTCTGATTCTATTGATTTGAGTCTTCTCCCTTATTTTCTTGATGAGTCTGGCTAATGGTTTATCAATTTTGTTAATCTTCTCAAAGAACCAGCTTTTAGTTTTATTGATCTTTGCTATTGTTTCCTTCATTTCTTTTTCATTTATTTCTGATCTGATTTTTATGATTTCTTTCCTTCTGCTAACTCTGGGGTTTTTTTGTTCTTCTTTCTCTAATTGCTTGAGGTGCAAGGTTAGGTTGTTTATTCGAGATGTTTCCTGCTTCTTAAGGTGGGCTTGTATTGCTATAAACTTCCCTCTTAGAACTGCTTTTGCTGCATCCCATAGGTTTTGGGTCGTTGTATCTCCATTGTCATTTGTTTCTAGGTATTTTTTAATTTCCTCTTTGATTTCTTCAGTGATCACTTCGTTACTAAGTAGTGTATTGTTTAGCCTCCATGTGTTTGTATTTTTTACTGCTCTTTTCCTATAATTGATATCTAATCTCATGGCGTTGTGGTCGGAAAAGATACTTGATATAATTTCAATTTTCTTAAATTTACCAAGGCTTGATTTGTGACCCAAGATATGATCTATCCTGGAGAATGTTCCATGAGCACTTGAGAAAAATGTGTATTCTGTTGTTTTTGGATGGAGTGTCCTATAAATATCAATTAAGTCCATCCTGTTTAATGTATCATTTAAAGCTTGTGTTTCCTTATTTATTTTCATTTTGGATGATCTGTCCATTGGTGAAAGTGGGGTGTTGAAGTCCCCTACTATGAATGTGTTACTGTCGATTTCCCCTTTTATGGCTGCTAGTTTTTGCCTTATGTATTGAGGTGCTCCTATGTTGGGTGCATAAATATTTACAATTGTTATATCTTCTTCTTGGATCGATCCCTTAATCATTATGTAGTGTCCTTCTTTGTCTCTTCTGATAGTCCTTATTTTAAAGTCTATTTTGTCTGATATGAGAATTGCTACTCCAGCTTTCTTTTGGTTTCCATTTGCATGGAATATCTTTTTCCATCCCCTTACTTTCAGTCTGTATGTGTCTCTAGGTCTGAAGTGGGTCTCTTGTAGACAGCATATATATGGGTCTTGTTTTTGTATCCATTCAGCCAATCTGTGTCTTTTGGTGGGAGCATTTAGTCCATTTACATTTAAGGTAATTATCGATATGTATGTTCCTATTCCCATTTTCTAAATTGTTTTGGGTTCGTTATTATAGGACTTTTCCTTCTCTTGTGTTTTTGTCTAGAGAAGTTCCTTTAGCATTTGTTGTAAAGCTGGTTTGGTGGTGCTGAACTCTCTCAGCTTTTGCTTGTCTGTAAAGGTTTTAATTTCTCCATCAAATCTGAATGAGATCCTTGCTGGGTAGAGTAATCTTGGTTGCAGGTTTTTCTCCTTCATCACTTTCAGTATGTCCTGCCACTCCCTTCTGGCTTGTAGAGTTTCTGCTGAGAGATCAGCTGTTAACCTTATGGGGATTCCCTTGTGTGTTATTTGTTGTTTTTCCCTTGCTGCTTTTAATATGCTTTCTTTGTATTTAGTTTTTGACAGTTTGATTAATATGTGTCTTGGCGTATTTCTCCTTGAATTTATCCTGTATGGGACTCTCTGTGCTTCCTGGACTTGATTAACGATTTCCTTTCCCATATTAGGGAAGTTTTCAACTATAATCTCTTCAAATATTTTCTCAGTCCCTTTCTTTTTCTCTTCTTCTTCTGGAACCCCTATAATTCGAATGTTGGTGCGTTTAATGTTGTCCCAGAGGTCTCTGAGACTGTCCTCAGTTCTTTTCATTCTTTTTTCTTTATTCTGCTCTGCAGTAGTTATTTCCACTATTTTATCTTCCAGGTCACTTATCCGTTCTTCTGCCTCATTTATTCTGCTATTGATCCCATCTAGAGTATTTTTCATTTCATTTATTGTGTTGTTCATCATTGTCTGTTTCATCTTTATTTCTTCTAGGTCCTTGTTAACTGCTTCTTGCATTTTGTCCATTCTATTTCCAAGATTTTGGATCATCTTTACTATCATTATTCTGAACTCTTTTTCAGGTAGACTGCCTATTTCCTCTTCATTTGTTAGGTCTGGTGGGTTTTTATCCTGCTCCTTCATCTGCTGTGTGTTTTTCTGTCTTCTCATTTTGCTTATCTTACTGTGATTGGGTTCACCTTTTTGCAGGCTGCAAGTTCGTAGCTCCCGTTGTTTTTGATGTCTGTCTCCAGTGGCTAAGGTTGGTTCAGTGCGTTGTGTAGGCTTCCTGGTGGAGGGGACTAGTGGGGGGGAGGGAGGGGTACGGAGTGAGGGGCGATCCTGCGGCGGCAGAGGCCAGCGTGACGTTGCACCAGCCAGAGGCGCGCCGTGCCTTCTCCCGGGGAAGTTGTCCCTGGATCCCGGGACCCTGGCAGTGGCCGGCTGCACAGGCTTCCCGGAAGAGGGGTGTGGATAGTGACCTGTGCTCGCACACAGGCCCCTTGGTGGCGTCAGCAGCAGCCTTAGCGTCGCATGCCCGTCTCTGCGGTCCGCGCTGTTAGCCGCGGCTCGCGCCCTTCTCTGGAGCTCCTTTAAGCAGCGCCCTTAATCCCCTCTCCTCGCGCACCAGGAAACAAAGAGGGAAGAAAAAGTCTCTTGCCTCCTCAGCAGGTGCAGACTTTCCCCCGGACTCCCTCCCGGCCAGCCGTGGCGCACTAACCCCTTCGGGCTATGTTCAAGCCGCCAACCCCAGTCCTCTCCCTGCGCTCCGACCGAAGCCCGAGCCTCAGCTCCACGCCCCGCCCGCCCCGGCCGGTGAGCAGACAAGCCTCTCGGACTGGTGAGTGCCGGTCGGCGCCGATCCTCTGTGCGGGAGTCTCCCCGCTTTGCCCTCCGCACCCCTGTTGCTGTGCTCTCCCCCGCGGCCCCGAAGCTCCCCCCTCCGCCACCCGCAGTCTCCGCCCGCGAGGGGGCTTCCTAGTGTGTAGAAAACTTTCCTCCTTCACAGCCCCCTCCCGCTGGTGCGGGTCCCGTCCCTATCCTTTTGTCTCTGTTTATTGTTTTTTCTCTTGCCCTACCCAGGTACGTGGCGGGTTTCTTGCCTTTTGGGAGGTCTGAGGTCTTCTGCCAGCATTCAGTAGGTGTTCTGTAGGAGTTGTTCCACGTGTAGATGTATTTCTGGTGTGTCTGTGGGGAGGAAGGTGATCTCCGCGTCTTACTCCTCCGCCATCTTTCCCCCTTCTCCAGATTTGCGTTTATTGAAGAATCCTTGCATTCCTGGATTAAACCCCACTTGATCATCGTATATGATGCTTTGAATGTGCTGTTGGATTGTTTGCTAGTATTTTGTTGAGAATTTTTGCATCTATATTCATCAGTGATATTGGTCTGTAGTTTTCTTTCTTTGTGACATCCTTGTCTGGTTTTGGTATCAGGGTGATGGTGGCCTCGTAGAATGAGTTTGGGAGTGTTCCTCCCTCTGCTATATTTCGGAAGATTTTTAGAAGGATAGGTGTTAGCTCGTCTCTAAATGTTTGATAGAATTCACCTGTGAAGCCATCTGTTCCTGGATCTTTGTTTGTTGGAAGGTTTTTAATCACAGTTTCAATTTTAGTGCTTCTGATTGGTCTGTTCATATTTTCTATTTTTTCCTGGTTCAGTCTTGGAAGGTTGTACTTGTCTGAGAAATGGACATTTCTTCCAGGTTGCCCGTTTTATTTGCACATAGTTGCTTGTAGTAATCTCTCATGATCCTTTGTATTCTGCAGTGTCAGTTGTTACTTCTTTTTCATTTCTAATTCTGTTGGTTTGAGTCTTCTATTTTTCTTGATGAGTCTGGCTAATGCTTTACCAACTTTGTTTATGCTCTCAAAGAATGAGCTTTTAGTTTTATTGGTCTTTGCTATTGTTTCCTTCATTTGTTTTTCATTTATTTCTGATCTGATTTTATGAGTTCTTCCCTTCTGCTAAGTTTGGGGTTTTTTTGTTCTTCTTTCTCTAATTGCTTTAGGTGTAAGTTTAGGCTGTTTATTTGAGATTTTTCTTCTTTCTTGAGGTAGGATTGTATTGCTGTAAACTTCCCTGTATAGCCAGTTTCCTGAGAGTTTTTATAATGAATGGATGTTGAATTTTGTCAAATGCCTTTTTTCTGCATTTATTGAGGTGATCATTTAATTTTTACCCTTCATTTTTTTAATGTGGTGTATTAACATTGATATGTAGATATTGAACCATCGTTGCATCCCTTGAATAAATCCCACTTGATCATGGTGTGTGATACTTTATGTATTGTTGAATATGGGTTGGTAATATTTTTTTGACGAATTTTGCATCTATGTTCATCAGTGATATTGGCCTTTAATTTTCTTTTTTGTAGTGTCTTTTTCTGGTTTTGGTATCAGGGTGACGGTGGCCTCATAGAATGAGTTTGGAAGTGTTCCTTCCTCTGCAGTTTTTATGGTAGTGTTAGAAGAATAGGCATTAACTCTTCTCTAAATGTTTGATAGAATTCAGCTGTGAAAACTTGTTTGTTGGGAGATTTTTGATTATTGATTCAATTTCATTACTAGTGATCATTCTCAGATTTTTCTGTTTACTCCTGATCAGTGTTGGAAGATTGTATGTTTCTAGGAATTTATCCATTTCTTCTAGGTTGTCCAATTTGTTGATGTATAATTAGTCATAGTAATCTCTTATGATCCTTTGTGTTTCTGTGGTTAGTTGTAACTCCTCTTCTTTAATTTCTGATTTTATATGTTGGGCCCTTTCTCTTTTTTTCTTGATGAGCGTGGCTAAAGTTTTTTCAGTTTTGTTTATCTTTTCAAAGAACCAGCTCTTAGTTTTATTGATTTTTTTTCTGTTGTCTTTTTAGTCTCTGTTTCATTTATTTCTACTCTGATATTTATTATTTCCTTCCTTTTACTAACTTTGGGCTTTTTTTGTTCTTATTTTTCTAGTTCCTTTAGGTGTAACATTAGATTGTTTATTTCAGATGGTTCTTGTTTCCTGAGGCAGGCCTGTATTCCTATAAACTTACCTCTTAAAACCAAATTTGCTGCATTCCATACATTTTGTAGTGTTGTGTTTCCATTTTTTTTCTTAAAGTATTTTTTGACTTCCTCTTTGATTTCTTCAGTAATCCATTGGTTGTTTGGTAGCGTGCTGTTTAGCCTGCACGTGTTTGTGTTTTTTGCCAGTTTTTTTTAGTTGATTTCTATTCTTATACCATTGTGGTTTAAAAGATGCTTGATATGATTCCAATCTTAAATTTACTGAGACTTGTTTTGCAATCGCCTAACATGTGATCTATCTTGAAGAATGTTCCATCACTCTTGAAAAGAATATGTACTCTGCTTTTTTATGGAAGGGATGTTCTCTATATACCTATTAAGTCCATAGATGCCATAATGCATTGTGCAAAAGGCCAGTGTTTCCTTCTTGATTTTCTGTCTGATGATCTGTCCATTGATGTAAGTGGGGTATTGAAGTCCCCTACTATTATTATTATTTGCAGTACGCGGGCCTCTCACTGTTGTGGCCTCTCCCGTTGCGGAGCACAGTCTCCAGACGCGCAGGCTCAGCGGCCATGGCTCACGGGCCTAGCCACTCCATGGCATGTGGGATCTTCCCGGACCGGGGCACAAACCCGTGTCCCCTGCATCAGCAGGTGGACTCTCAACCACTGCGCCACCAGGGAAGCCCCCTACTATTATTGTATTACTGTCAATATCTCCCTTTATGTCTCTTAATATTGACTTAATGTATTTAGGTGCTCCTATTTTGGGTACATAGATATTTACAAGTGTTATATCCTCTTGTTGGATTGATTCCTTTATCACTATGTTATCCCTTTTTTGTGTCATATTATAGTCTTTGTTTTAATGCCTGTTTTGTATGACATAAGTATTGCTATCCCAGCTTTCTTTTTGTTTCCATTTGTGTGGAATATCTTTTTCCATCCTTTCACTTTCAATCTGTGTGTGTCTTTAGATCTGAAGTGAGTCTCTTGTAGGCAACGTATACATGGGTTTTTTTTTTTTTAATCCATTCAGCCACTCTATGTCTTTTTTTTTTTTTTTTTTGCGGTACGTGGCCTCTCACTGTTGTGGCCTCTCCTGTTGCGGAGCACAGGCTCTGGACGCGCAGACTCAGCGGCCATGGCTTACATGCCCAGCCGCTCCGCGGCATGTGTGATCTTCCCGGACCGGGGCACGAACCCGTGTCCCCTGCATTAGCAGGCGGACTCTCAACCACTGCGCCACCAGCGAAGCCCTGATTGGTTCTTTTTAATATTGTCTGTCTCTTTTTTGAAGTTCTCACTGTGTTCATCCATTATTCTCCTGAGTATGGTGAGCATTTTTATGACTATTACTTTGAACTCTTTATCTGGTAAGTTGCTTATCTCCATTTCGTTTAGTTCTCTTCCTGAGGCTTTGTCTTGTTCTTTCATTTAGAATGTACTCTCTTGCCTCATTTTGCTTAATTCTCTGTGTTTGTTTCTGTGTGTTAGGGATATCAACTATATGTAGATATATATAGTGGCTTTATGTAGAAAGTGTCCTGTGGGGCCCAGTCTCCCAGTTTCCCAGAGCCAAGTGGTTCAGGAGTATCCCCTGTGTGGGCTGTGTTCACCCTCCTGTTGTGCTTGGGCTGCAATTGCTGCAAGTGTATTGGTGGGTGGGGTTGGCCCCAGGCCATCTGTGAACGTGCTCATGAATGGGGCTGGCCCTCTGGAGTGGGAGCCATTTTGGAGATGCACTGGTGCCGGCCAGGGCTGCCTGCTAGGTGGTGTGGGGTTGGAGTTGCTTTGGAGGAGCCAGCTTGGGTGGGTCCTCAGGAAAATGACAAGGTGGGGTGCACAGTGTTAGCTAGGTTGATTGCGAGTGACAGAAGTGGTGCCCGCCAGTGCCAGCCCAGCTAGGTGGAAGGAGAGTAAAAAGAAAAAAATGGTGTCCGCCAGCACTTGCATCCCTGCAGAAAGTTCTACCAGATCTCTGCCCCTCCCACAACACACACCCTAATGTTAGTCAATGAATGTCCTTTTGGTATGGCCCAGGTACTTTTCAGGCTGCTACCTCTGCCCTGGGACTCAGAACAAGTGAGTGTGTATGTGAGCCCTTCAAGAACAGAGTCATGGGGATGGGGGCAGGGTAGTTAGGGAGTTTGGGATTGACATGTACACACTGCTTTATTTAAAATAGAGAACCAGGGCTTCCCTGGTGGTGCAGTGGTTAAGAATCCTCCTGCCAATGCAGGGCACACGGGTTCGAGCCCTGCCCTGGCAAGATCCCATGTGCCACGGAGCAACTAAGCCCGTGTGCCACAACTACTGAGCCTGCACTCTAGAACCTGTGAGCCACAACTACTGAAGCCCGCCTAGAGCCCATGCTCTGCAACAAGAGAAGCCACCGCAATGAAAAGCCCACGCACTGCAGTGAAGGGTAGCCCCCGCTTGCCACAACTAGAGAAAGCCTACGCGTAGCAATGAAGACCCAATGCAGCCAAAAATAAATAAAATAAATAAGTTTATTAAAAGATTAAAAGAAAATAGATAACCGACAGGGACCTACTATATAGTACAAGGAAGTCTGCTCAATATTATGTAACCACCTAAATGGGAAGAGAATTTGAAAAAGAGCAGATATCTAGAAGAGGTAAACTTATAGAAACAGAAAATAGAACAGAGGTTTCTATGGGCTGGAAGCGGGGGTAGTTATTGTTTAATAGGTATAGAGTTTCTCTTTGGGGTTATGAAAAAGTTCTAGAGATGGTTGATGGTGATGGTTACACAACATTGTGAATGTTGTTAATGGCTCTGAAATATACACTTAAAAATGGCTAAAATGGTAACTTTTTTCAATGAATATTTTACTGCAATTAAAAAAACTGTCTTTCTTCATCACAAACTAGTTGAGGCTGCAGTAAGCAGAAGTATGGGAATGTAGGATAGTGAGCTAGCAGGAGCTGAATGTCATCTCATATCGTGTCATTTCACCGCACAACAAACAGATGCACTTGATTTTCTCTTTCTAACACTGTCTACAAGAAGGTTATCCCAAAGATGAAACAATCAAGGATCCCAAGTGTGCTAAGCTCCTACTGTACAGGCCTCCTGCATATACACAAAAGAGGGTGGGAAGGTACAGAAAGCAGATGGGCAGACTGTGCAGCCAGTTATCCAAGGTTGAATCCTTAATCCATCACAGACTTGCTTTTTGACTCTGTGTGAGTTGCTGCCTTTCTCTGTGTTTCCTTTCCTCATCTATAAAACTTAGATAATATTAAAACGCATCTCATGATTTGTATAGAGCATTTGTTATAGTGCTGGCAGTGTGATTACATGCTGTGAGTCATGTGGAAATATGAGTGGCCTCTGCCTGAATCAAGGAACTTGTTTCCTTTTTGTTAATAAATTTATTTATTTTATTTACTTATTTTTTGTCTGCTTTGGGTCTTCGTTGCTGCACGCTGGCTTTCTCTAGTTGAGGCGAGCGGGGGCTACTCTTCATTGCGGTGCGGGGGCTTCTCATTGTGGTGGCTTCTATTGTTGTGGAGCATGGGCTCTAGGCATGCAGGCTTCAGTAGTTGTGGCATGCGGGCTCAGTAGTTGTGGCGCATGGGCTTAGTTGCTTCGCGGCATGTGGGATCCTCCTGGGCCAGGGCTCAAACCCCTGTCCCCTGCCTTGGCAGGTGGATTCTTAACCACTGCGCCACCAGGGAAGCCCAAGGAACTTATTTCTTATGGGGAAAACCAGACTTAGACTGAGAAACAATTAGCAAACACCGTAAAAGAGTATTTAATTTGCTGGGGTGGCAGTAACAAGTATCCCAGAGCACTTTATGCTTCATTGAGTTCCTCCATGTACATGGGTTTGTTTGATCCTTGCCACATCTCCACTGTTTTTACATGTTCGAAAGCAGAGACTTTACATATTACTGTAGAAAGCAGAGACTCAGAATGATTACCTTGCTGAAGGTTCACAGCTTGTAAGTAGTACAAAGAATAAGAATCTTCGGAACTCAGAGAAAGGAGAAAACTGTGTTCTAAACCCAACAAGGAAGGCTTTGTGAAAGTGTGACTTGAAAATAACCTTGACTAAGAAGAGAATAATGAGAAGACCATCTGGGGCTGACACATGGATTAAAGTGTGAACACATTTTTTGAGAGTTGTGCAGTGCACAACCTGTGTGGCCAGACAAGGCGGCCCTGCCTGTAAGGGGAATCACAGGAGCAGGAAT
>NW_006786458.1:2408916-2411845 GCF_000442215.2 Lipotes vexillifer
CAAATTGTCTTTGTGGTACAGGAAGGAGTCCACGTTTGACTACCGTAGGAGAAACATTTGGTGGAGTGAGAAGTCCAGTGTGCTAATAGTCTGATTGTTTTAATGTTTGGATTATGTTTCTTTTTTAAAAAAATTTTATTTTATATTAGACTAGAGTTGATTAACAATGTTGTGTTAGTTTTAGGTGTACAGCAAAGTGATTCAATTATACATGTTTCTAGATGCTGAGAATTCCTACAGTGGAAGGAGCTTTGGAACAAGAGACCTGTGGCTTCATTCCTGACTTGCCCCCAGTCAACTGTGTGACCCTGGGTAAGTCATTCCAACTCTCTGGGCTTCAAAGTGCCCATCTGTACACTGAAAGGAGTTGAAATGTTTCCTCCAACATTCTGTATTTATGTCTATTAAGAAACCAAAACTATTTTGTCACATGGCTCTCCTGTTTCTCTTACTGAAAGAAGGAGGGGCGTAGGAAGGGCTTCTTTCCCAATTTTCTTCTACTCTAAATACAAGCACTCATTAACAGGGAGGGAAGCTCTCTAAAGCCCTATTCTCTTAAATGTTTTAGAGGAGTTAGTGTAAAAATATCCTTCTGGCATTTTTACTTTTTTAGAAAACAGGATGGGATAGACTCATGCTTTTCTTCTCCGGCTAATCAGCCTCTCTCCTTTCCTTCCCCTGTATGGGGGCAGCAGACCCCCAAAACTCAGGCCTTCAGAGCTGAGTTTTCTACTGACATTGTTACCCAGCCTCTCTTTGGAATCAATGTGAAATGATAGGAGCTCTTCCGTGCTTATTCTGCGGCCCCCAACCATTTGACGGCCCAAAGTAGGTGCGAAACAGTGTATCCTTGAATTGGATTCAATAAAATATGTAAAGGGCCAAGATACTTTTCATCATTTTACAGTTGGAGGAACCAAGGCAAAGAATGAGAGAGTGACTTAACTGATGTGTAGACCAAAGGTCAAGTATGCTAGGAATGAAAGTCTTCCACAGTAGTACAGCCTGCTCTGCTAACCAGGTGACGATGATGAGAGTCCCTTGTGCAGGGAGTGAGGCTCTGGCTTTGCCAGGGCCACCAGATGGGTTTGGAAGCCAAGGAGAAGAGAAGCATTTTACTCTGCACACGTAATCAGCATTTACCACCACTCGCTTACAACAAGAAACATTAAACAATTTTCCACATTTCCTCTAAATGAATGGGACTCTAAAGGAAAACCCTAAAGGGAAGTGTTGAGAAATCGGTGGCAGAGGAATTCAACTATGAGGAGAATGAGCCAGTTCGTTGTGTTTGCTTATTAATAGGTTCTGTGTCGCCAGCTCCGGGGGGAGTGGGCTCTTGAATAGCTGGCAGGGAAACGCATTCAAGGGCTCCGCTTGATGGAAATAGGGAATAACGGGAAGGGAAAGGAAGGGAAATAACTTCAGAAAAGATTGGAGAGCTTGTCCTCTGGAATGAAAACAAGCGGCTGCTAATTTGACTGCGTTTCTGCTGAGGCTGGTGAGAGCTGAGCACAGGGCTGAGTCATGCAGAAAGTTGGAGCCTTGCTTCTCACGCGCTGCATTTGCGACTTACACGTAGAATATATTCTGTCTCATTCTTTGAGATAAGGCTGCATTTAAAATCTAGCAGATTCCGAAAGATGATCTGCTAAGGCTGGGGTGTGTATACAACCCAATCAGTTGTTGTGGATTAATAAATACATGAGAAGGATGTTTCTCTTAGTGAGGCGTTATCCAGATGCAATATAGAGCAATGTCGTCTTCCTGCAGGAATGTTCATTTGATCACCTAGTCAACAAACGTTTATTTATGTCTGAATTAGGCCTTGCGCTGTGCTGAGGATATGAAGCCAATTGAGTGGTGCACCCTATTCTCAAAGATGCTTGTGGGAAAGAGAGAAAACAGACAATCACCATACAAAGTGATATGGCATCAGGGTACAGATTTATATAGGGTCTTAAGGAAGGGGTGCCTATACGAGGCTGGGTAGGGAGGTCAGGGCACAGCAGAAGTTGCCTGGAGGAGGAGGCCTTTGGAGGAGAATTAGGAGTTAGTTGGCAGGTTTTTCTTCCCTAATAAAACATCTGTATCTTAAGTACTCCGGGACCTGTTGGCATTGTCTGCAAATTATTTTCTGTATTATGTGCATCTGCCTTTCTTCAGAGGGTACATAATTTTCATCGGGTTCTTAGGGGCCTAAGACCATCTCTTTCTCCAGTGAATTCTTTAGATTAACTGCGCAATACTTTTGAATATTATGTTCAACTAATAGACATTCTGTTTCACCGTGAATATTTATGTATTTATGTGTATATATTATATTTGCGCATGTATGTAAGGAACTGTAGCAAACATCAGTGTACTTAAATCTTTGTGCACACACAAGTATTTTCCTAGAAGAGTTATTGCGTCACCAAAAAATGTGAATGTTTTAAAACTTTTGCTACATATTGTCAAAATTCCCTCTTCAAATTTGTACAGGTTTACCTGCTTACCAGCAGAGGGCTAGGGCCATTTTCCTGAACTCTTGGCAGCACTATTTTTATTGCCTTTTAATTAAGAAAAGTTGTAAATGTAAAATGGTATGAAATGTAGACACCTAAAAACTTATTTGCTCAGATTTAATAGATGTTAACAATTTGCCATGGCGTTTCTGATCATCTAATGAAGAAATAGTGCAATAGGTGTAGCAGAGACCAACTCTCCTACTTCGGCCTCCCGTTCAGCTCCTTCCTGCCCCCAGTATTCTTTAAGTGCGTGTTTTTATACTTTGACTTCTCACAGATAACTCCAACGATGTGCGATCATGTCTGTGCCTTAAAAATACATACTCATGGGCTTCCCTGGTGGCGCAGTGGTTGAGAGTCCGCCTGTCGATGCAGGGGACGCAGGTTCGTGCCCTGGTCCGGGAAGATCCCACATGCCG
>NW_006786458.1:2412073-2415134 GCF_000442215.2 Lipotes vexillifer
AGGCCACAACAGTGAGAGGCCCGCGTACCGCAAAAAAAAAAAAAAACATACTCATGGTATCATGCCGAATATAGTTATTTTAATTTCTTTAAAAAATTTATTTATGCCCTCTGTACCTCTTCACTTTTCATTCACTTCTCTCCCCTCCTTTCCCACCATCCCTTGACTTGAACAGTTTTTTTTAGTCCCCGCCTTACCTCTACTGGCTTAGAAATTATATGCATATTCTACTCTCACAGGGATCACCCTTAACAATGTTTTAAACAGCATTAGTGAGATATAATTCACAAGCTATACAATTCATTCATTTAACACGTGCAATTCTGTGGTTTCTATTATAGTCAGAGAGTGGTGCAACCATTGCCACAACCTAACTTTACAACATTTTTATCAACCCAGAAAGAAATCCCATACCTGCTATCAGTCACAGTATCAGTCATTCTCCCTTCCCCTCTGCCTCTGGCAACCACTCATCTATTTACGATCTGTATGGATTTGTCTATTCTGGATGTTTTATATAAATGGAATCATACAAGATGTGGTCTTTTGTAACTGGCTCCTTGCACTTAAAATAATGTTTTTAAGGTTCATCATTCCTTTTTATGGCTGAATAACAATCCATTGTATGCATCCCCTATATTTATTTTGCCATCCGTCAGTTGGTGAACATTTGGGTTGTTTCCACTTTCTGGTGATTATAAATAATGGTGAAATGAACACTCATGTGCAAGTTTTTGTGTAGACATATGTTTTCAACTGCACCGTTTTACATTCCCACTAACAATGTATGAGGGTTCCACTTTCCCCACGTCCTCACTAACACTTGGGGTGACATTTTTTTTTTACAACCATCCTAGTGGATGTGAAGTGGTACTTCATTGTGGTTTTAACTTGCATTTCCCCAATGGCTAATAATGTGCAGCATTTTTCACGTGCTTTTCAGTCATTTCTATATCTTTTTTGGAGAAATGTCTATTCAGTCCTTTGCCCATTGTTAAACTGGGTGGGTTATTTATCTTTTTGTTATTGACTTGTAAGAGTTCTTTATATATTTTGGATATCATAGATCACGTATATGATTGCAAATATTTTTCCCATTCTGTGGATTGTCGCTTACTCTCTTGATGGTATCATTTGTGGCACAAAAGCTTTTAATTTTGGTGAAGTCCAATTTATCTAATTTTCTTTTGTCACTTGTATATTTGGTACTGTGTCTAAGAAGACTTTGCCTAACCCACATTCAACACGATTTATTTTTGTGCTTCTTTCTGTGTTTCATTGTTTCAGCTCTTACATTTATATCTATCATCCATTTTTGAGTTAATTTTTGTGCCTTGTCTAAGGAAGGGGTCCAAACTCACTCTTCTCCGTGTAGATACTCAGTTGTACCCGCATTGATTCTTAAATTTGTAACATGCATATTTGACTTAAGAAAACCTTAGGTTTACCATTATGCCTACTCTCCTTCCAAAAAAAAATCAGGATTTATACCACTTTCATCCTGATTGTTCCTCCCTCTTCTGTGGTATTGAGACCTAGCATTTTATGTCCACCTTGTTTTTAAAGCTCCGAGAATTCTTACTGTTAATGCTTATTTAATGTCCTTGCCCACTGTTGTTTTTGTCTTCCACTTCTTCCTCCCTGGTTCTTTTTCGCTCTTAACAGAAGTCAACCATTGGTGGCTATTACAGCCTAGGTGAGTCTCTACCTAAAAATGTCAGTAGTTGGCCCTTATTCATTATGAAAGTTTAATTGGGTATCTCACTTTGAGGATACCTCATTGGCATCTGGCTTCTAACGTTGCTGCTGAAAGTTGAATAACAAGAAACGGTCTTTTCTTTTTATATTGCTTTTTAAAAAGTTTTTTTTTTTTTTACTTTGCATTTTCACTGTAAAATATCTCAGGTGGATTTCTTTTCATTGTCCTGCTTAAGGAGTCATTGTTTTGTGAAAACAGAAACAATCAGAAGCAACCTTCTCCAAATTCTCATGACCACATCTACCTGCTTACCTGCATCTCTGTCCACACACACTACCTTCTCTTTTGTTACTTTGGAAGAACTGGCTGAGAGCCACCCTTCCACGTATACACTTGATGTAATCTCTTCCCATCTACTCAAAGGCACCATTCCAGGAACCCTACCCTCTCTCTCCTACATACACATTTTCATCTCTCGCTAATCAGGAGGTCACGAATGACTCCCATGTTGTTAAATCAAATGGTCAGTTCTTAGTCCCCAGCAGACTTGAACCCTGAGTGGCATTTGACACAGCTGTTCCTGATTGGAAGCCATCCTTCACCAGGCTTTCAGGCCACCACACTCTCCTGGCTTTCCTCCTGCTTCACTGCTCGCCCCTTCTCGGTCCATTTGTTAGCTCCTCACCGTCTCCTTAACTCTCGAGCTTTGCAGTGTTCCTGATTCAGTATATGGACATTTTGCACTCACCCCCTTAGTGATCTCATCCATACTTATGGTCTTACAGGTCTTCTGTAGCAAGGTCTGCAGATCTGCAGTCCAGGGGCCAAATCCAGCTTGCTACCATGAGCTAAAGATGCCTTTTACATAAGAGTATGCAAGGGAAATCACATGTGGCTTGCCAAACCAAAGATATCTACTGTCTGGGCTTCTATAGAAAAAGTTTGTCATCTCTTGATCTATAGCATGACGATGACTTCCAAATTTATATCTGTGGGCTGAACCTCTCCCCCAAATTCCAGGTGAGTTTATTCAGCTGCTTAGTGGATATCTCCACATGAATGTCTTCAACGTACCTCAATATTGACTCATACAGAACTTTTGTGTTCTGTCCATCTCTTTATGGCTACAGTCTTCCTTCCAATAGTCAGTAGCAACATAATCTTTCCAGTTGTCCGGGTCAAGCCCCCGAGCATCACTGTTGACTCTTCTCTTTCACTTGTGCCTCATGTGCAATCATGTTTAAGATGTGTTCAGATTCTAACCACTTTTACTACCCTCACCCGGACCCCATTCTCCCTTACCTAGGTATTACCACAGTCTACTAACTGGTCTCGCTGGCTCCCCATCAGCCCATTCCCTAC
>NW_006786458.1:2415211-2427290 GCF_000442215.2 Lipotes vexillifer
ACACACTGGTCCAGGTAAAAGAGAAGCCAGATGATGTCATTCCTTTGCTCAAAGCCCTCCAATGGCTTTCCATCTCATGCCAAGTGGAAACCAAGCCCTGCCATGGCTTCTGTTACCTTTCTGACCCCTTCCCCTACCACTGTCCCTCCCCTTCATATCATGACAGTCACAGCGGCCTCCTCGCTTCTGATTCAGAGCGTTTACATTTGCCGTTCCTCTGCCTGAAACATTCTTCCCCAGGGTATCTGCATGGTCCATTCCCTGACACCCTTCAGGTCTCAATCAGATATTACATTTTTTGTGCCCTCTGCAACCTTTCTATTTAAAATTGCAACCTCCATAATCATTCCTGTCCCCATTCCCTGTTTTAGTTTTCTCCCTACCAATCCCCACCACTGAACACGTATGGTAGCTTATGTTTTTGCTCACGATTATTTATTTTCTCCCCTGTCAGAGGGTTATACACACCTTCCCTTGCCATGCTTGTCTCTAGTGCCGAAAATGTCCTCATTCCAGCGTTCAGTTTGGGTATGTGACTTGCTTTTACCAGTAGAATGTGAGCGAACATGCCACTTGTAAGCGGAAGGTTTACATACAACAGCGTGATGAGCTTGGTGATTTATGTTTTTGTCCTCTGCCGCTATAATTGAGTGTCCCAGATAGGGGCTCCTCCTTCAGTGTGTGTCCTGGAATGAAAGGACACGTTGGATTAGACCTACAGCCAACCCACAGCCTGGAGCCAAGCCACAGGCAATCTGCAGCACTCCTAACCTTAATGATATATACATGTCGTTGCAAACCACTGAGATTATGGGATTGTTTGTCACTCTGGCAAAAGCTTAGTAATACGCATACTCCATATTGTACTTAAGAAAAATGATTTGTCTTTTCCTCTTGAAAGTATATGCCGTGAAAGCAAGGATTTTGGGGTTTTGTTCGCTGTTCTCTCCCTGGTGTCTAAGAGCCCCTGGCACATGGTAGAGTTTTATGAATATATATGATTTGAATTAATAAATGCTGGAAAATTCTTAGCCATTTTTCTTTTAAATATTGCTTCTTCCCATTCTCCCTAGTTTATTTTCCTGGAACTCCTATTAAATGTGTGTTGGACATTCTCATTTCATCTTCCACATCTCTTAACCGCTCTATTTACCGCGCGCTTCGTCACGGGTATTTACCGCGCGCTTCGTCACGGGTATTTACCGCGCGCTTCGTCACGGGTATTTACCGCGCGCTTCGTCACGGGTATTTACCGCGCGCTTCGTCACGGGTATTTACCGCGCGCTTCGTCACGGGTATTTACCGCGCGCTTCGTCACGGGTATTTACCGCGCGCTTCGTCACGGGTATTTACCGCGCGCTTCGTCACGGGTATTTACCGCGCGCTTCGTCACGGGTATTTACCGCGCGCTTCGTCACGGGTATTTACCGCGCGCTTCGTCACGGGTATTTACCGCGCGCTTCGTCACGGGTATTTACCGCAGGACTCTCCTCCAGCTCTTTAATACTCTTTTTATCTGCGACTCACCTGCTGCTGAATTTATTCTTTGAAGTTTTAGCCTAATGAAAATGTGTTTTATTTCTTTAAGTTCTGTTTTATCCTTTTGTCAAATGTACCTATTATGTTTTCATAATGTCCTCTTCTTTCGATATGGTTCTTATACTTTCTTGAATCATTTTGGTAAGTTAAAACATATTAACTTTATGTTCTTCAGTTGAAAAAACTCCTGTAATCTGAAGTTTTAAGGGATGGTAAATATCCAGCTTTTCTGAGTTTGTGATTTTGCTCGTGGATGATTATTTCCTCTTGTGGTTTGTAATATTTTGGAAGCTCATATCCAGTGAGCAGTTACAAAATTCTTGTCAGATCCACATATGTTCTTTAAAAAAAATCACTGGCTTGGGATTTCTTTTACCAAGAAGATAGTAATAATTTGTACTCCATACCTGCATATGGCATAGACTTGGGTTTATACCTTCTTTCAGGAGTTTTTTTTTTTTCCCCCCAGAAACCTAGTCAGATACTTTTTCTTCCCTTAGCTACTGGATGGAGTTTTTTAGTCCCCTCTTTATGGAGGTGGCAGCCTTTTCAGGGTCTATCTCTGCTATGTTCAGGGATCTTCATCAGTGTGAAGCCCCCCCTTAACTCTTAGGTCTATATCCTTGTTTGAGACCCTCCCTGACCCTTCACCCCACCCCCATCCCCAGCCCTGAGGAATCAGCTTTCAAGCTTGCTTTTCTAGCTTTAGTTTTTCTGTTTTCCAGAGAATATGTAAAAAGGTCTTTCTTGCCATGAGATCCCTTAAAATATCCATCTGTATTTTTTCTATATTTTTATTACTTCAGTTTCTTTACATAAAAAATTTCACTCACATGAAATTTATTTTGGTATGTGTTGTAAGGTAGATAGCTAATTTTACTTCTCTCCCAAATGGTTAACCAATTGTCTAAACATAACTTATTGAATAATTCGTTCTTACTCTGCTTTTACCTTTATCATAAATTCTTATGTGAGCTTCAAGGCTTTCTGTTTCACTTTAATGATCCGTCTGTCATTACCTGTGCTATTATCATATTCTTTCAAGTAGTGTATCTTTCTAATACATTTTAATACTGGGTAACTCAAGACAATTTGTAGTCCTGTTTTTTCTTGACTAGTGACAGGTGTTTATTCTTTTCAGTGAACTGGGGAACTATTTTATTCAGTCACAAAATATATATTTGAGATTTGATTGGAATGAATCACATTTAAAAATTAATTAAGGATAATGGCATCTTTATGATATTGAGCCATCTCATGAAGGAACAGTTCATCTTTTTTCATTCCAGAATTTTTTCTCTTATGTAATTCAATACAGATTTCAATAGTTCCTCATATAACATTTCCTGTAAAATGTGTTATGAGTATTTTTTGTTTTTCTTTCAAATGGCTTTAAAATTTTTAATTGTGGTAAAATATACATAACATAAAATTGACCATCTTAACCACTTTTTTTTAAGTGTACAGTTCAGTAGCATTAAGTGTATTCACATTGCTGTACAATCAATATCCAGAACTCTTTTCATCTTGCAAAATGGAAACTCTTTACCTGTTAAACAACAACTCTCTGCTCCCCCATCCCCTGACAACCACGCTTCCACTTTCTATGTCTATGAGTTTTCCTACTCCAGGTACCTCATATAAGTGGAATTAATATGGTATTTGTATTTTTGTGACTGATTTATTTCACTTAGCATAATGTCTTCAAGTTTCATCCATGTGGTAGCATATGTCATAATTTCCTTCTTTTTAAAGGCTGAATAATATTCCATTGTACATCCATACCACATTTTGTTCATCTCTTAATGGACAGTTACAATGCTTTCCACCTTTTGCCTATTGTGAATAACGCTGCTATGAACATGGGTGTGCAAATATCTCCTTAAACCTCGCTTTCAATTCTTTTCTATTTATCTTTATTTCTATTGGAGTATAGTTGATTTACAATATTGTGTTACTTTCAGGTGTACAGCATGGTGATCCAGTATTTTTGCAGGTTATATTCCATTATAGGTTATTACAAGATAATGGGTATAATTCCCTGTGCTTTACAGTATATCCTTGTTTATCTGTTTTATATTAAGTAGTTTATATCTGTTAATCTCATCTGAGTAATATTCCATTATATATATATATATATATATATATATGTATACATATATTTATATTAAAATCTTCTTAAGGCAGTCATATGTTGATGAGCACTTGGGTTCCTTCCATAGCTTGGCTATGGTAAATAGTGCTACTATGAACATTGGGGTGTATGTGTCTTTTTGAATCAGTGTTTCCATTTTTTCTAGATATATACCCAGGAGTGGAATTGCTGGATCATATGGTAGCTCTATTTTTATTTTTTTAGGGACTCTCTGTACTTTTTCCATAGTGGCTGCACCAATTTACTTTCCCACCAACAGTGCACAAGGGTTTCTTTTTCTTTACATCCTCTCTAGCATTTGTTATTTGTAGACTTTTTGATGATAGCCATTCTGACAGGTGTGAGGTGATACCTCACTGTGGTTTTAATTTGCATTTCACTAATAATTAGCGATATTGAGCATTTTTTTGTGTGCGTGTTAGCAATCTGTGTGTCTTCTTTGGAAAAATGTCTATTTTAGTGCCCATTTTTGATTGCTTTTTTTTTGATATTGAGTTATATGGGCTTTTTGTATATTTGGGATATTAATCCCTTGTTGGTTGCATCATTTGCAAACATTTTCTCCCATTCCATAGGTTGTCTTTTCATTTTGTTGATGATTTCCTTTGCTGTGCAGAAGTTTTTAAGTGTAATTAGGTCCCATTTGTTTATATTTGCTTTTATTTCTTTTGCCATGGGAGACTGATTGAAAAAAATGTTGCTGTGATTTATGTGAAAGAGTGCTTGTCCTATACATTCTAAGAGTTTTGTGGTTTCAGGTTTTACATTTAGGTCTTTAAACGATTTTGAGTTTATTTTTGTATATGGTATGAGGGAATGTTCCAATCTCATTGTTTTATATGTGGCTGTCCATTTTTCCCAGCACTACTTGTTGAAGAGATTGTCTTTTCTCCATTGTACATTCTTGCCTCCTTTGTTGTAGATTAATTGACCATAGGTGCGTGGGATTATTTCCGGGCTCCCTATTCTGTTCCATTGATCTGTGTGTCTATTTTTATGCCAAGACCATGCTGTTTTGATTACTGTAGCTTTGTACTATAGTCTGAAGTCTGGCAGGGTTATACCTCCAGCTTTCTACCTTTTTCTCAACATTGCTTTGGCAATTCTGGGTCTTTTGTGGTTTCATATAAATTTTAGGATTATTTGTTCTAGTTTTGTGAAAAATGGCCATTTTAATAACATAAATTCTTCCAACCCAAGGGCACAGATGTCTTTCCATTTCCTTGAATCATCTTCAGTTTCCTTCATTAATGTTTTATAATTTTCAGAGTATAGGTCTTTCACCTCCTTGGTTAAGTTTATCCCTAGGTATTTTATTTTTTTAATGTGATTTTATGTGGGATTGATTTTACTTTCTTTTTCTGATATTTCATTATTAGTGTATCAAAATGCAATAGATTTCTGTATATTAATCTTGTGTCCTACAACCTTGCTGAATTCATTTATTAGTTCTAATAGTTTTTGGGTGAAGACTTAGGGTTCTCTATATAGAGTATCACGTCATCTACAAATAGTGACAGTTTTACCTCTTCCCTTTCAATTTGGATACCTTTTATTTCTTTTTCTTATCTGATTGCTGTGGCTAGGACTTCCAATACTCTGTTAAGTAGAAATGGTGAGAGTGAGCATCCAGGCCTTGTTCCTAAATTTAGTGGGAAGGCTTTCAGTTTTTCACTGTTGAGTGTTATGTTGGCTGTAGGTTTGCTGTAAACGGCCTTTATTATGTTGAGATACGTTCCCTCTATACCTACTTTGATAAGACTTTTTATCATGAATGGATATTGAATTTTGTCAAATTCTTTTTCTGTATCTATTGAGATGGTCACGTGGTTTATGTTTTTCCTTTTGTTAGTGTGGTGTATTCAGTTCTTTTGGTTATATGCCCAGAAGTGGAATTACTGGGTCATACAGTAATCCTATTACTATGAATATTTTATATTCTTGTTGTTATTAGTAAGATTTTCTTTACATCATATCCTGTGATTGGTTCTTGAGGGCATGAAGCGAAATCTATTGAGTCTTGTGTATTTCTGATATTTATATCAGTGATTCTCAAGTGTACGTGCACATTAGAATCATCTGGGGAGCTTGTATTTTTTTATTATTTTTTTAAAGAGTTTTTGATGTGGACCATTTTTTAAGTCTTTATTGAATTTGTTACAATATTGCTTCTGTTTTATGTTTTGGTCCTTTGGCCCCGAGGCATGTGGGATCCTAGCTCCCCACCAAGGGATTGAACCTGCACCCCCTGCATTGGAAGGCGAAGTCCCAACCAGTGGACTGCCAGGGAAGTCCCCGGGGAACTTTGAAAACATACACAGAGCCAGGCCTCCCTCAAGAACAACTAAATCAGAATTTCTGGAATGAGCCTCTAGTATTGGTAGTTTTTAAAAGCTTTCTAGGTGATTCTAAAGTGAAACAAAGTTGAGAAACACTGGTCTAAACTAACTTATTGAAGTCTTATTAGATCTAATCATTGTTTAGTTGATTCACATGGATATTTTAGTAGACAATAATGTCACCTGCAAAGGATGATAATTTTCTAGTCTTTCCTATGTTTATACTTCTCATTAAAGTGTTTTTTGACTTACTAAATTGACCAAAAGTTCCTCAACCATGAATCCTTGTTTTTATTCCTTATTATAAAAGAATAATATAGCTTTCTTTGCTTTAAGTATGATATTAGATGCTGTTTCAAAGAGGTATTTTTCTTATGAGCATTTCTGGAGTAAGATATAAAAGTAGAGAGGATTTGAAGAGTTTACATATTATCCATACCTGCATTTTTTAATATTTTAGTATATATTTTCCTGAAGCAAGCACAATTTTTTTAAAAAAGAAGTCAAATTATGAATGTGTCTTCTATTCAGTTTACTAATAAATTTAGCAAAACTGGATGTTGACTTGTCAATGTATGTTGAATTTTCCTTCACTTCCTCTCCCTCCCTCTCTCCCTCCCTCCCTCCCTCCCTTCCTTCCTTCCTTCTTTCCTTCCTTTTATGATGTTTATCACATGGTTCATCTTATTGGCCCAATTGATTTTTTGGAGCATATTAATGGATGTGCTAATATTGAAGCCATGGGTTAGGGCTACTTTATAAAGATGCTGTTTTCTTCCCCTTCACTCGGGTCTGTGACCCTCTGAACTGATGGTGTACACAGCTGCTTTGCTCCTAAAAGTCTCGGCCACCTTGTTTCTTTTTACCTCTGCCCCTACCTACAGGGCCTTGTTTGCTGGGACTTGGCCTTCTAAGATGTAATATGTTACCACCTTTGTCCATATTTTGTTTCCAGATGCTTTTCTGGGAGTTGCTGTATCTGAATGATTGTAAAACAAATATTGGGTGAGAGTGTGTGACAGGAGAATGGTATTCTGCCAAGACTAAAAAGCAGCACCCTCCTGATAGAGGGCTAGCGCCCAGTTTTCTGGGTCTCTGAGTCAGGAGGCAATGGTGAGGGAGGAATGACTTATCTTCCTTGCCCTAACCTCCTTCCCTCCTTCCCTCCTTCCCTCCTTCCCTCCCTCCTTCCTTCCTTCCTTCCTTCCTCCCTCCCTCCCTCCCTCTCTTCCTTCCTTCCTTTCTTCCTTCCTCTCTTTTTCTTTCTCTCTTTCTTTCTTTCGTCCAAATAATCGCCTTTTTATGAGGCAAAGACTGATATTCATGAGGCAATAATTGGGCAGATTACACTCAGTATAACTCCATTTGTCTATAGGTCTGAGCATTCCTTCCAATTCTGACATTATTTTGTCTGGCAGATTTTCTTTTCTTTCTGTCTTGTTGTGAATTTTCATCCCTTTTCCCCTCCAGAAGAGACTGGGAAACAAAGATCCAGATTCAGATACTACTTTAAACCAGAAATCTAATATCATTTTATCTTCACTGTGCATTTTAATCAGGAGAGTGATGTGCAGATTTGGATTAAAGGGGAGACAGGAGAGAAAGCACAGAGACTCTCAAGGAAGTTATGCTGGCATATTAAACTCTTTGAGGACATTTTAATGCAGCATAAAGTAAGGTACCAATGTGAATGTAATTTGGGTATAACCAACCTCATGTAGTAAAGAGATCACTGGATATGCTATCAGGAGATCTGAGCTTTAATCATAGTTCTAACTAACCCTAACTACCTGTGCAAACTGGAAGAATTCTCTGAACTTCTTTAAGTCTCAGTTTCCTCATGTGAGAAGATCAAAGTAAGATCCTTGGCACTGTCCCAACATTCTAGGTTTTGCTATTCCACGCGTAGAAATGAATGGGGGTGGGCTCTGAGTACAGAGATTGCCTGGAGATTGGCTGGAAGCAGGTGGGATTTGTGATGGGGAGAGCAGCGCAGCCCCCGAGGGATTCCTGTAGGGTATTAGTGTGTGCCATTTCTGGTTCACATGCCAAGGTTGACAAAATAGTTTGTTTCCAGAGGAAGGCGTAAAGGAGGAGACATTTTTAGAATGGATTTAAAATTTGGATCTGGTATATTATTATGTATGTGGACTATCTTTGCAGTAATTCATTGGAATTATCTACATAAAACATGATCTTCTCGGTGGGGTGGTCCCAGCACTTTACATACATGAAGTCATACAGTTTTCATAGTAACTCAACTGGGTAGACACCATGGTGACTTGGTGAGGTTATGTAATGCGGACAAACCTGCCCAGATTGTGAATGGACAGACTTCGGGTTCTGTCTACATCTGCATGAGTCCAGAGCTTGTGGTTTCCCCACTAAGCTGAGCCGCCCTAACCCTCAGGTCCTGTAGGTGTAGTGGTGTTGATAGCAGAGCCAAAGAAATGTGATCCGTTCTGTGGGCTGGTAAGACGCTATGCACTCCTTGAGGTCAGCGGCTGTGTTTTATCAACTTTCTGAACCCAATGACTAGCACAATTACCAGAGCCTATAGTAGACACGTAATAAATATACTTAAGTGGAATTGAATTACACACAATACCGAATGGAGATCTGAGGGTGCTCACTCTGTCTTTCTGGGAGCTCTGTCTGAATTTGTCCGGGAGTCTTGGCCTGAATTCCTCTGTCCAGGTGCTTGTCAGGAAGGGAAGGGCATGGACTTGAAGGATTTGCTTACAAGTTAATTTGGAGATCAGCAAGACCGAGTCTCAGCACTGAGGGGAAAGAGAGTGATGCCTTTAGGCTGGCATTTTGAAACCAAACAATTAAGTTCATTAACAGTAATGGAACGTGGAAGGGAGCAGCAGGAAAAAGCACAAGTGTAAAATGAGTGATAGCTCCCCTCTCACCTTTCTCCCTCCCTCCTCTCTCTCTCCCTCTCCTCTCAGAGTGAAAGTTGCTGACCCTCTGGGCTTTGTTTACCCCTGTGAACTGTGAAACTACTGCGTTCCTGAATAATAGCAACTAATCATGGGAAAAAGACCTTTAAAAAAGGCCTAATTTAAAGCAGCTTGGTACAAAAGGGCAGATCTTGCATTTTGAAAATGTAACTGGATCAATGCAGACTCTTAAGATCTCTGAGGACCAGAAGCAAATCGTATTTTGTGTGTGTGTGTGTGTGTGTGTGTGTATTTCTAGTGCAGTGCAATGCTTGGCACAGACCAGGTGCCCAAATTATGTGTGTTGAATCGCATTGGAGACACAAGTCTTGAGCTACAGTGTGAACTGACCTCTGTGCTGAAGCTCCCATTCTGATCACTGTTGCCAGCTGGGGTTGGCTTGGCAGAATGGAGGGGCTGGACAAAAAGCACCCCACGTCTCTCAACCAAAACAGATTCATGGAAGATTCACCAGCAACACAAATACAGAGCCAGGGACAGGACCGGAGAGTGGGAGGGAGGGGGGCCAAGAGGAAGGTAAGCCAGTCCTGCATGACTGGTGTGAACGGCAACATGCTTCTAATAGGTGAAATAAAATTGTAGTCACCCCTGTAAAAGATTTCTGCTGCAATTTATTAATCAGGGTCTGGGGAGATCGATGACACGGAATGATTATGTAGCATTAGGCTAACCCCCTGGTCCTTCGGCAGAGCTGCTCTCTGGATGGGGTGCAGATGCTCACATCTGCTTTTGTTAGAGACCCAAACTCCTGCGTCCTGGTGTGAAGTTAATGAAGTTCCCTGCATTATTCTCCACATTCCTTCAGCAAAGTAAATCCTATCTGGCCAACCTGGAAATCCAATGAGTTAATTAAGGGAGAATTGTCTATGATTTCCTTTTGCGTTATAACTGCCCCCTCAACCCTTACCGCCCCCCTACCACGTGGACCTGGTCCCCCTCCTCCCTGCAAACCTAAGCAGTGAAACTGCCTCTTGCCCCATGTGCCAGAATGATTAATGGAGGGACTACAATGAGGTCAATTAGCCAGGGTCGGCTTGAAGCTGAAAGGTGGAGTGTGTTTCTTTATTGAACACTGCATTCACACTCTAAACAGTGACCCGCGCTGCAGTGATTTATTATGAGGGCAGTCCTCTGATCACTTACCTTCAGTGCTTATACCTTGGCTTTGAAAACCGGGCTTTCACTGTCAATTAACGCCAGACAAGGAGATCCATTCAAAATCTGAAGTGCATACCTAATAACGGGGTGGGGGTGGGGCGGTGCAGGGGAGGGCATGGAGGGAGGGGCGGGGATGTTGGCTCTGCTGCTTGCAGGGCACCCAGCCTGCGGAGGGGCTGGGCACGTCTGGTTGGGCTTTCCTATGGGGACAGAAATGCTTGGGTTTGAAAGCAGGTTACCCTGCCTAGCAACGCCTAGTCCCAGAGGGTAGCTTATGCCCCAAAGGGCACACTCTTCCACTCAATTTTGTAGACATCACAGCGCTGTCGGAAAAACTTGGCAGTTCCGGGGTATTCTTAAAGCAATGTTTGTTTCTTTTATGAGCCTTTGAAATGGGATTCCAGCCGGAGTCGTTTGCATTTGGGGGTTTTTCAGACAAAGACTGTTAGCCTCTCTGGGTAACATGATGGGTCGATATCTGTATTAAGAATGCTAGGGCAAGAAAAAAACCCCCAATTTTTCAGGTGTGGTCCACGCTTTTTAGTGGACAAACTGTGTTTCTTCCCACTATCACACTCAGCATCCTCAGAACATGCCAGCAGTGTGATCACCCTCGGGACTGTCCCAGGACATTAAGTGAATTGGGAAGAGTAGGGTCCTCATCCTTAGGTCTGAAGCATCCCCCGAAGGCTCTCCCCCAGTGTCAGCAAAGATCACACCTTGTCTCCTCCAAGGTGACAGAGTGTGACACCTTCTTAGTGAGACCTTCCCTGACAGCAATTCCCCTCTCCCCTTTCCCACTGTGTTTTCCTCCTTAGCTTTTGTCATCATCTGACATACTCTGTTTTTCACTAATGTATTTGTTCATTGTCTGCGTCTACCCCAGGAATGTAAGCTCCATAAGGGCAGAGAGTTTGGGGCCTGTTTGGTTCATTATCGTGTCCCAGTGCCAAGAATAAAAGAACGAATTCAGGAAACCTCCCTTAACTCTGCAATATTTCCCCAAAGACCATGTGTTTTACTGGTTCCCCAGACTGGTTTAATTTATGTTTTAAAACTACGTTTTATTCTATATTTAATTTGTATTTTTCAGACCCATCTAGAATTGACAGAGCTAGCGATAATAATAATAATAATAATAATAATAGTGTTATATTTGATTACAGCTCCTTATACCTGTCAAAGCACTTTGGCATGCCTGTTTTTCTCTCCAAGCCTCAGTTTCCTTCTGTACGATGGGGATAATAACTCCTTCCTGGTAGCACCTTTGTGTGGATTAACTGAGCTGATGTATGTTTTCCATCAGCTAGTAGTAGGTGCCTAATAACACTAGCTCTTGTTACTTTGCATCTGAAAATCAGAGCAGTCCTCCCCATAACATACACAGAGTTGGATAATAAATTATCCACACCTTGGATGTGAAATACCTACAGTCAGAGGCATTAAATGACTTGCCCAGAGTCACCCCATGAATCCATGTGGGAAGTGAGTCGAAACTATTGCCTTTAAGCCTGTATGTTCCTTGGTCATAAATGGAAACTCCTACTCTTCATTTTTATTTATTTAGAAATAAAGAAGTTACATTAAAAAGTAAGTTATAGTCAGCCTCAGAGAACTAAAGAAAGGCTGCTGATGGCACTGAGGAAAGAGGCGGTTTTAAGAATATGTAGGAACTCAAATGTTTTCCCATCTGGATAGAAGTGATACATTCACAGTCCCAGCACAGGGCCCTGGGCGGCTCCCACGTCGCTGACCTTGACTTCACTCCTTTCTGTCCTTCCCGTGAAGGCATATTGGAATGAGAATGACGGGAAAATTTTGAGTTCCCGAATTTACAGGAAAAGTGATTTGCAAACCTGTGTATACATTGACAGAAACAAATTGCCCTTCCCGTCCACCAGTGGGGACTAACCCTCTTTCCC
>NW_006786458.1:2427838-2434657 GCF_000442215.2 Lipotes vexillifer
TCTTTCCCTCCTCTGGGCTTGAAAGTCGTCCTCACCTTGAATTTCCTCTCCAAATTTGACTTGTGGAAGGGGCAGCACAGCAGTGAACAAGTCCCTCTCCTGGCAATTAACAGTGGCATCTCTCCACTGATTTTCGAACTAGACAGCTTCTGTAATGAGGAAATAAAAAGGATTAGACCAACCTTTCCCCAGATCTGTCCTGGTTTCTCTGCCCCCTTCCCCCAGGAGAAACTAACAACAGACGTGTGAGTTTGGAAAGACCATTTTGGTTGTTTCTCTCCCAGTTACAGATTTGTTCCTGTGGAATGTTTCTGGAAGTTTCTGGAAGCTTCATCTGCACTGCATCCCCACTCCCATACGAGTGGGGTCCCAGGGGTCCTGAGAGTGAGGAGAGAGGTTTGCCCACTGGGTATCATCTGAGAAGAAATGGAATATGCATCCTAAATAGGTTAGGATAGAACAGAGAGGTCTAGAGCATCAAGTCCCAGCAAGGAGGCTGGGATTCAGGGGAACCCATGAAAGGGTGCGTGAGAAGGAATGGGACCATGAAGGCCATTGGTTGGCTCACAGGACTGATGCTGAAAGCTCGGCCTCTGTGCACAGGTGCTGAATCAAATCTTGGAGACAGAGTTTTGTGTGAAGTGGAAAAGAATAGCTTTATTGCTTTGCCAGGAAAAGGGGGACACAGCGGGCTCCTGGCCCGAAAAAGTATGTGTCCCAACCTGGGAGGATTTGATGAGTTTTATAGAAACAGTTCAAGGGTGGGGCTGCTGATAAGATTAGGGTGTGTGCAGGGAGCCTGCACTCCTCTAATCTGGTCTCAGGTAATCTTCTTGATGAGCTTCTCTGGTCCCTTTAATATAGCCTCAGGTGGTCTTTCTCTGGTATGAAGAATGCTGACATCTTAAAGAGCTTAAAGACATTGTTCTGTGTATCCCTTGAAGTGGAACCGGGACCCTCCCCCAAGACTGCACTATTGTTTCCTGGCTGCCCCTCCCTTGTCTTTACATCCCTTCCCTTCCCTGATTAGCAACTCTTGAAATCTGCCCTTTGGAACTCAAGGAATGTCATGGAGGCTGGAGTCAAGAAACAGGAATAGAAAGGCTTCTGTGCCCAGAAGCCCCACTGGGTCCTGCTCAATTTCAGGACTTACGGAATTAGAAGTAGAACTGGACAGGGCATTTCTCCTCTTTGATTCCTCCACCCCCACTACTCTCTTCTTCCATCCTGCAGTTGCAACAATTTAGGTCTAGGGGCAACTTCTGTTGGTAAAATGTCCCTATTCTTAGAAAGCCAAGTGACAACATAGATGGAGTACAGGGCAGCTTTTCTCCATTTATGTGCATAAAGTGTTCAGTAAAAAAGGTTCTGTTAATTTGGAGAAATGTTGGGTTCCACAAAATTAGGTACCTTTCTTTATGGGCAGATTTCTCAGGCTCTTGTAGGTGCTGCACTGAAGGCTATCATATCTCTTAGACCTTCCCTGAGTTCCAAAGAGTGGATTCAAGCGGTTACTAATTAGGGAAGTGAGGGAATACAGTAACAAAGGAAAAGCAGTCAAGAAACAATAGTTCAACGATAAAACAGAGTCCTACTTCCTCTTGAAGGGATATACATAACAACCTGATACATACCTTTGAGTTCTGCAGGAACTAAGGCCCCCATCCAGGTGGAGGAGGGCAACTACATGCTGAGACCCAGACTGGTCAGAACCAGAAGGCTGATGACCGAGATTCCTGGAACACCTTGTTTACTTTACCACCAGCCAGTCACAAGAAGTCATACACCATGCAGCCTTCCCCCCAAGTTTCGCCTTTAAACTGAAAACCATTGGGGAGTTCAGGTCTTCTTGAGGATGAGCCACCTATTCTTCTCGCTTGGCTCTGCAGTAAAACTTTCTCTGCTCCAAACTCCAGTGTTTTTGGGTTGTTTGGCCTCACTGTGTGTTGGGCACACAAACTTGAGTTCAACAACATATACACATCTGTGTCTTCGCCCGGGTACACAAGGTGACCATGCACGTGCACACATAGACGTCTGCATCCCAACTTCCTAAAGTCACGGAAACGTGAAACATTAACACATGTGGTCGTAGATATAGAATAGCCTATAATGAGAGTTAAGAGCAATCCTACCGACAATTGGAACATATTCTCTACCCAGTTGTATAAAATGAAATGGAATGATCACAGACAAAAAGTGAACTAGTCTCAGAATCAAAGTCCATGTCAGCAAGAGGAGAAAAATCTACCACTTATATCATGGGATTGGTGGTAGATTGCCTCTTTCCTAATTTAAACCTAACTCTTAAAAGTTAAAAATGAGAAGTATGTGGAGGGAAGAGAAGTGGATTAAGAGTCAAGAGACCTGGGTTTTCATCCCAGCTCTGTGGCTAATTAGCTGTGTGACCTTGTCAAGTGATTTAATGTCTCTGGATCACCATTTGTAAAAAGAAGGGAGATGCGGCAGATAATCTCTAAGGTCCTTTTCAGTTCTAAAAGGCTGCAAGTTTAATAACTAAATGAGCTCTTTAAGAGAACTTGATGGCTTCTAGAAATCTACAGTTTTATCTTTACTGTTATCACAAGCACCTATCAAGAGCCTGTTTGCACATGCCATCATGTACACTAGCATATGCACTTCCCACGGGGGAGGCTTGCTGGCCTCTTCCAGGTTCCAGCCTCTCCTTGCTTTTGCTAACTCCTTCCTCTCTCAGGACTGGAGTCCTGCCCGGAACCTCAGGCCTGAAGCTAGGGGGTCCACACCCTCCTGGAACTCCACCTCAGGTGGCTCCCAGGTGCCCCGTGGCCATGTTTTTCCCTGACTAAGGGCCTCTTGGTCACATATTCTCAGCTCTTGCCTGATTAGATATCCCTCCATTGGTAGCACCTGCTCTGTGCTCTTCTTGGCCTTGGGCTTCCCATCTAACCAGTTTCCTGAGCACCTAGTTTCTATTTTGACAACAGTTGCATTTGTTCTGGGCGGCATATATAGGTCAGGGTGGCAAGAAGCATTAGATAAGGGGGAGGAAACCCCTTGTCTTGCTGTTATCAGGAAATAGGACTTGTCCAGCCGTCATGGGATACTAGTAAATGATTACGCTTTAGCAGGACTTGGCTATACTGTCCCTGTACCCCACTGACACAGTGCTTCCATCACCCATTCTTTCCTACATCCACCCGTCCTCCAAGATCTGCCTTGAATCTCATCTCAGGCTTCCAGGACTACAGGACGAAGTAAGCCCCCCTCCTCTGATGGCGTATCCCACCTATTGTCCAGCCTCCCCACTTTCAGCAGAGCTGACTTAACTCCTGCTTCTTCAGATCTCAGCTGAAAGGTCATTTTTCCTCCAGAAAGCCCTCCCTGACCACCCAGACCGATCAGATCCCCCTGCCATATATGCGCAGGGCTGCCTGGACTTTCCTTTCATCTCCCTTAGCAGGCTGATAATTACATATTTACTTGAGTGAAGATTTGATTCACGATGCTCTCTCCCATGAGGACAGCCTCTAGCCTTTCCTACTCACCACTCTTCCCCAAGGTCCAGCGGAGTGCACCTGGATATGCACTGTGACCTTGCTCACTCACACTTCTCTATAAATTCCAGCTACTTAAGGTCTTTTCTCTTCAGCTAGTCTGCAGCCAAGCAGATGATTGGTCAGAGACAACCTGTAAAGCTAACCACGTTACCATAAAGCTTGAGACTGCGAGTCACGTGGCAGAGCAGTTCTCCTGGGTTCCCTCACCCTGCTGCTCTCTGCCCGGGCGCCCCTTCCCAATAAAGTCTCTTGCTTTGTCAGCACATGTGTCTCCTCAGACAATTCATTTCCGAGTGTTAGACAAGAGCCCACTCCCGGGCCCTGGAAGGGGTCCCCCTTTCTGCAACAGGTAGAAGAAGGTTTGGTCTTGGGCCCAGTTCCACACAGTCTGCATCCAAGGAGGCTCGCTCAACTTCCCCGAGCTTTAAGTCCTTTACTAACTATTTAATATTTATTTCTTTAAAATTTAAGATTTATTTTTGTTACTTTTAATTGCAGTAAAATAACATAAAATTTACTGTCTCTCCATTTTTAAGCATTCAGTTCAGTGGCATTAAAGTACATTCACATTGCTGTGTAACCATCACCCCCATCTTATCTGCAGAGGTCTTTCATCTTCCCTAACGAAAACTCTATACCCACTAAACACTAACTCTCCATTCCCTCCTCCTCCAAAGCCTGGGCCATCATCCTTCTACTTTCTGTCTGTACGAATTTGACTATTCTAGGGACCTCATATAAGTGGAATTACACAGTATTTGTCTTTTTTGTGACTGGCTTATTTCACTTAGCGGGATGTCCTCAAGGCTCATCCACGTTGTAGCATATATCAGAATTTCCTTCCTTTCTTAAGGCTGAGTAATATTCCATTGTATATATACACCATATTTTATTCGTTCATCTGTCCACGGACACTTGGGTTGCCTCCACTTCTTGGTTATTGTGAGTAATGCTGCTATGAACACGGGTGTACATATATCTCTTCCAGATTCTCCCTCCAGTTCTTTTGGGTATATACACCCAGAACTGGAATTGCTGGATCATATGGTGGTTCTATGTTTAATTTTTTGAGGAACAGCATAATATTTTCCACAGCAGCTGTGCCGTCTTACATTCCTACTGATAAACAGTGCACGAGGGTTCCTGTTTTCCACACCCTCACCAACGCTGTTTAGTTCCTGCTGTTTTTTTGACAGTAGCCATCCTAGTGAGTGTGAGGTGGTGGTCCTTTTCCTTTAGCACAATGCAATGGTTATAGTAGTCCCTGGTAAACAGGAGAACAGTAGACACAGGTAGAGGGTGATCATTTCTGAGGACTCATAGGATATTCAGTCCTTTCCAGGACCCTGGACCCAGGCTTCCATTCCTTTCTGGATTTTGACCAAATAACGAAATCTCTTTTTGTCTCTGTTTGCTCTGAAAATGATGGTGGTGGGGCGGGAGTAGAGGCGAATAAAAATAGCTGCCTTCTCTCTGCAGGGTTGATGCAACATCAGCTGGGATAATATACGTGAAAACACTATGAAATGAAAACATCTATTTAAATCCAAGAGGTTGTTACTATTTACTGTCTTAAAATCTTATTTGCCCTGCTCTAGCTGCCTGCCTTTAGCACACTCCACAGGAACCATGGCGACTAGCCTCGCCACCGAATGTGATGATTACATTCAGAAACGCAGTCTGACCCGCTCTGTTTTGGTTGGCAAATCTCCTGGTGCCGTTGCCTCCTTTTGGGCTGAAGAAGGTTTATCGATGAGCTGTGAGAATGAAGTCTGTTAGAGGCTGGCGGCAGGCTGTGCCTTCAGAGAGGGAAGCCTAGCTTTCGTTAAATCTGCTGACTGATCCCTTGTCAGTTTCAGATGATTTAATGGCCATGCACTTCAACTGCCCCCAACCAAACATCGATCTGGGACTGTGTAGGAGAGAAACAGTGAACTGTATACGGCCAGATGGAAGGGAGCAGGGCAGACAGCAAAGAAATGTCTACCAAAGGCCATGGACTCATTCTTAAGCATCAGTGCAACCTATCTATTGATGTATCTTATGGGAAGCCCTAAGCGTAGGAGTTGAACATGTGGACTCTGTAGTCAAGCAGACTTGAGTTCAAATCCTGGCTCTACTCAGGAGCCGGGGGAAGTTCCTTTTCCTCTCTGTGATTCACTTTCCGCATCTGTGCAGGGATAATAAAGTGCCTACCTCCAGTGATTATTGTGAGGATCAAATGAAACATACAAAGTGTTCAATAAATGTAGGTTATTATTATTCGTATTAGTAGATACACAGCATCTCCTGAATCCATTCAGCTCTTTTAGTTGTTTGATGTTATTGGCACTTCTAATCTCCATGTCCTCTGAAGCAGCATGGTGAAATGGCGGTGGGTCGTGAAGGTGGGTAGGGGGACTGGATTCTGGTGGATCTGTCACTAAACAGCTCTGGGACCTTAGGCAAAGTCACTTCTCCGGCCTTGCTTTGCTGGTCTGTAAAGTGAGGGTTGTGTGTGTGTTCGTGACATGTAGATGGTACAGAGAAGTGGCAGCTGTGGGAGAGCCAAAGTCGGGGAGGGTTGGCGGGAGGACTGGCAGAGGCGGGGGACTTGGCGTGTGTAAAACCCTAGCGATGGGCAGTATGGCGGTGGGGCAGGGTTGAGAGCTGTAGGCAGCCTCCTTGGGAGGCAGGAGGAAACGGAAGACGCAGGGCAATAGCACTTGGTAAAGGTCGTTGAACAAATGAACACCTGAATGACCGGGCCAATTATAAAGTAGATGTTGTGAGCCAGGGTCTGGACCAGGTGGGTTCTGCGGATGGTCCCGGGCACGAGGTGGGCACAAGGGTTACCTCTCTTCAATCCTTGGGCCTCCCGGCACCTCCAGCTCCAGGAAGAAGAGGGGAGAGGGAGAGAAGACTGGGCAGCAGCTCTGCAGTGACGGGGGCGGGGCGGGGAGTCCCGGGACACCCAAATCAAGTGGGTTGGGGGCACCGCCCCACCCGCTAGGGGGATGCCAGGCCCAGGTTGGAGGGGCATCCGTGGCTCTCGCTGATTGGCCGGTGGCGGGCCAGGGGCGGGACAGCGACTCCGGGTCCAGTCGCCAGGGCGCTAGTTCCAGCTCAGGCTAATTTCCTTAGCGGAGAGCTGATTTTGATGGGCCCCAAACCTCACACTGAGGCGGACTCCAGCTCTTGAATTTCTGGCTGGGAGTCAGCGATCAGACAAACGCTTCCCATAAACTCGTTTCCTGGACGGGACGTTGCTGGGTATGCTGTCGCCACCCCACTCCCCCCG
>NW_006786458.1:2434820-2444398 GCF_000442215.2 Lipotes vexillifer
CCCCCTCCCCCCTTGGCCATCCTTTCCCCTCTCATTTCGCCCCGTTCCCTCCCTGCCAGCTCCACCCTGGTTTTGAAAGAGGCATCCTCTTAGGTTGAAATCCTGGCACGGAGAGGCAGCGGTGTGGCCTTCCCTGATTACCACGCTGTCAGTGCTGCTGGGGGCGGCGGGAAGGCGCTCCACAGTCTCCCCCTTCTGCCTCTTAAAATAAGAAAGCAAAGAATTACCCGCCTCCCCTTCCAAATTAAGAGAGAGAGAGAGGGACGGAAGAGACAGTGAGAGAGAATTGGACATTATTGTATAATTTAAAATTGCACAGCCTAGAGCCCACAAAACCGAGCATGTAATTACACACTTACTAGAGGTAACAGCAGTGCTGATAATTATTCTTTACACAGGAGAGACCCTGCTGATATCCCACAGTCAGAAAGTGGGAACTACAATATCTTTAATACCATCCTCAGAGACCCTCATAAGCAGAAGAGAAGTATGAGAAGGCTCACAGGGTCCAGAGCAATATCTTCATCGCGCCAGAATGTCAGGGGCTTTAGCACAACAGAAATCAATAGTTTCTAGTACATTTTTGGTACAATTTTTTTTTTTTTTTTTTTTTTTATGACCCAACCTGAGAAAGTACAGGAAAGGCAGAGGTACCAAACAGTAGGAAACAAAACCTTCGTAAGGGAAGGCCTGTCTGTTTAGATAGGTCACGCCACGTCAGTTTCTGAGACACATATTCTTTATCAGACCAACAGAACAGTGCAGCTGGAGCAGGGCCCTCCTCCTGGAATGCATTTGGTCCTCTTTTCATTTAAATCATAAACTATTCGCCTCTCCCCGTGTCCCCCGATTAAGGCAGCATCTTTGCTTATTATTGCTATAAACTTACAGAGTCTTACATCTCAAAAGAGAGGAGATAAATATTTGGGTACTTGCCTCTGGGCACTCGACCCTTTTCTTCCCCTTTCTCCCTCTATACAGGAAAGGAGTTGGTTGCATTTTAAAAACAAGGAAAGACCAAGCATTAGTGGACACATTAAGAGGATTTAAAGCAATAGCCCGTGAGCTCAGCACAGTGGGGTGAAAGGTTTTCGGGTAGAGAAATCAAAGTGCAAGTCTAACACTGTACGTGCTTTCAAAAGGAGACTACTTTGAGTTTAGCATCTCTGTACTAACTACAGAAGCTGTGACACGTGGCTACCTATTTCTACTCTACGACCACCACCAAGTCTCTTAAGTATGTCATTTGCTCTTTAAAACATGCTGCTTTGATTGCTTGCACGTTGTGCTGACATTCTGACTTGACAATGTGCATGATTTCAGTTGGGCTGATAAACCATTTTAATTGAGTCCATTGCTCAGTAGGAGTGACAGCCAATTTTTGCTGGAAGCTTAGGGGAAGAGCCCTCTTGATTACTCACTGCGTGCCAGACATTGGGTTAGATGCACTTATGTACATTAATCATTTAAGACACACTCACTCTGTGGGCTATGTAGTAGCCTCCCATTTTAAAGGTGAAAAGACTGAGACTCAAGCAAGTGAACTTGGCCAAGGTCACACAACTAATAAAGACTGAAGAGCTAAGACTCAAATCTATTCAGGGTTGTGGTATACCATTTCATTCTGTAGCTCAGGTGATAATGGCCAGTAAGTCTGAAAGCGTGTGCAGCTCAGAGCAGGGAGCCCCTTGGAGATGACTTTATAAAATGTCTTTTAGTGAGGACAATGCAACAACAAACAAACACACACAGTGGCAGAGGACCCTTTGGTAACTACCCAGGGGTAGAGTTACAGATTCTGGGGGAGGCCAACTCCAGGATGGTCTGCACCTGGTGCCCAAAGAAAGCAGCACGTAAGTGTTGGGTGACCTGAAGATGGGGAGTTAGAGAACAGGCTAGATGTTTGCAGTGGCTGAGCAGAAACAAAGATATTGGTGGAAGTCCAAGAATCTGCAGCGATGAACTTATCTCCATCCACTGGATGGAGTCTTGGATATGCAAGACCATTCGGCCCGTTTCAGGTGAACAGTTGGCAAGCCAGCCAGCTGTGTTTCCTGGCTTTCCTATAGGATCGGAATGAGGGTAGGGTGTGGTTAAAGGGCCCCGAGGTAGGTTCCTGACACTGCTGATTAAAGGGGCTGTACTGGCGGATGCAGGGAAGAGGTGTGTGAAGGCCTTGCCAGTGGCGACCACAGACCACTGGCTTTGTGCTTCCCACAGTGACTGGCTCTGGATCCTCTGAGATGCCTGCTGGTAGACAAAGGGCATGGGATACTGATTAGGCCTTGTGCCATAGCCTCAGGACTGCCTCTGAACACGCCTGTGAGGAAATCAGAATTTGTCTTCTGGTTGGAATCTCTGCTTTCAGCTACTTCAGGAACCCCAGCTCCATCTGGCGAACCAAGAGCCTGGATGAAAACTACAGCTGTGATCGGTCTCACAGCTGTAGTTTTCCTGGGATAAAGGGACCGTGGATGCTACGAAAGGCTTCTCGTCTCAAACCAACGGCGTGATGAGGGGGACGTGATAGTGTGATGGATGTTTCAGGACAGGGACACAGGGGCCTTGTCCAGCGTCCTCTCCATTCAAGTGATTGGTGTGCATTACGCAGCTGGCCCTTGGTAAATCCATCCCTATCTGTACTTTGAGGGCGCAGTTTTCTGGGGAAGAAATGCAAGAGGGTTGCATGGTTGGTAAGGGAGGGAGCGTATGTTAGGGTCTGGTACCTGCTAAAGATCTGGGGCCCAGAAGCTCAGCAGAGCAGGAAGGTTGACCCTTCCAAGCAGAGCAGTTCTGGATGCGGCTGCTCTAGAAGTCCTGGCCATTTGGGTCATAACTCTTTTATATGTTCTGCCCAAATAGGCAGTGGCCTTGGGAGCCAGGACAGCGGCAGGAGTTAAAGAAAGAAACGGGGCAAGATGAGTTCCTCTTGGGGACCCGTGCTAGGAATGTCTTCAGGTCTCCTTGGGAGAGCGCTATTTGGAGACAAGGCCTTTTAGGATCCCCAACTTAGGCTACTGGCTCATAGACCAAATCCTTTCTCTTACACCATATTCATGGATATCTATGAGAATTATCAGAGCTAAAGCACAGGCTTAGGGGTCAGACAGCTCTGGCGCTGAGTTCCAGCTGGGTGATTTATCAGCTGTGTGACTTTGGGTAAGTTATCCTTTCTGAGCCTCAGTTTCTTTATTTGTAAAATGAGAACAAAACTCTTTCCTTTGGAGTTGCTATGGGGAATAAACAGTAAGCGCCATTGCCCCCGGCACAGTCACTTGTACACAGTAGAGACTCAATAATAGTTAGTTCCTTTTCCCTCTTCCTCCTCCACCCAAATTCTGAAGCTGCAAAAATTCAGAATTAGTGAAATCACACATCCCATGAAACCCCACTAGGGGATGAGTCTCAACTTCCCAGAGCATCCAGGACGACTGCTCACCTCACGGGCAGGATCTTTCAATCCCACAGGGGTCCCTGTTGCTGCCTGCCATGCTTGTTTCATTTCCAAACCCGCTGGCAAATGAAAGCCATCACGAATGTGAGAAAACAGTGTGGAACAGTAACATGCATTCAAAGAATTTGCCTACCTCCAAAATAGAGAAGGCATATGGAGAGGAGTTATCTTAGAATCCCTCATTGTTTTCGTCGTTGTTATTGGGTGTCGGTGCCCAAGTCTTTAGATCGCCTGAAGCTGCAAGCCACTCCTTCATCATAAAGTGGAAGAAGTGAAGGTTATTCATAAGCAGAACTACCCTGGGTGAAGGGCTCCTTTCTCCATTCATCGTTCAAAAAGGTGGCGCTTCTCCCGGCCCCCTTGCAGCCTCCTTTTGCCTCCCTATGGCAGTGGGCAGATTAGAGAACATTGTAAAACACTTGACTTTGCTGCGTCTCAGGTCTTTTCATCCTCTGTCCATCTCCTGCCCCCACCTACCCCCAAACCCTCTCTCCTTTGTGCAAATCTGTCTTCACCACAGGGGCACATGCTGTGGCTTCTAGCTACAACACTACTTGCTAATTCAACGATTCATCTTTAATGAGGCCCCCTGCCAATGTTTAAATAGCATTCAGAACAAAGAGAAGGCAATATTTCCAAAACAGCTGCTTCTGTAGCGTCCTTGTAGCTCATCTCTTCAGAAAATGAAGAAAGGTACGTTGACAGAGGTAGATGATGGAAAAATACAGTTATTAAAGATAGAGCTATCTAGGTATCTACAGATGGACATAGATATAGCTGAAATACTTGCCTCTGTGATGCTGGAAATTTTAAATATAAGCACTCTAAAAAGGTTTTGTTGGCCTCAGATAGTACTGCTGTAGGCAGGTTTTTCTTATATGGCTTTATTGTCTGTTTGTTTGTTTTTTCCAGAATTATTTGGAGAATAGATGCAATAGTGGAAAACGCATGGAATTTGGAGTTAAACATAGGCCCATCTTTTTCCTTTGTCACTTCCTAGCTGTGCGAGTGGGCAGATCCCTTAAGCTCTCTGCCCATGTATTGTTTTACTGATAAAATGGAGATAATATTACCTTCCTTTCAGGACATATATCAAAATGCGTAGTTCAGTGTTTGGCAAATAGAAGCCACGAGATAAATACTAGTGTCATTTTCTTGTTTAAATTGAGGCCCTTCTAGGACCGTAAGCAGTGGCCAGAGTCTGAAGGCTCTGTCTGTGTTTACAGAAGCTGCTTCAGTGGCCCCTCACCAATTAGTCTTCACATTAGCCACCCCTCAGATGTACCTCTTCCATCCCACATCAGAGTCATCCTTTGAGTAAGGAAGTGGACGGTGGGACATCATCCAAAGAAAGTGCCTGGTAAGAAGTTTGCATGTGCCTTTCACTTTTTTTTTTAAAACAAAGATTGAAAATAACTGAGAGTAGAAAACAAATAACAAAATGGACTCAAGGAAACCAGAAGGAAGGAATGAATAAATTCTAATAAATGAACTCTAAAACAGGAAAATAGTAGAATTTATTTAAAACAATCCGAGAAATGGTTCTCTGAATGGGGGAAAAGGGCAAAGTTTGAAGAAAAAAAAAAAAGGCTGAGTCAAGAAAATAGAACTGCTCGACCTTAGGCCTGAGATAGGAGATATAAACACAAATAAACTTTTTAATTATTAGCAAAGGGTGGAGCAGATGTTCACAGAGAAGTGTGGAAAGATCCCAAGAAGGCAAAGAAAGGGATTGGGAGGGAGGAAGAAGCCAGGCCCAGTGTCTCCCATGCTGGCTGCCCTGCTGTTAAAATCTTCCAATCTTCCATCTGACGCTTTATCTTCCCTTTTTGCTTTCGCTGTTTTGAAGCTGATTTCTACTACTTGCAATTAAGAGAGCATTACTAACATAACTATGAAAATAGCAAGTTACAAAGTAGTTTGTGTAGCATGATCCTGTTTTTGTTAAGTAAAATATGTGTAGATATCTATAAAATAGAGCCTGGAAGTACACACCCTAAAAATGGTAACAATGGATAAATTTGGGTAATGGGATGGTGGGTGCATTTTCTTGTCTGCTTTTTGCTTGTATAATTAATGACATGTGGGCTGCTCTGTTCAGCCTTCAGGAGCAGATTAGTATGGTCCAGCCAATGAGATTAGCTGGATATCAGTGATCGCCTTGGGAGTTCAGAGCCTGGCTCGTGAGGGAGGGGACACAGGGCAATGATGTTGCAACAGCAGGAGGACAGTGTGGCTGCAGAAAGGACCAGAGTGAGGTTGGACAGAGACCAGTGGGTGATGTAAACAGACAAGAGGTTAAGGGGCAAGAGGGAGGAGCTAAGCCTAAGCAGGTGAATCCAGTGTTCACTGAGAAATCTCGAGAGAACAGAGTCTGATTGCCAAGAAAAAAGGCAATGCCGCCACAGCTGTTGTAATCAAGAATCATTTAGTTGCAAGGAACAGAAATTCCTTTATGCTTAAACTTTAAAAAGAAGGTTTCCTAAAAGGATATAGGGACATCTCATTGACCTCCAGTGCACGAATACAGCCTGCTATCTTCTCCATGTCTGTCCGTCTGCCTGTCTCTCTCTGTTTGTTGACCTCTCCTCACTTCCCTCTGCTCTTCTGTCTATCATAGCCCAGATGTCTCTGCAAGCTTTAAAACCACCTCTAACAGAAACTAGAGCGAGCCGGCCTCTCCCATTCTGAGCTCCCAGAGCGCATTCCACTGTGTTGCTGTTTTCTGTTTCTGTTTTTTCCTACCCTATGAGTTCATTGACGGTAGGAAGAAACTTTTTTCCTTTCTCTTTTGTCCATCACCAGGAAGCTGCTCGATGGATAAACATTTGTTTTGAGTAACAAATATGACGGTGTGAGTGTAAGTCTTTTATAAACGGAAGTGCCACGTAATTGTAAGATATTTTGCTATGTTCATTTAAGGCGGCCTTTCTTATATTCTTATTTTAGGCCTGTTCCTAGTAGAATGTTCAGGCAGGCCAGTAGCAGAACTAAAATTAATTTTACCCACTGATCTCCTGAGAAATGTGAAAGTGCCTATCACCGTTCCTGGCACATAGTAGCCTCTTAAATTTTGTTAAGTCCCTGAAGAGGGTCTCAGGGACTTATCTATAAAATAGAGCCTGGAAGAGAGGCGGGGGGAGGATGCATCAAAGAGAAGCAATGTTCACAGTGTTTTTGCACGGCCCCAGGGTCTTCAGTGAAGAGCCTCTCCCAGTAGCTTGACATAGGCTGGACCATAGCCCATTAAGGAGCCTTAATGACCACATCAGCCTCCATCACACGGCTTCATCGTACTTATTGGACCTTTCTCATCTTCTTCCATGATCACAGCCCTTTATGTCCCCAAACTACAGCTCTAAGTACCCCTCTTTGATGCCTGACCTTCCACTTGGCAGGGCTCATACTCAGAATGCTCTACACTAGCTTATAACATGATCGCACTTCTCCCATGCTGTTCTTAGATGATTCTACCTTGTTTTTATCCGAAGTTGCTTTATTTTGGATTGTTTTAATTATGTAATATGACCTCAATCCTTTTAGAAGCCAGGTTAGGTAAAAATAAATCCCCGTTTAAATAGCTATTCCACTACAGCCTTTCTCAGTGGCTTTTAGGAACATTTCCTGTTGAGCAGGACTCATCCTGGCTATCAGCTCGCACCTTTAAGGCCCTGTTCCCCATCATTTTCTTCAGTGAGACATTAATTCAACAAATATCGATATTTGTTCAATAGTAACATATGCCAGGTCTCTGGTGTTGCTTGTTTGTTTGGAGATTATTAAACCAGTGCTTTCAGGGAGCTCACGATGTAGATGAAAGACAGAGTGAAATGTTTCAATTCAGCTGTGGCAGGTGTGGAAGCTCACATCCAGCCCCTTTTCCTTTGCCTTTCTCTGATAGAGAGTTTGGAACACTGCAGACGAATCTTCCACATTCCCTTGCAGCCAGGAGTGACCATGTTCTGGCTACAGTTGTGGCCAATGAAACATAAGTAGAAGTGAGGCGTCCTCACCGTCCTTCCCCTGCCTGGAACGAGCGTGGGGCCCGAGGCGTCTCTGAGGCTGGCGGAAAGGGAGCGGGGAGAGCTTGGTTCCTTGATGGCACACAGTAGCCCTGGACTGCCTATGCCAATGTGTTGTTTCGTGAAAGAGATCAACTCCTTACGATTTAAGCCGTTGTTTGTTGGTTTATGGGAGCTTGCAGGCAAAGAACGATCCCAACGCACACATCTACCTTCTCACAAGAGCTTGGTTCCAGATAGCTCCCTCCCTGGAGGGAGTCTGGACTGTCCACTTTAACGCAGATCGTGCCAGATGGGCTCATCCTAAATGAAGTGAGATATCTGGAACCTAGACTCCTTACTGTGCGAGACCATTCAGAGTCCTTCAGACACACCACCCACATGTATTTGGATGCATTACCTCCTCCACTTGGAGCTTACTTCCTCTCTACTTTGGGAAAACAATCCTCTCTCTCCCCTCCACATTCCAATGTAAACATTAAATTCAGTTCGTTCTAAAGCTTTTTCCAACCCAACACCCTCACCCCCAGGAACAAGTCATTACTCCTTAATCCTGGTTTCCTGCACTTGATCCACATTTCTGCACAAGCGTAGAATCTTGCGTCTTCTTATTAGTTAGCTATGTGATCCAGGTAGTTTAAGTAGAGCCACGGGACCGCCACCAGGGAGACAGTTCACTAAGACGTGTGCCTCAGGACTAGTAAAAGGGCTTCGTCCAGAAGCAGGCGAGGAGGCCCGGAAGAGGAAGCACAGGACAAGAGCAGATGAGCGTGATGTCTGCTGGAAGGCCAGGGCAACTGAGAGAATGGAATGGGAAGTGGAAATGGATTAGTGAGGGAGGGACTTGCTGGGTGCCCAGATATTTCACTTCATTTGGGATTAACCCATCTAGTCCATCTGGCATGATCTACATTAAAGTGGGCAGTCCAAACTCCCTCCATGCAGGGACGATTAAACTATAGTTACGGGAAGAACCATAATCAACAGCAAAAAGTCATACATGATATCGTTTAATAGGCAGACTACACCACGCCATTTAACCCCCGAGTCATGGGTCCCTGCTTTCTCCCACTCCTCTGCAACACTGCCGTCTCATCTGCTCTTGTCCTGTGCTTCCTCTTCCGGGCCTCCTCGCCTGCTTCTGGACGAAGCCCTTTTACTAGTCCTGAGGCACACGTCTTAGTGAACTGTCTCCCTGGTGGCGGTCCCGTGGCTCTACTTAAACTACCTGGATCACATAGCTAACTAATAAGAAGACGCAAGATGCTACGCTTGTGCAGAAATGTGGATCAAGTGCAGGAAACCAGGATTAAGGAGTAATGACTTGTTCCTGGGGGTGAGGGTGTTGGGTTGGAAAAAGCTTTAGAACTAATTGAATTTAATGTTTACATTGGAATGTGGAGGGGAGAGAGAGGATTGTTTTCCTAGACAAAGTAGAGAGGAAGTAAGCTCCAAGTGGAGGAGGTAATGCATCCAAATACATGTGGGTGGTGTGTTTGAGGGACTCTGAACGGTCTAGGACAGTAGAGACGTGGGGAAATGGTGAGAGGGCACCTGAGCACGAGGCTGAAAAGCGGTGTTTGGACCAGAGCTTGGAGACATGGAGAAGTTTTGAATATTTTTAGAGGTGAACAGTAGCCAGTCAAGGACAGAGAAAGAAAACTAGACAGTATGTTAAGCAGGGAAGAGGATCCATATTTAGTAAATACCAGCAGCTTGGCAGTACTACCCTCTTTTAAGTTAGTAAAGTTTTTTCTTACAATCAACCTAGGCGGTAGGTATCATAGTCCCCATTTTATAGCTAAATGAAGAAAGACCAGTCAGGTAGCTAAGGCGATAACCTACACAGAGATAACTGGGAGTCTGAACCAGGGCAGGAACAAAGAGAATGGAGAAGAGACAGATGTGAGAGATGTTTCAGGAACAGAGCCAATTACAGAGGGTCAATAGGTCTACAAGTGGAGTAGAAAAGAAAGTTAGGAGAACACGAGAAATGTTTCAGTGATAGAATCCATAGGACAGAGATGTTGTATAGATAGAACTAGTAGGACCTGGAGAGAACCAACAGGGCATGGAATCAGTCAGATCAGATAGAGCGGTTG
>NW_006786458.1:2444439-2485658 GCF_000442215.2 Lipotes vexillifer
GATGGAGCGGTTCCTGCTGTCAAATGTTGTCTGGGTCAAGGAGAAGCCAAACTCATAGAAATTGTGAGTGAAGATCACGGGGCCTGGAAGAGACAATTTTCTCTAATAGTGGAGGCAGAAGCTAAATAACAGTGTTATGACGAGCGAATGGAAGATAAGAATGGGGACCGGCAAGACATGCAGCCTTGTTTCCAGGAAACCTGGTGGTCAACAAAGAAGAGGCTGTGTGGAAAATTAAGTGGGAGATGGGCGTTAAAGTTGGAGAAACATCCTTTGAAGGATGAGAGACTTGAGCTTGTTCAGAAGGGAAAGGGAGGGAGAGGGAGAGACCCTTGGGATAAGAGGGAAGGGAGAATAATAGTCCCTCCCATTTGTAGAGAATTTTATAATTTTATACAGTGCTTTGCATTCAGTATCTCATATGGGGCAGATAGAAACGACATCACCATCTATTGAGGCTCAGAGAGATCAAGGGACTTTATCAAGAGAAAAGAATAAGGATATGAGATCAGGACACGTGAAACTGGTTCAGCTTTTGACTTTTTGTTTCTGTTTTTATCCTTCGCTTTCCATATGAGGGGAAAGACGACTTTAAAAGTACTATTGAGTAACAAGGACATGTTTTGTGGAGAAACACATTCATTGCCTAATTTAACCACCAGAATAATCATGTGAGGCTCATCAAACCAGCATTCTCCTCATTACATTGTTGGGCAAACTGAGGGTTGAGGAGGCCAGGTGACTTCCGTAAGGCCACATAGCTAAGAAATGGTACAGAAGAGCCTCAGACCTTGACTTCTGACTCCTAGTCCAGTGTTCTTTGCACTGAGCCTTCTCGTTGACAGTGCGACTTCCTCCTGCGCTTGTGGATAAGAAAGCCTATGTGGGAGATCAACAGTCCTCCTCCCCCATATTTCTGATTCTCTTCTCCTTCTTGGGACATTGGAAGAGTGTACATCTGCATCCCCTTGGATTAGCCATGACCACGTGACTTGTTTTGGACAGTGTGGTATAAACGAGTGTGTAGATCTCCACACTAGCTGCCTTGGCAAGCTTGGAAGAGAGAGGACTGTAAGACGGAAGCTGCCTGAATGTTGAGTCAACACTTGGAGAACGGTCTAGAGAATCGCCTGAACCCAGAGCCGACTTAGAGTGACTCAGCAGTCAACTTAAGTGCCTGATATTTGGGGATTGTTACAGCAGCATAATCTAGTCTATACAGTTGAAGACCAACAAAATCTTCCCAATGGAAAAAGAACACCCTGGTGTCTCATAGGTAGTCCAGTCCCAAAGAGGCAAGAGGCAAGCATCTTCCCAGAATAACTGGGAAATAAACATCACTAAGCCCCTCTAGTAGTTAAAATGCTGTCAGAACTTTTTAAAAAAAGGCTATATTGGATGGCGAGTTTTTATTGTGAGGTTCAGTTGTAGGCTTGAGGAGAAATTGTTTTTACAGATGTTCAGGGTGTGTTGTAAGGAAATGGCCTTTTACAGTGGTTCAGATTGATGGGATCTCTAGGGACCTCCTCTGACTACACGCACAGAGGAAGTGGGGAGGGGTCTGGGTAGGCACAAAAGGACACAATGGAGTTTGAGGAAAACCATGAGAGGGAGGCAGCTGAGTCCACGGAATAGAACAAGATTTGGAGTCACATAGACTTGGGCTTGAGTCTTGGCCCTGCCGTTCATGAGCCAGATTACTTACCCTGCCTGTCAGAACGGTGCTGTATAAAATGAGACTAATGATACTTGCCTCACAGAGCTATAATGAAACTTGATAGATTCAATGAGTCACAGTTGTTATCATTACTATTGTTATTATTGTCACTACCTTACAGTGGGGGACCCACTGGGTCAGTTGTTTACTTTTTCTTCAGAGGCTTCACAGGCTCTGGGCAAAGGGTGTATGGAGCTGGGAGAGAGGATTCGAAACCTCTACCTCCCGTCTACTTTTATTTCTTCCTTTGTGACAGTGCTTTGGGGTGGTGAGATCTTGGGAAGTGCATTTTGGGGCTGGAGATGCCTTTTTTTTAGAAGTTGCTTTTGAGTCTTAAAAGCTAAGAAGAGCTGGGCGAGGCTGAGGGGAAAGGAGCCGAGGGCTGGCTGCTTAGAACTGGCTCCACGATAATGGTTCTAAGTGGGATGACAAAGAGCCCTTTCAACAGACTGGCCTCCTGCATTGGTCCAGCCTAGTTGGCAGGAGAACCCATCCAGGGTAGGATCCTGGTCAGTATTAAATAGGACTCAGTGACTGAGGGTCCTGTCTGACCCAGCTCTCGGGAACCTCAGCCAAGTGCTGGGCGGGGCATTGGCATTGGATACAATCCAAGAGACAGGAAGGAAACCCCCAATGCATTGGGGAAACCCCCAATGACTGGCCAAAATGGAGAATTGGTCTGGTGGGTCCCTATCTTGTATTCCATCACGTCAATAATTTTTTTTTCCTCCTGCTTGGAAAATTATCCAGTCTTGAGAGAGAACATTGGAATCCTTCCTTTAACTCAGATTTCCCAAACTTTATTTACTGACATACAGTTTTCATGGTTTGGTGTGTGTGTGTGTCATGCAATAGCTATCCTATTATTTACTTGATCATTCCTTAAAATCGACTCACGTTTTTTTTAAACACCTACTTTCATTTGATGCTGAGCAATCATATCCATGAAATCACAGCTTTTGCATGTTTTCTTTTCTAACGCACATGACAATAAATGTGTGACACATTTTTTCAAGAATATTCACTCAGGCCGTACCTCCAATCATCTGGCAGACCTCTAGGAGTGCCCAGGCCACGTTTTGGGGTCCCCTCTCTGGAAGACGAGGGGAGCAAGGAGCGGGGGAGGTCTCCCCGCGGGGGTGGCTGGAAGGGGGACCCGCCCGGGGCGCCGATGTCCCGGAGGTTCGCCCCGCTGGGGCGGCCACCATCTTGCTTCCGGCACCGCCGCCATCTGCTCCGGGCGAGCATCCTTTTGTGAAAAGCTGTGGGAGGATCAGTGTGGCTGATTGGCTGGAGCCGTGCCCAGAGTGCCCAGATGTACACGCGCCCGTGAAGAGGGGGCACAGCTGGGGTTCGCTGCCTCCCCGGAGGCTGGGCTTTGCTGGGGAGGCTGGGCTATGCCTCCCCCTCGGCTGCGGGGCCTTGTGCCGTGCGGGCGGCGCGGGGCAGGCCCACCGCGCGCTGCGGCTCCCGCGCCGCTGTCTGCCTGCCCTGTGCTGCCCCTGGGGACCCACGAGTGCTTCCATGGCAACAAAACCGTGGACTGTGCTTCCAGAAAACGTCTCAGGCTCATTTGCGTGGCGTTGGGCTGGGGATGTGGAGCGTATGGTGGCCACAGAGGAGGGGCGAGAAGAGGGAAAGGGAGGATTTGCATGGAATCCCCCCATTTTCCTCGAATCCCAGGGACTTCATTATTTCAGGCTCGTGAAGGGCGTCTTGGAGACTGGGTCTCATTGAGGTGCAGTGTTAGGAAGGGGTTCCCATTAAATCTGACGAGGGTTCGCGCAAATAGCTGAATTCAGACCAATTCGTTTGGTCTGGACGGTTCTCCTTCTCGGAAGTCTCCCTCAAAGCAGGGAGGTGCACCAGGGACGCAAAGAAAGGCAATGGAAGGGTGTGTGCGCTGTCTCGTTTCCTCCAGGCCTCCGTGTAGGACCCGTCACTAGGCTGAATCTCCCTCACAGTCCTTTATCCTCTCTCAGGCAGGGCAACGTAGCCTCAAAGATAAATATATTTTGTGAACTCCTCTATGTTTCTTTCAACATCCAAACATGAATCTTGGATTTTCTGTCTGCAGTGGAAAAACAGGTTGGACTCCCAGCCAAAAGGAGCCAAAGAGCCAGAGTAGGTGCCTCAGTGGGGAGAGTGGAGTTGGCATATGTTGCCCTTCCAGCGCCTAGCTGGCAACATGGTGACAGAGAGACACAGAGGGAGAGAGAGAAACATCCAGTGGGGAGAGAAAATAGGAGGTTAGAGCTGCTCAAAGCAGCTCAGGGATTCTTAATACCCTGGCTTAGTGGAAGGAAGTGAGAAAAGATGTCGGGACCCTGGACCCAGATACCTCACATAAGTGTTGCACTGGGATTAAGATACAACATTTATGTGCCCTGTGATCTTTTGTTCCATTAGGTGTTCCACCCAGTAGAATGGTGGTCCAAAAGGATGTTCTGGGATTTAAGCAACCTAGGCCATGACTTCTCCTTGGGGATGGACTGTCTTGCCTCCTCCAAAGAGAAGAGAGAGAGGTCTTATCCAGCCTAGCCCTCTTCCCCTTAAGAAGGGAGATGCAAAACTTCTACCATAGAGTGGTTTGGCTTCCTTCTAGTATGTCTTTCTTCTTTCCTCTTCGGACAGTGACTTTGGGTTTGCCTGGTATATAAATGTTAGTCACGGTGCATCTGGGGATCCACGGGTACTAATAAAAATAACTTCAGTTGACTAGTATGCGATGCCCGGAACCTTGCCCATGGCTCTTGCTGTTCATTTAGAACAGTACCAGCACACATCTGTGCTCTAAAGAAGTTATAGTTGGGTAGGTGTCTCAGACTACAGTTCTACGACACCTCTTAAGAAACTAGAATGTGTCACCATGTGGCAGGAGGCTGAGCTCTTAGCAGTGTGCGAGGCCTTGGGGTGCTTGGCCCAAAGCAAGCTAAGCAAATAATTGTCGAATGACCAAATAGCTATTTTTCCTTACTATATTCTAGGATTAGAATTCCTCTAGGAGTAAGAAGCATTTGGACAACAACTTTACAATACCAACTTTTAAAATTGGGGATTATCACAATATCTTCAAAGAAAAATAAATAACGAGTGGTCGTCATACCATTCTTTATGCATTGAATTTCCTGTCTTTTCAGAGCTGTGGTTCTTTCTTCTCTCCTTTTGCCTCCTCCACCCTCCCCCTCCCCTCCAGTGCTGCACGGCATGCATTTACTTCCGAAATGAAGCACATTTCAATTCTGTCTCAGGAATTTCAGCATATCCCTGCACGTCTCTGGAGATCCATAGGATGGCTCGTAGCCCCAGATTGCAGCTCTCACAGTGTAACATCAACCAGCCTTCAAGCCCGGCTCCATGGAGCTGCCTGCTTCTATCACGTCTGTGCTCCCGTTGGCATTGCCCGCTTGGCACTCACCCAGTCCGGTCTGACACTTGCTGCTGAGGATGGGGAGGGGACCCAGGCAGGCTTCCAGTTCTTTCATGAGCTGGGTGCTGCAGGTAGCCAGCAAACTGTTCAGCCCTGTTCTGAAGGCATCAGAGGTCCCCAGCATGGGGACTGGGGTGCTGAGCCACGGGAAGTGTATAAGCAGAGAGTGACGTGGAAAGTAGGTTAGCTCCTGCCATTGAGTCCTGCTGATATAAGCTCTTGATTTTTTTTCACCTCTCAAGTACCACTTGCGTCCCTGAGCCTGCTTCCTGACAAACAATGGAGACGATTGTTCATTTGTTTGCTAGGAATGTCTTGGGCTTTTCCCCCCTCTCAGTTCCAAAGGCTAGAAGTGCTCAGCTGTCTTCTCTCCAGAAGCCTGCCCCCCCTTGGCTTTAGTGTCTTCTGTGTTTAATTGCAAATTATTGATTTGAAGGGAATTAATTTTTAGCTCTTGGCAGATTCAGTTGCTCCTGGGTTGGACTCCCCAGCAGGACACCCTAGGGATACCAGCTGGGGAGGGGGGAGGACGAAGGCTCATGAGGAGCTGTGCTGGGCGGGGAGACCACACGCCTCTACTTACAGACTGATCGGATGCCAGGGCTGACGTTGTCTAGCCCAACATTTTCCTCTATTTTACCAGAGAGGAAACCGAGGCCCAGTGATTGGCAAAGCTTTTATAGCCAAAGAGAGTGGAGCTCCTGATTCCTAGGTTGGCACTTCCACAGCGGTCCGTGACATGTATGGATTCATTTACTCCTCACGAAAAAACACAAGTGGTGGGGATCTTGTCCTAATGCAGATTCTGATTCAGTAGATCTGGGGGGACACCCAAGATTTTGCATTTCTAACAAGCCCCTTCCAGGAGATGCTGATGTGACCTGTCCCAGAAGCAAGGATGTAAACCACATCATCGGGTCCTAACCTTGTCAGTGGAATCACCTGGGAGTTTAAAAAATTACTGATGTTTGTATCCCACCCCCCAGAAATTCTGATTTACTTGTGGAGTGCCCCAGACAGTGGGACTTTAAGAACCTTCCCAAGTGCTTCTCCTGTTTAGCTCATCGGTTTCATTAGGGAATAATGAACCCCCTGAGCCTTCCTAAAGTGTGTACAAATACGCATTCATTTGCATAGAGGTGTCCTCGTACATAAACGTGTGCCTGATTTTCACAACATCAGTGAACTTAGAACCAAAGGAATAAAATAATAATTACAAGAATATAATAAGTTTTCCCTGAACACCTATTCTGCACCTGGCACTTTACATGCATTACCTCAATTAGTGTATCACCAAAACCTTACAAGACGGTGCTGCTTAACCCCTAGGAAAGGTCAGCTGACTCCAGCCCCCATTCTTCTGTCAGGTTTGGCGTAAACATGCCCACTCTATTCAAGAGGCATCTGAGACTTAAAGGTCATCATTCCCATGTGTCATGTGGGACGACTGCCCACCCAGGTGGGTGAGGAGGTGCTGGGTTCATTTTGTGATTGTCAAGATGGGGCTTCTTTGTGGGAAGCGGTGGCAGCAGGACCCAAAACATCGACGACCGGAGGAAGCAGCTGCGGAAACACAGAGCCGGAAAGCATTAGGCAAGTCATGGCCCAGTGTCGTTGAGCTGGTTCATGGGTGTGAACTGCACGGTTGTGCAAAGTAGAACCTTTTTCTCCGTAGTCATTTGGACATCGTGTGTGCGCACGTGTGCGGGCGCCTGCGTGCCTTGGTCCTGTGCTGTGTCCCCCGCAACTCCTCCCACCCCTGCAGGTTCCTGCAGGTGTCTCTGCATCATCCTTCTCTCATCTGTGAGGTTCTAAAAGTGCCCCCACCACTCGGAAGCAAATACTGCTAGAGGAAGCATTGCCTGCGTCCTGGGCTCCATTACGAGCGCTTCACATATATGAACTTACTTAGTTCTCATAAAATCTTAAAAGGCAGACAATATTATCACCCCTCATTTTACTGAGACAGAGAGAGGTTAAGTTACTTGCCCAAAGTCACGTGGTAGGAGCGGTGATTCAGTGTCGCTCCGGCTCCAGAACCCACACTTTTACTGATCTCACTAATTTGAGATCCTGAGTGTCAAGGAGGAATACTGCACTCATGAAGGGATTTGATTAGATGATTTCTTAATACTTTTCAACTCTGACTTTGTCTCCTCCCATCGTGTGGACCAGTAGCATCGTGAATAAATCTTCCACTCTCCGTGGTCTGTACTTCCTCATTTCTTGCACCATTGGAGCCGTGGATCTGTTCATACCTGTGACACGTGCCTGTTTTTCCCTTACTACATCCTCTATGAGGACAGAATGCTCTATTCCCCTGTGTAGATCTCCGGTGCCTCACATATCGTAGCTGCTCAGCCAGTCTTAAGAAACTTGAATGTCACCGAAGTGAACAGTAGCCCAAAGACTAAGTTTTCTTGATGAAAGGAAAGGGAGGAGGAAAAATGGAAGGGAGGCGACAGGCTGCATGGAAGACAATTCCAGGATCAAGTTCAGTGTTTTCCTTAAATTTGATTCATATTAACCTTCTGATCTGTAGTGCTTTGGAGGCAGATCTCCAACAGAGCATATCTTAAATTTCTCCATCATCACAACGGCTAAGGCTCTCTAAGCCAAGCTGCCACCTTGCATCTTTCTCCTTCTCTTTCAGTTTCCCAAAGCAGTGGAAGGGGCTATGGACTCAACGTGTCCTGAGCAACAGAACGACTCATTTTACATGGCGCTCTGTCTCCTCAGTCCCTCTCTGCCACAATCAACACCTCAGGGAGGGAATTTAAAATCAAGTGCTTCTTTTTCAATTACCAGTTAGAAAACTGTGTAATAAAACACCACACCAAACCTGCTTGCTCTTTTAGAAGGTCTAATTAATTCATTCACAGAGGTTGCATCTTGCCTGGCACTGTGTCACTGGCTCATTTAAAACGGTGCTAAGGCTTGGAATCTGTGGGTTACCACTTGAACAAATCCATTTTCATGTCCTGTTTTTGGAGGCTGACAGAAGAGCAGTGGAGGCTGAGATAGCCTGGCTACAACACAGATGTCCTATGATCCAACAAGAGAGTCTGCTTTTGGCTTCTCAAAGAATCCACCACCCACCATTCTATCTTCCATACTAACGCACATATGTGGAATATAGAAAGATAGTACAGATGCACCTATTTGCAAAGCAGAAATAATGACACAGATGTAGAGAACAAACGTGTGGACACCAAGGGAGGAGAGGGGGAGTGGGAGGAATTGGGAGATTGGGGTTGACATATATGCACCATTGATACTATGTATAGGGTAGATAGCTAATGAGAACGTCCTGTATAGCACAGGGAACTCTACTCAGTGCTCTGTGGTGACCTAAATGGGAAGGAAATCCAAAAAAAGAGGAGATGTGTGTATGTGGATGGCTGATTCACTTTGCTGTACAGTAGAAACTAACACAGCATTGCGGAGCAACGATACTCCAATAAAAACTAATAAAAAAGAAAAAAAAAAAGAATCCGCCATCAACCTCACCTTCTACCCTGGGAAGCAGGTGGCCTGGGTCTAGGCCCGTCTTGGCCAGTGAATGGTTGTGTGACTTTCAGCAGTCACCACCCTTCCCTTTTAAAAAATTAAATCATAATTGACGTGTAATATTATATTAGTTTCAGGTGTACAATGTAATGATGCGATATTTGTATATATTGTGAAATTATCGCCACAATAAGTCTGGTTGACATCCATCACCACACATAGTTAAATTTTGTCTCTTGTGGTGAGAAATTTTAAGATCTACTCTCTTAGCAGCTTTCTAAAGAAATAATTTTTATTGGAGTATAGTTGATTTACAATGTTCTTAGCAACTTTCAAATGCAGTTGTCCCTCGGTATCGGTGGGGGATTGGTTCCAGGACCCACCGAGGATACTGAAATCCGGGGATGCTTAAGTCCCATAGTTGGCCCTCTGTGTCCCCGGTATCCGTGGATTCCATGGGAACCATGGATCGTAAACATAGTATAGGATCTGAGGTTGGTTGAATCCATGGATTCCCCATGGATATGGAGGGCTGAATGTACTTACTGAAAAAAATCTGCATACGAGTGGGTCTGCGCGGTTCAAACCTTGTTGTTCAAGGGTTAACTGTATACAGTACAGTATTATTAGCCACCGTGCTTACCCTTTGTTTTTTTGAGCCTTTAATTTCTCGAATCTTTCCCCCTAAACTCTAATATTCTAAGTTAGACCCATCTCCAGCTATCACTTTGCTCACCAAATGTGCTGTTATCTTTAGCTGATTAACCTGAAACCAATTGGTTTCATGGCATTTCATTTATAATGTACCTCCTTGACAAATTTTTGGTGAAAGAATTTGTAGGGAGGACAGTAAAACAAGTCAGTTGGTTCACAAAATATGGCATCTCCTTGCTCCCCCAAATAGTTTGTGGGTATTGAGAGAATTCTAGCCCACAAGGTGTTAATCCGGATGGGTTTCCTCTAGGGCTTTGATTTCTCTAACCTGGTCCTCATATTGCAATAAGAAACTAATGTGTATATTGTTTAATTGTTTAATTCCCTGTAATATCTTCTCATTAAAAATCTTCCCACATTGCCAATCAAGTGCTTCTAAGTAGTTTTTTCCTACTCAAGGGCACAAGATATTATAGTCACGTGCTGAGACTCACTGAGCCCCTGGAGTGGGGGCATGGCTGGCCCATGCCTGAGCACGTGAGTCCGCACGTGAGGAAGAGAAAGCAAAAGCCTGAGGGAGTCCATGTGAGCTGGAGAAAGCACATGTGCAAGGCAAGTCTAGAGCCTGGCAAGAGGCAGTGAAGGTGAAACAAATTGCTATGAGCCCAGATAAGCATGGGGATCAGGCAGCTGGGAACCAGAGTCAAGGCCAAGGGTGGATCTGGACAATAGGAATAAGGGGAGTGCAGGGTTTATAAGGGGCTAAACAGCTGCCAAACAGGTGACTTCTGTTTCAGGATGGATACTTGTTCTTTTGTCTCCTTTTGCTCTTGGCACAGTAAGTGTGGCTTTGGACATCTACACCTTTTTCTCTCCATCCCTTGAGAAAAACAATTGATCTGAGGCTTTCAGTGTCTAAATCACATCAAAACAGGACTTGAGGCAAAGCTTATGTGGTCATGCCTTATTGAGGAAGGGGGAGTAGGGTGTGCAACACCAGGGCTGGGAGGGTGAGGGAAGTAGAGAGGTGAGGCAGGAAAAGAGAGGAAGAATCCAAACCAGTCATGCAGTCATGTGTCTGTCTTTGAACCATCTGTCCCAAATGCTGTGCCTTGGAACCTTTTGTTAGAGGGAGGTAAAGAGAGAAATTTATCTGCCAGATATACTCTCATTCTGTCTCTTGTTGGTGAAAGTTCATCGCCTGCACTTCAGGGCTTTTGCTATTTGGCCTCATTGAGTGACAGCTGAGGAAGAGAATCCCATGCCCAGTGGTACAGCACTTCCTCTGAATCTGGACATGGTGGGAGGAGGCAAAGTCTCTGTAGGTATAGGCAGGCCCCAGCTGGGCACTTGGAGCTTCTGTGGCCCCTACCATGCAGGCATGATGGCGGCCACGCTAGAGCCCAACACTCACCTGGGGAGGTCTAGGCAGTGGGTGGTACCATGTGAAGAGGCAACAGTGACCGGATCTGGGCTTTTCCGTTGGCAAGTGTCAAAGGACTGGGGTCAGAAGAGGCTGAGTGAATATGAAGAAGAAGTAAATTAGGTGCCATGTTCTTAGATAGTTAGGAATTTGGGGACCATGGTGGTGGGTCGGCAGGGGAGGGAAGAAATATGCCTTTGACTAGGAGAACTGACCTGATCTTACAGGTGGCCCTAAGGATATTCAGTCTCCCAAATGCCAGTGTTCAAGGAGTGGTGGAATTCTGAGTACTGACTAGTTTCACTTCGTTGCCCATGGGGTCCTACAGACCCTCGGCTGACACTGGCCCAATTCCCTGCCAGGAGGCTGGGAGTGGTTTGGTCTCAGTGAAGCTCATTTCGACGGAAGCAATATCATCTGGAAAAATCTGTTGTACACTCATGAGAAAATGAGAATGAAAAAGGCAAATGTCATCTTTGTATTATTCTAAAAAATAGTTTTGACGTCATAGACCTCCTGGGAGAGTCTCAGGAACCCCCCAGAGGTCCCTGGGCTATACTTTGAGAACTGCTGACTTATAAATAGGGTGAACGCATGTCCCAGTTTGCCTAGGATATTCCCAGTTTATGTTTGTGGTCCTGTTAATATAGTTATTACAAGCATCCCTCTTTACTCTTAAAAGTTTGGATAAAAACTATACAGACACTATCTACAAGTGACAGGTATAGAGTATCTGTTTAGGCAGTTTTCCGGTGCACATCATAAGGAGGATATTTTTCGAGAAGAACAGAGTCTAGACTGAATCACTGATGTGTTTTCTAGGGACAGAAACCCAATAGCCTTGCTCTGAGTTGAGCTCCATTGGGATGGATAAAAAAATTCACATTTTTTGATGCGTACAGAGTTTGATTTTGGGGTGACAAAAAAGTTCTGGAGGTGGATGAAGATGATGGTTGTACAGCAATGAGAATGTACTTAATGCCAATGGACTGTACACTTAAAAATAGTTAGAATGGTAAACTTTATGTGGTGTGTATATTACCACAATAAAAAGTGCAATAAATTTGGGGGTGTTGCTCAAGGAGACTGTCAACCTTATCCAACTTTATCCCAAGTCCAACACAGTAAGACAACAATGGACCACCAGTTGCTGAGAAAGGCAGAGGGACCTGAGATGGATAGAGGACAAGCAGAGGCCTCTCAGTATCATTGAGAGGATTTGTCAGTGTCCAGACATGGGCTGTATCAGCCATAAGTCTTGTTGGGAGTACTGACCTCAGCTGGATGCAGCAGGTCTAGAGGCTGCCCAAGAAAGACCAGGTGGGATGATGGCCATCTCCATGAATGCTTGAGGAGAGCAGAGGACAGCTATACCAGATGAGCCCCTTACTCTGAATGTTGTGCACACTTAGCCCACCTGGAGCTGGCCCCTAGGGAAGGGGAAGAGCAGACTCTTGAATAGCCTGACAGAATCCTGACTTGACCAGGGTAATGCTATCCAATAGAAATGCAAGGCAAGGCACATAAGGACTTTTACATTTTCTAATAGTTTCATTAAATAAAGTAAAAGGAAACAGGTGAAATTAATTTTAGTAATATGTTTTATGTATCCAATATATCTAATATATTATCATTTCAACATGAAATCAATATTAAAAATGATTGAGATAGTTTACATTCTTATTTGTACTGAGTCTAGGAAACCCAGTGTGTTTGTACTTCTGGCATATCTGAATTTGGACCAGCACATTTCAAGAGCTCCTTAGCCACATGTGGTTAGTGACTGATATATTGGACAGTGCAGGAGTAGTGCAGGAGTAGAGGTTAAGCCAGAAATAGCCAAACCAAAAAAAAACAAAAAAAATCACTAATATGACAGGATTTACTTGGATGCGGTTACATTATGTTTTTTTCTTTCGGCTGCACTGCGCGACTTGTGAGATCTTAGTTCCCCAACCCGGGGTCAAACCTGGGCCCACGGCAGTGAAAACACCGAGTCTTAACCACTGGAGCACCAGAGAATTCCCTACCTACATTATGTTCTTAATCAATGAAATAGAAGTGGAAGTGATGTGTGTTTTTGCTGAGGGGAGAAGCATTTAGTTGCCAGTGATTATAGTGCAGCTCTCTACAATCACCCATGTGGTGAGTGTGAAAACATTTACCTCCATCAGATTGAGTCCCTGAGTAATTAAATGGTAGAGCCACCTAACTACTTATATTGGACAGGTAATAGGAGAAAGCAATAAACTGTCTAAGATTCAGGAGATGTTTGTTACTGTAGCATACTTTAGCTTGTCCTGACTAGTACATGTGCTTCCATACTGTTTTGACTGATTAAAATTCTAAATATAAGCTTATAATAAAAGGGCATGTCTTCTATTTTAAATATTTACAGCATTTCCAGTTAAAAGATAGGGGAAATGTGCCACTTATGAATGCTGTGAAGAATGTATGAAGGGAGATATTATACAAACAAGTAGGATAAGTGTAATTGTTAAAGACAGCCCCCAAAAAGAATTTTATCTATCAGTGTCTGTTGAGAAATATAGGCAGGCAAACTAAAAATTTAATCCTGAAGTAGCAATGCCAAAAATTATTTCTATTTCCAACAATAATCATGATCTATGAAAGAAAAAAACCTGGCATTGGTGAGTGCTTTTCTCTACAGAGTTTGAAACATTTTCTACTTATTCAGAAGCTGATGCTTTAAACATAAGAGGGTGTAGAGTCGTGGACAATCTGAATGTTCTACCCATTCTTAAATAAATGGAAATAATAAAGGCCCAATTTTTACCAGCTTCCTCAGAATTTGTACTTGTCAGCATTACTCATTTATGGAACATGTAGGAGCTCATGTAAATCTGTTTAAAGTGTTTTAAAACTATATATAGAATCTTAACATTGCAAAGACTTGTCATTATAAAACACAATTAGAATTTTTCATAATGAGTACTAAAAAAGTTCTCAATTCCTAAACCTTCTTTCCACGGGTCAAACTTTTAAATTATCTATCTCATTTTCTTTGAAACTCCCTCTGCATGAGTACACTTCTTTTAGGGCAAAGAATTACCTTCAGTTCTTTCTTAGTATTCAGATAGATACAAAGAAATTAGCGCATTCCTGAAAACTTTACTTTCTCTATACTGAGAACCTTTTTTCAGTTGGCTTTGGGGTAAATTCCATTTTGTTGAGTAGTTTTCAAAATACTCACTATGTATATAGTGTGCTTGGGTGCTGTGAAGAAATGATGAATATATTTAGGATGCCATAGGGTGTTACAGAAAAACATGAATGAACTTTTTGGCTAACCCAATAGAAGATGTATTACCTACGTTGAAGAAACTTAAAGTCTTGCTGAGACTCAGACACACAGACAGGGAGTGACCAAATGACTAATAAGGTAGCAAAAGAATGAAGGGACAGGAGGAATGGAAGACAGGAGAGTGTAGAAAGCAAGAACTGGCAGGGAGCCTGGGCACTTAAGTTTTAGCCCTCATTCTCCATATGTAATAATAGTACATTTGTATGAAATAATACACTTCATAAAGTGTTTTCACATATTACCTCATTTAATCCTCAGAACAAGACTGAGAAGCTGATATTTACCACATGAGGGAACACCGATGATCTCAGACTTTCCTTAATAACTGAAGAAAGTGGCCAGCATCCCCAGAACCGAGGGAACAGAAAAGGTGGTGTTAGGTTAAAATGGTGACTAGGTAACAATAATAACAGTAAGGATATTTCATCCAGCCCAATAATCGGTCATGGGAAGGAACCTTTGACATAAAGTGTGATATAGCAAATCCTGAAAACTCAGGACCCACACTGGCATCGTTTGTAATTAGTGAACAGAAGAAAAGGCAAAAGATGGTTTCTAAAGGCTCTAGACCTGAGAGCCTTTAGAATGCTCAGGAAGCAAGTGGCTAGGGCATGCTATCCTGCTCTACCAGGAATACTTGCTAATTCATAATTGAGGCTAGTTGTATGGTTTATTATTTGTGCGAGCTCTTATGCTTTGATTTCTGTAGTTATCATACATGGATTATAAACTCCTGCTTATAAACCCCACCCCATATCCACCCTTACAGAAGTGACTTTGTGACTTGTAGTGAAACATATGTTGAGAGGTGGAGTATAATAGCTCATTACTGAACTCTGTGAGAAAATGGGCTTGCCTAGGAACTGATGATAAATGCCCAAGTCTGATTTCAGGTTCAGTTGCTGATGTGTCTGTTGAACAAAAGCAAATTGTTATTAGCACATCTCAAGACTTCAGAGGTGGAATATTAGGATTTTAAGGAATAAGTGGAAGACTCCTGAGTATTGACATTTTGCATCTAGAGCTGTGTATGTTTTCACAGTAAAGAAATACCTCCAGAGTTTATGTGAGATATTTCTGACATAGTATAAATACCCACTGCTTTAGAGGAACATGTGTTGTTTCAGCTCATGCTGTGCTAAGGGCTCTTGACTGACAGCTTATGTTGCAATATACTCCTCACAATGGAGCGGGGGATGCAGAAGTATCTGTGGATGCTGATGGGCATATCTTGCCTCTTCCCTTGGCTAAATTACTGACCTGGTTACTCTCCACTAGTGAATGAGTCCGCATTTAATTCTAGTTGTCTGACCGAATAGTTTTTGTACCAAGAGTGAGGGTCAAGTGTTAGAGGGTTATATGGCTAAATAACAGCAAGATCAAAGAAATCTCTCCATTTGGAACCATGAAGTATGTAGCCCATAGTTGCTGATGCCCTGCAATTCGTGACATGATCATTGTACCACTGTGGGAGGTTAAGGACTGCCTCTGTCAATGGCAGCTCCTTAGAGAGATGTGAAAACATTAAGGAGTTAATGCATTAAGAGGCCAGGACAGCATCTCCTCATTGACTCAGTTAAGACAGTGAAGAAAGAGGTAGTTCTAATAGAGGGAATCAACAACTTTGAGCTTAAAAGAAAGCTAACTTGGTGAATGTGATCCTTCAACAAGAAAGTGTTCTTAGGTAAATGAGCTAAACTGACAGGACTCCAGGTACAGCAACTTGATGAGTTGGTCCAGCAGGTTAATATGTAGCCAAATAAAGTCTCATGGTCAAGACCAAGTAATCTATAACACTAATCACAAGGGAGAAAATGGATAGAACTACTCAGCTGCTACTATGCTCTCCTTTTCTCCATCAAGGAGAAAATGGAATGGGGAATATCCACAAAAGAAAAGTAAAGACAAAGAGAGAAGAATACTAGCCAAGTCATCTTCGAGCTTTCATGCAGAAATGATTTTCAGTGTCTGTCAGGGGGAAAACCAACCCTGGAATCTTATTCCTTGGATGGAAGGAAGGAAGGAAGGAAGGAAGGAAGGAAGGAAGGAAGGAAGGAAGGAAGGAAAGCAAGCAGGGAGGGAAGACAGAAAGAGTGCTTTGATATAGTATATACCAGGAACTGATACCAGATAGATTCGCATAGGTTAACTCACATTTACAGTTCACAAAAGCCTGAAGAGTTAGCTTTTGTTTTTTCCATTCTTAAGATGAATGATGACATACATTGTTATGCTTAAAGTAAACCAGCTGTTAAGTTTCAGAGCTGGGATTTAACCTGAGTCTGTGTGACTTCAAAGCCTATGTTTATTCTATCTAATTTTAATAGAGAGCTGTAAAACTGAACGTATGGCTGTGGACTAGCATGGGAAGGTTCATAAAGGAATGGAATAAAACTTCATAAAGGAAGGAAATTTCGACCTGAGCTTTCAAAGGTGTTGGATATGATTAGGCTAAACGAAAAGGGAATTCATCAAAAGTGGTGCTTCAAGAGAAATGTATAGCCTTACATAATTTCGTGGAAATAAAGATAGCTTCAAAATTAATGACCTGAGTATCCATCTTCAGAAGCTATATAAATGAACAACAAGAATAAACTCAAAGAAAGTAGAAAGTAATAATTAAAGTAAGAGTAGAAATGAATGCAATAGACATCAATAACAAAAAGTCAAAGATAGTTAACAAAGCCAAAAGTTGATCCTTTGAAACTGAAAAACTAGACAAATCTTTGGAAAAACTTTTTAAGAGAGTAAGAGAGAATACAAATAAGTAACGTTATCAATTGCAAAAGAGTACATAACCACATATATAGTAAAATTCCTGTAAACAACTATGTGGCAACATTTTGAAACTTACCAAGACCGTATAAAGAACTCCTATAAATCAATAAGAAAAACACAAACAATCCAGTATAAAAATGGGCAAAAGACATGAAGGGGCATTTGAGGATAGGAAGCCCATGTAAGCAATGAACACTTGAAGGTATGGTCAACACCATTAGCAATCTAGGAAATGTGAATCAAGGCCACAGTGAGATACCATTTTACCCCTATTTAATTGTCTAAAAATGATAATACCAAGTGCTGTGAAGGATGTGAGTCCATAGGATCTCCTCTGCGTTGCCTGTTGGAGTGAAATGGCAAAACCACTTTGGAAAAGTTTGTCGTTATCTTCTGAAGTCAAACACTCACATATCTTATGACCAATAATTCTACTCTTTGGTATATACCCAAGAGAAACTCCTGCACATTTACAGTAGGAAATATGTATGAGAATGTTCATAGGAGCCCTCTTCACAATAGCAAAAGCCTGGAGTAATGCAAAAACCCATCAACAGGAGAGTAAATGAAAAACCTGTGGTATAGTCACCCAATGGATAGCATATTACATATCAGAAAAAACAAATGACTACACCATCAACAATATTATGCTAAATTTAAAAAAGTCTTCCAAAATTACATTTAACCTATTTTCTTAAAGCTAAAACCACAAAATCATACACACACAAAAATATGAAAAGGAAATACATGAAGGATATGAAAAGGAAAGCTAGGGCATGAATCCACCTAGGAATCCCAACGTTGGTAATTTCAGGTGGGAGGAGACAGCAGAATGGTATGTGGAGGGGGACACATGATTATGCATAAGTTATTTTTGAGGTCCTGACTTTAATTTTGAATTGTGGTTTCATGTATAGTTACTACAGAATTAAAACAAACAAATGTTGGGTCATGCATAGATCAACGATGAAAATGTGTTATGAAATAAGATTCTGATTGATCCATTTAATCACAATTAGGGAAGAACAAGGAACACTTTATAGGTGCCTGGAGGAGTTCCATGCATAGAACTCTCTGAGATGTTGGAAATGTTCTTTGTCTATATTGTCTAACACAGTAGCCACTAGCCTACATTGAATACTTGAAATGTGGCTAGTGCAGCTGAGGAACTCAATTTTTCGTATTAATTTGAATTAATTTATATTTAAATTTTTTAAATTAAAAAAATTTTTTTATATTTAAATTTTAAGTGGCCACACAGTACAGTTTTCAGTGGTGGGAAAAAATAAGCTCAAATATCAACGAGCAGGACGGCGTGCCTTAAGTAAATGGTTCCCAATAGAAGGTAGCCCAGAATAAGGTTGACCAAAGACTTTTAAGTTACCTGCCTTGTGGGGAATCCAGTTCAACGTCTCCAAAGGGTAGATTATGTACTTTTCTTTCCTCTTCTTGTCTTTCTACTTAGAGTAGTGTGAAAAGCCTTTTTTAATATCACAAAACTCAGCTACCTGTTACTGTATTCATTTTTCATTCATTCATCAATTTTAATTTCTCCCTTCTCAAACCTCCTGTTTCGGTAAACAAACAAGACTCCTGAAGACATAAACCAGTTATTATTTGAGTAAAGTCTAAGGCTGAGTGTTTAAATGTATTTACCTCCTCTTGTTAATGCCATCATTCAATCACAGTTTAGTAGCTTCCAAGTGAGAGGATTAGAAGTGTCATGGGAATTGCTCACTCACACCAGGAAATGTGAGGTTTTTAGTTCAAACAGTATCTGAAGGAAGCTGGTAAGCAACAGCTGAGAAGATGAAAGATCAGATCAACGCCTTCCTTTGAAGTAGACTACTCAGACTGTGAGTATAATATAATGTTCATTACTGCCAGAACTCCAAGTGGTTGTTCCTGACGCATGCTTTAGAATGTATCATAAAATCTATAAAAATATCAACAAGATGCTTTCAAGTGACACGAAACAGCTAGAGTGGCCTATTTGCAGGGACACTGCTGTTTAAAGGCAATTTGCTGGATTGCTTTCCATCTGGGACCAAGGCAAGTGCCTTCCAATCTTTCTTTCTCCCCACTGCCCCCCTTCCTTCCCTGCTGCCTCCTCCCATCCCTAGTTAGAAGCTAAGATTCTTAATGTTTCAATTCTGCTTCCTTTGAGGGCCAGGGGGAGAAAATGAAGCTTTTCTTGGCTGGCTTCTCAACTCTCCTAAGAGATTCAGAGACAAAAAGATTGCTTTGGGAAAATAATAATGCCAAATGAGCATTAAAATAATAAATGGGTTTTCTGGAAATTAGGTTCTCAGAGGTCATGCAATTAAAAGTTAGGAGGAAAACACACCTCAGGCTTGATTGGAGGAGACAGCCGAGAGCCAGGGCAAATACTTCCTCCATACTTAAAGTTCCATTCAAGGTTTTAAGCGCGGGAGCTGGTTGATTAATCTATTTGCATACTTCCAGGACTTGATAACAAGCCAGAGTGTAGTATAAGTTCGTAGGCACTGATTATTAATCATAATGAGGAACGTGATCAGGGCCCTGAATATGGAGAGGTCACAGCAGGGCACAAGGCAAACATGAGTCAGCAGCACAACATTTTTTGAAAAGCAACAAGCAAAGGCTCTGAACTGCCTGAGGAGATGCATGGATGCCTTTCCTTTTATGAATGTTGATATATTAGACTTTGTCATGGCTCAACTAAAATCAAGGAACTTATTTCACATGTACTGTCCTCAGAAAAGCTTTATGGAAATTCAGGAACTCTTGGCAACTTGTGTTTATTCAATAAATGTGCTTCCCTTGTGACTAGTGGGTCTCTCAGTAAGCAGGATGTGTTGTGATTTGTCACCTCCTCCCAGCAACCTGGTTGATATAGCCAATAAGTACAGGAGCGGGTCACCAACCCAAATCTGACTTCACTTTTGCTCTGTGTCGCGTCTCTGCATCTCGTCGTTCTTGAAGATTCATCCTCTATGACTTTATCACCTGTCTGAAAACGATGCCTACATTTGTTTTGACAGTTCTGACTTCTCAAAAACTCCCATCACATCTCTGTAAGAGCGTAGGTAAATGTCTCCTTGGATCTTCCACCTCTGTGCTACCTCTAAACCTTGCAGTTCTTATCTGCAATGCATTTGTTTGCCGCTCCCTTCCTTCTGGGCTATGAGGGTCCCACCGGAAATGGTCTTATTCGTCTCAATATCTTTAGTGGCCGGCATGTAGTCAACTGCATGCAAGTGTGTTTAACTGCATTATTTTCCTGCTTCCACCTCAAGCTCATTATGTCCCAAACCAAACCATCATCATCTCCATCCTAGCTAACTAGCTTCTCCTTTTCTCTTCTGTGTTCCATTAAAGACTTCCCCATTCTCACAGTCCTGCAAACTTCGTAGCATTTGACACCTGCTTCTCTTTCAGGCACTGAGTCCTGTCTCTCACCTGTTCATTATATTCCCTAGTCCTCACTCCCATTACACTATATGTGGATTATTGTACTTTTCCTAGAACTGGTATTCTTGCTTCCTCCTCTTCTCTTCCAATCCATTTTGAACATTTCTTCACAAATGCCAGATGTGTCTTTTTAATACATTGCCTTTATTTCATCACTGCCATCTCAAAATTCTTCAGTGGCTGGTAACCCCGGGATCACTTCTCACTATTTAGTTCTGTGAATCAGGTGGGATGCTTTCAACAGCAAGTAAAATGACCCTTGTACTGGTTTAAAGGGTCTAGAAATCCCTCCTGGAAATCTGGAGTTCAGAAGTAGGATCCAGTGGCTCAGGATATTAAGCATCTAGTTTTTTTCCATCTCTCCAGCATTGGTTTCATGCCAGGCCTGATCTCTTTCATGATTTAGGTTACCTGGTGATGGCATTAGGGGCCACATGTGCCCTCAGTAACTCCCAATAGGAGATTTACTCCTTGTGACTCTTTTTAAGGATAAAGAAAAACGTTTTCCAAAAGCATCCAGCAGATCTTTCCTTTCATCTCCTTGTCATGTGAAATTTGCCGTGGCTTGCCACAAGGGTTTATTTCTTGCTCACGTCCGATATGGTTTGAGTGCAGTTCTGCTTCCTATCATCCTCACTTGGGGATCCAGATTGAGGAGCAGCCCTCGTCTGGGACGTTGCCAGAACCACACCTGGGCTCACTTTTATTTGTCAAAATGAGCCTCATCACCAAGCATAACATCAGTGGAGCCAGGGAGTCAGTGGGGTCCACAGAGAAGGGAGTATTACAAGTAATAATGGATCTACCACAAGTTCTCCAACCTAAATTGGGTCACGTACTGCTTCTTGAACCTGTCAACAGCAAATGAGTGGAGACTGATTATCCTTATGCCAAGGCACACCCCTTGAGCTGAGGTCTGGTCCCCAAGAAGTTTTAGTGCAGCCCAACTGGGGAAAAGAAGTTTGGGACTTACCATTATAGGTATGTATATTCAAGTCTTTAATCCACTTTGTCTTGATTTTTGTGTATGATGTAAGATAGTGGTCCAGTTTTATTCTCTGGCATGTGGCTGTTCAGTTTTCCCGACACCATTTATTGAAGACACTGTCTTTTCCCCATTGTACATTCTTGCCTCCTCTGTCTTAATTCATTGACGTACAAGTGTGGGTTTCTATCTTGGCTCTCTATTCTGTTCCATTGACCTCTGTGTCTGTTTTTATGCCAATACTCTTTACATTTCTTTTTAAGCTTATTTCTAAACTTTTTACATTTCTGTTACTAGTCTGGATAGAATCTGCTCTTTAAAGTTAAAAAAAAATCTTTTTCTATTAATTAGAAAAGTCATACATATTCATCATCAAAAATACAAAACCGTGCTAAATTAAAGAAAAATAAAACATTCGTAATCTCAGCACTCAGAGATAATTCCTGAGAGTTTCTGTGTGTGTTTCTTTCTAGATAATTTCTTCTATGTGCATATTTATACACGCTTTTATGCCCCACACAGTGGTTTCATGCTCTGTGTAAATTTTTGTGATTCTCTTGGTTTTACTTACAATCTATAGCCAGTATTTCTCGATGGGAAAACAATACTCAACTACAACATTATTCTTTTTTTTTTCTTTTTTTCTTTTTTTCAGTACGCGGGCCTCTCACTGTTGTGGCCTCTCCCGTTGCGGAGCGCAGGCTCCAGACAGGCAGGCTCAGCGGCCATGGCTCACGGGCCCAGCCGCTCCGCGGCATGTGGGATCTTCCCGGACCGGGGCACGAACCCGTGTCCCCTGCATCGGCAGGTGGACTCTCAACCACTGCGCCGCCAGGGAAGCCCTCTTATTTTTTTTTTTAACATCTTTATTGGAGTATAATTGCTTTACAGTGATGTGTTAGTTTCTGCTGTATAACAAAGTGAATCAGCTATACACATGTATATATCCCAATATCTCCTCCCTCTTGCGTCTCCCTCCCACCCTCCCTATCCCACCCCTCTAGGTGGACACAAAGCACGGAGCTGATCTCCCTGTGCTATGCGGCTGCTTCCCACTAGCTATCTATTTTACATTTGGTAGTGTATATATGTCCGTGCCACTCTCTCACTTTTTCACAGCTTACCCTTACCCCTCCTCACATCCTCAAATCCATTCTCTAGTAGGTCTGTGTCTTTATTCCCATCTTACCCCTAGGTTCTTCATGACCTTTTTTTTTTTTTCTTAGATTCCATATATATGTGTTAGCATACGGTATTTGTTTTTCTCTTTCTGACTTACTTCACTCTGTATGACAGACTCTAGGTCCATCCACCTCACTACAAATAACTCAATTTTGTTTCTTTTTATGGCTGAGTAATATTCCATTGTATATATGTGCCACATCTTCTTTATCCATTCATCTGTTGATGGACACTTAGGTTGCTTCCATGTCCTGGCTATTGTAAATAGAGCTGCAATGAACATTTTGGTACATGACTCTTTTTGAATTATGGTTTTCTCAGGGTATATGCCCAGTAGTGGGATTGCTGGGTCATATGGTAGTTCTATTTTTAGTTTTTTAAGGAACCTCCATACTGTTCTCCATAGTGGCTGTATCAATTTACATTCCCACCAACAGTGCAAGAGGGTTCCCTTTTCTCCACACCCTCTCCAGCATTTATTGTTTGTAGATTTTTTGATGATGGCCATTCTGACTGGTGTGAGATGATATCTCATTGTAGTTTTGATTTGCATTTCTCTAATGATTAATGATGTTGAGCATTCTTTCATGTGTTTGTTGGCAGTCTGTATATCTTCTTTGGAGAAATGTCTATTTAGGTCTTCTGCCCATTTTTGGATTGGGTTGTTTGTTTTTTTGTTATTGAGCTGCATGAGCTGCCTGTAAATTTTGGAGATTAATCCTTTGTCAGTTGCTTCATTTGCAAATATTTTCTCCCATTCTGAGGGTTGTCTTTTGGTCTTGTTTATGGTTTCCTTTGCTGTGCAAAAGCTTTGAAGTTTCATTAGGTCCCATTTGTTTATTTTTGTTTTTATTTCCATTTCTCTAGGAGGTGGGTCAAAAAGGATCTTGCTGTGGTTTATGTCATAGTGTGTTCTGCCTATGTTTTCCTCTAAGAGTTTGATAGTTTCTGGCCTTACATTTAGATCTTTCATCCACTTTGAGCTTATTTTTATGTATGGCGTTACGGAGTGTTCTAATCTCATACTTTTACATGTACCTGTCCAGTTTTCCCAGCAACACTTATTGAAGAGGCTGTCCTTTCTCCACTGTACATTCCTGCCTCCTTTATCAAAGATAAGGTGATCATATGTGCATGGGTTTATCTCTGGGCTTTCTATCCTGTTCCATTGATCTATATTTCTGTTTTTGTGCCAGTACCATACTGTCTTGATTACTGTAGCTTTGTAGTATAGTCTGAAATCAGGGAGCCTGATTCCTCCAGCTCCATTTTTCGTTCTCAAGATTGCTTTGGCTATGCGGCGTCTTTTTTGTTTCCACACAAATTGTGAAATTTTTTGTTCTAGTTCTGTGAAAAACTTCTTATTTTCTGATTTGGATTCCTTTTATTTCTTTTTCTTCTCTGATTGCCACGGCTAAAACTTCCAAAACTATGTTGAATAATAGTGCTGAGCGTGGGCAACCTTGTCTTTTTCCTGATCTTAGTGGAAATGGTTTCAGTTTTCACCATTGAGAATGATGTTGGCTGTGGATTTGTCATATATGGCCTTTATTATGTTGAGGTAAGTTCCCTCTATGCCTGCTTTCTGCAGGGTTTTTATCATATATGGGTGTTGAATTTTGTCGAAAGCTTCTTCTGCATCTATTGAGATGATCATGTGGTTTTTCTCTTTCAATTTGTTAATATGGTTTATCACTTTGATTGAATTGTATATATTGAAGAATCCTTGCATTCCTGGGATAAGCCCCACCTGATCATGGTGTATGGTCCTTTTAAGATGCTGCTGGATTCTGTATGCTAGTATTTTGTTGAGGATTTTTGCATCTATGTTCATCAGTGATATTGGTCTGTAGTTTTCTTTTTTTGTGACGTCTTTGGTTTTGGTATCAGGACAATGGTGGCCTTGTAGAATGAGTTTGGGAGTGTTCCTTCCTCTGCTGTATTTTGGAAGAGTTTGAGAAGGATAGGTGTTAGCTCTTCTGTAGATGTTTGATAGAATTTGCCTGTGAAGCCATCTGGTCCTGGGCTTTTGTTTATTGGAAGATTTTTTTTTTTTTTTTTTGGTTTTGGTATCAAGGTGATGGTGGCCTCGTAGAATGAGTTTGGGAGTGTTCCTCCCTCTGCTATATTTTGGAAGAGTTTGAGAAGAATAGGTGTTAGCTCTTCTCTAAATGTTTGATAGAATTCGCCTGTGAAGCCATCTGGTCCTGGGCTTTTGTTTGTTGGAAGATTTTTAATCACAGTTTCAATTTCAGTGTTTGTGATTGGTCTGTTCATATTTTCTATTTCTTCCTGATTCAGTCTTGGCAGTTTGTGCATTTCTAAGAATTTGTCCATTTCTTCCAGATTGTCCATTTTATTGGCATAGAGTTGCTTGTAGTAATCTCCCATGATTTTTTGTATTTCTGCAGTGTCAGTTGTTACTTCTCCTTTTTCATTTCTGATTCTATTGATTTGAGTCTTCTCCCTTTTTTTCTTGATGAGTTTGGCTAATGGTTTATCAGTTTTGTTTATCTTTCCAAAGAACCAGCTTTTAGTTTTATTGATCTTTTCTATCATTTCCTTCATTTCTTTTTCATTTATTTCTGCTCTGATCTTTATGATTTCTTTCCTTCTGCTAACTTGGGGTATTTTTTGTTCTTCTTTCTCTAATTGCTTTTGGTGTAAGGTTAGGTTGTTTATTTGATATATTTCTTGTTTCTTAAGGTAGAATTGTATTGCTATAACCTTCCCTCTTAGAACTGCTTTTGCTGCATCCCATAGGTTTTGGGTCGTCGTTTTTTCATTGTCATTTGTCTCTAGGTATTTTTTGATTTCCTCTCTGATTTCTTCAGTGATCTCTTGGTTATTTAGTAGTGTATTGTTTAGCCTACATATGTTTGTATTTTTTATAGGTTTTTTCCTGTAATTGATATCAAGTCTCATAGCATTGTGGTCAGAAAAGATACTTGATACGATTTCAGTGTTCTTAAATTTACCGAGGCCTGATTTGTGACCGAAGATATGATCTATCCTGGAGAATGTTCCGTGAGCACTTTAGAAGAAAACGTATTCTGTTGTTTTTGAGTGGAATGTCCTCTAAATATCAATTACGTCCATCTTGTTTAATGTATCCTTGAAAGCTTGTGTTTCCTTATTTATTTTCATTTTGGGTGATCTGTCCTTTGGGGAAAGGGGGATGTTAAATTCCCGTACAGCATTATTCTTAAAGGGCTGTATTTTATCAACTTGCAATTGCTCACATTTTTTCTTTTACTGTTATAAACAATACTGTGATGAATATTCTTGTAACAAAAATCTTTGTACACATTTTTAATACTTTTCTTAGGAAAGATTCCCAGAGATTGAATTGCTGGTTATAGGGTATATTATGCATTTAAGGTTTAATATACAGTCTTGCTAAATTGTCATTTATATACAGATTGCTAAATTGCCCTAAGGAAAGTTGAACAAAATTTACATTTGCATGAGAATAGCCAGTTGCCTTCACCATTATCATTCATTGGGTATTGTTCTTAAAGAAAAGAAAATTATCCAGTTTATAGAACAAAGGTATACAGGTTTATTTAGGATTTATTAGTTACAAAAAAGGTCAAAGATTTACAGTAATTTTATTTACCATCCATATTCCTTTCTGTGAACCACTCTTTCATGTCCTTTGACTTTTAAAATTAGATTCTTATCTTTTTTCCCTCTTATTCATAGAAGTATTTTGTGGTTTAAGGACGTTAATCTGAATCTATCATGTATATTAGAAATATATTTCTAGTATTTTTTGTTATTTTATTTGTCTTAATTTAGTAATTCAGAAATTTCACACTTTATTCCTAGCTTTATTGAGATATCATTGACAAATCACATTGTGTAAGGTTAAGCTGTGTAACATGATGATTTGTTATATGTACGTATTATGAAATGATTACCATCATAAGGTTAGTTAACACATCTATCACCTCAGATAGTTACCTTTTGCATGTGTGTATTGACATACAAAACATATAAGATCTCCTCTCCACTTACCGAGTAATCTAGCCTTTCTCACTGATTTGAAATACCACTTCTGAACTTTTGATTAAACATGGCAAATTGAACACACATGGTTATCTCCTTTTTCTCCTAAAAGCCCAATTAAAATGGCAGTAAAAGCATACAAAGGCTTAAACCCACAAAGATTAGGAGGGGAAATTTATAGGAGTTGAGACATGTCAACCAGAGAAGCTCACAATTTACACATGCACATGAAGCTTGCAATTAGCATTTCTGAAAAATCAGGTTCATTGAAGTATAATTTACACACAATAAAATACACTCTTTTTTTTTTTTTTTTTTTTTTTTTTTTTTGCGGTATGCGGGCCTCTCACCGCTACGGCCTCTCCCATTGCAGTGCACAGGCTCTGGAAGCGCAGGCTCAGCGGCCATGGCTCACGGACCCAGCCGCTCCGCGGCATGTGGGATCTTCCCGGACCCGGGCACGAACCCATGTCCCCTGCATCAGCAGGCGGACTCTCAACCACTGTGCCACCAGGGAAGCCCCAAAATACACTCTTAAATATACAGTTCTGTGCATTTTGAAAATACACTTGTGTAACTACCCTCACAGTCAAAATATATGAACAATTTAATCAAGCATGAAAATTATTTTTTGGCTCTTGGATGGCCAACCTCCCAGTCACTGGCAGCCACTGATCTGTTTTGTGTCTCTGAAGTTTTGCCTTTAGATGTAATGTCATGTAAATGTAATTAATGTCATGTAAATGTAGATTTTTGATCTGGCTTCTTTGAGACTCATGCATGTTGTCAGGTACATCATTATCCATTCTTACCTTCTTATTGCAGAGTAGAGTTCCAATATTTGGATGCACTACAGTTAATTTTATCCATTTATTAGTTGATGAATATTTGAGTTGTTTCCCATTTCCTCTCAATCTGTTGGCTTTTGTTTTCATTTTCTTAACAGTGCCTTTCGAAGAGCAAAGGTTTTTATTTTCTATGAAGTCCAGTTTATCAATATGTAATTTTGGGATCATACTTTTGGTATTATAACTGAGAAATCCTTGTCTAATCCCAAATCACAAAGACTTTCTTCCATATTTTGTTCTAGAAGTTTTATATCTGTATGTTTTTCATTTAAGTCTATAGTTTTTAAAAATTAATATTTGTGTATGAGGTAGGGTATGGGTTGAGATTCCTTTGTTTCCATATAAATTTCCAGTTGTTCCAGCATTATTTGTTGAAAAGACTATCCATTCTTCATTGGCTTGTGTTTGCACCTTTGTTGAAAATTGACTACATTTACGTTGATTGGGAGGGGAGCTGTTTTAGGACTCTATTCTGTTCCATTCTACCTATTCCATACCTACCTATCTGTTTTTTCATTAATAACATGCCGTGCTAGTTTTTATAGCTTTATAGTAAGTCCTAAAGTAGTGCGAGTCCTCTACCTTTATTCTTTTTTTTCAGAATTATGTTGGCTATCTTAGTTCATTTGTCTTTCCATATAGGTTTTGGAACTAGCTTGTTGATTTCTACCAAAAAAAAATTCTTCCTGGGATTTTGACTGAGACTGCATTGTGTCCACAGATCAATTTGGAGAGAAATAACATCTTAACAATAGTGAATCTTCCAATCCATGAATGATGGTATATCTATTAGGTTAGGTCTTCTTTGATTTCTTTCATTAGTTCAAGAGTAAACCTGTTGTTAATGCTATTCACATCTTCTATATCCTTACCAATTTTCTATCTACACATTCTATCTGTTACTGATAGAACAATGTGGAAGTCTCTACCAACAATCATGGATTTGTCTATTTTTTCCTCTCAGTTCTATCGACTTTTGTTTCAAGTATTATGAAGCTCTGTGTTTTTGGTGCATACACAATTATCTTATACGTTCTGGGTGAATTTACCCCTTTCTCTTTATGCAGTGTCTTTCTTTATTCTAAGTAATATTCCTTGTTATGAAGTCTATTTTGTCTGATATTAATAGAGCTATTTTAGCATTTTTCAAAATTAAAATTTTTTATGATATATCCTTTTTCTTACTTTTAATGTCTGTATGTATAAAGTGTGCTTCCTGTAGAAAAAGTATAGCTGGATCTTGCTTTTTTAAAAAATCCAATTTGGCATGCTCTATGTTTTACTTTATGTGCTTAGACCATTTGCATTTAATGTAATTATTTATATGTTTGAATTAAAATCTAGCATCTTGCTAATTTTTTTCCTGTGGGTAGTCAGTTTTCTTTAGAGCAATTAAAATAAGAAAAATGTCCTTTCTGGAGATTGTCCTTTCTTTGTTCAGAAGCAAGTTTTTTTCTCTTTTTTTCTTTGTTCAGCTGTACGTTCTCTCTGAATAATTTCCTTTGACTTTTTTTGTTGGACAAGTCTGCTTGTAATTTATTCTCTCAATTTTTGTTTGTTGGAAAAGTCTTTACTTCACTTTTATTTCCACTAGGTATAGAATTCTGGGTTGACAGTTGTTTTGTTTTGTTTTTTCTTGTAGCACTTTAAATATGCTACTCTTGTTTTCTGGCTTGTATATTTTCTAACAAGAAGTTTGCTGTGATTCTTACCTTTGTGCAAGTATGTAATATGTCTCTTTTTTTCACTGCTGCTCTCATGATTTTCTTTTTAAATTTGGTATTTAGCAGTTTGAATATAATCTGTCTTTGGGAGATGAGGAGGGAGAATTTATCCTGCTTGAGGTTCTCTGAGTTTCTTGGATCTGTGAAGATGTCATTTATTATTCTTGGATAATTCTTGTTTATTATCTTTTAAAGTATTTTTTCTTTCTTTTCTCCTTCTGGGATTAAAATTTTAAATCTTTGGGTATTGTCCCATAGTTACTTGATAGTCTTTTCTGTTTTTTTCTTTTTTTTTGGCGGTACGCGGGCCTCTCACTGTTGTGGCCTCTCCCGTTGCGGAGCACAGGCTCCGGATGCGCAGGCTCAGCGTCCATGTCTCACGGGCCCAGCTGGTCTGTGGCATGTGAGATCTTCCTGGACCGGGGCACGAACCCGTGTCCCCTGCATCGGCAGGCGGACTCTCAACCACTGCGCCACCAGGGAAGCCCAGTCTTTTCTGTTTTGTTTTTTTTTTCCGTTTCCTTTCACTCTGATTTTTCTTTTGTCTTTCAGTTTGGGTAATTCCTTTTGACCTGCTTTCAAGTTCACTTATTTTTTACTCACCTGTATTGAGTCTACTGATGAGTCTGTCAAAGACATTGTTCATCTCTAGTACTCTGTGTGTTTGTGTGTGTTATTTCTAGCATTTATATTTGACTCTTATGGTTCCTATCTCTCCGCTAAAATTCCTCATCTGTTCATTCATGTTGTTCATCTTTTCCATGGGAATCTTTAACATATTAATCATAGTTATTTTTAATTCTTTATCTTATGGTTCTGATATCTGTTCATATTTGAATCTGATTCTCTTGATTGCTTTGTCTCTTTTCAGTGGGTTGTTTTTTCTTATTTTATTGTGTCTAGAACAATAAAGCCTCAGGTAAACAATATTTGTGTCTGGAAATAGGCATACTGTTTTACAAGGTCAATATACTGGGGGCTGTGTCAATCTAAACAGTAACTGAGCTAGTTCTGCATGTTATTGTTGTTGTCATCTTCAGTGAATCAAGGCTTCAAATTCTTCTAGTATTACCTTATGTTTAGGGTGGAGGCTCATTTGTCGTTTCTTTTTTTTTTCTCTCCCTCTCAATATTTCTGCTGTATCCACAGCTTTAAGCCTTCTTTGTGTGTCTGTGCCTCAAAGAAGATCTCTCATCTTTCTTCTTTCCAGGTGTATTAGTTTCCTAGGGCTATAATAAAGAATCACATGACTTAAAACTATAGAAATTTATTTTCTCACAGTTCCAGAGGCTTATAAATGTGAAATCAGTGTGTCAGCTGGTTTGGCTCCTTCTGAGGGCTCTGAGGGAGAATCTGTTTCATGCCTTTTTTCTAATTTCTGATAGTTTTCTGGCGATCCTTGGTGTTCCTTGGCTTTTAGATGCATCGTTTATTCCAATCTCTGTCTTCATTTTCACATGGTGTTCTCCCAGTGTCTCTGTCTGTGTCCATATTTCAGTCTTTTTATAAGGACACCAGTTATAATGGATTAAGTTCCCACCATATTCCAGTACTCATGTTAACTAATACTAATATATAATATTGCTACTAGTATTATAATACCAGTATAATATAGTACTATATTAGTATATAGTACCATATAATATACAGTATGATACACTGATATAGCACTAAGAACTAATACATCTTAACATAATTAGTTACACCTACAGTGACCTTATTTCCAAACAAGATCACATTCTGAGTTACTTGAGGAGGGGGGTGCTTAGGGTTTCAGCACATCTTTTGGGGGACACAATTCTCAGTGATCATTGTTCTTCTCCAGTGGTTGACCTCTTATAGAGCCCAGGATAGCCTCCTGCCTCATCCTAGGGATAGACTTTTTTAATTTTATTTTTCTCCCAGTGCAGTGGGTTTTCTACTGGATCCTGGGGTAACAGGGCTTCCTGCCCTGCCTCCAAAGACTTAAGGCTTTTCTTCCTTGGAGAGAAGTGTCTGGGAAGGGCTTTGTACTTTTTCTGCAGTGCACCCACTGCCCTTCTCCAGTCTTCCTCCCAAACCACCAAGGGAGGTTTTCTCCAATCTCCACCTTTCCTCCAATCTTTTCCAGATAAGCCATGAGTAAGTCCTTGGAGAAGAATGTCAGACTGAGTGCAGACTCCTGTTTTATCTATAGCATCCAGGGGTTCTAGTTTCTCTTGCTAGCCTTTAGCATTTCATTAAAAAATTTTAGCTGAATTCTTCTTACTCACTTGTATGGTAGTGCTCTTTGCCCCCTGTGCTCTGCTATAGGTGAATCAGTACTCATGTCCCACCTCTCCATGGAAGTGCTTGCATTTCCTTCAATTTCAGGCCAGTTAGTTGCTATGTGACCTCAGTACTCTGATGCCTTCAAGAATAGTTGAAATCTTTGAAGAATATCCTGGTTTTTTTTCCTTGTGTTTAAGGCTTTAAATGCCATACTTTCAAATATGAGCACAGGCCAAGTTTCAGCAAACATGAAAAACGTCTTTAACATGGAAAAGAGACATCAATAGACAAACAGAAAAAGGGAACTCAGAGGAAGCCAAGACAAGCAGAAGAAAACTTCAAAACAAAATAAAAGCAGTATCTTTAAAAAGAGAAGATAATATATTATATTAACAAAATGGGAATATAATAGGTATATATGTATGTATATGTATGTATATGTATGTATAGATAGAATATATATATACATATGTATATATAAAACATTTAGAGAACAAAACATAACTCTATTATAAACATCCTATTAAAATGTGATAGTAGAAATAAATCATGTTGGTAGAAAAGAAGGACGGTAACATTGAGGAAATCTCTCAGAAAGACATCAAAATACAAAAACGGAAGGAGAGCGACCAACACACAATGCCCAGCATCTGACAGAAGTTCCAAGAAGGGAGAATAAAGAAAATATAACCAGGAAATCATCAAAGAAATAGTATAAGAAAATTACTCAAACCTGAGGACATGAATTCCCTGTTTGAAACTTCTCATCAAATGCCCGGAAATGGAATAAAAAATAGCCACACCAAAATACATGACTGTGAAATTTCAAAACACTATAGTTAAAAAGAAGAACCTAAAAGTTTCCATTGAGGAAAAACCAAACAAGTCACGTATAAAAGATCAGGAAATCAGAATTCATTTGGGCATCTCCACAGCAACACTGGAAGCTAGAAGCAATGTCCTCAAATTTCTTAGGTAAAATTATTTGCAACCTGGAATGTCATACTCATCCAAACTGTCCTTTACTTAATTGTGAGAGTAGAATAAGGACATTTCAGAGAAAGCAGGTTTTTAAACTTGTACATCCCTTGTACACTTTCTCAGGAAGCCACTTGAGGATATGTGTCACCAATATGAGGGGGTTATTTAAAAGAAAACAAAAGAAAGAAAAACACAAGATCCAGGAAGACGAAACTCAACACAAGAGAGAATTGGAATTACAGTGATTTAGCCAGATGACATCTGTGAAGGTTGTCTAGAGACCGTTCTTTCTGGATAGAAGCAGGAAGATGGCACACATCAAGATATTTCCAAGGAAAAAACAAAATGAAACTAATAGAATTGATTGATGTGTTTGATTTATATCAAGAGGACATTTATAATTATAGAGGAGATTTGGGGGACTTAATTAGTGATAGGCACATGGAAGACCAAACAACTAAGGAAATGGGACAACAGTTAACTCCAAGAAGCGGTGGGGCATTGTTACAAGAAGGAAATATGATCATGGTCCACATCTGACTTTGTGAATAATATTTATATTATTATAATGTAACAGTAAATATTGTTTTAACCAACTGTTGTTTAATTACCATAAGGTGAGGATAGGAAACTGTTGTGCCAAAGAGAGATAAATTCTCATCTTTCTGACTTGGAAGTCAATAGATAAGGTCTAAAATTGAAAATATCAAGAAATAGCAATGTAAGCTTTACACTTAGAAATATAAGGTTATATAGTAACAGCAACACTAAAATAATTGAAAGTGGCAGCCTCTGGGGTGTGGGAATTTGGTGTATCGGTGAGACATTGCATTTCATTTGAAGCTTTGAGGTATTATTTGACATTTTAAGTTATGTACATGATTAAAACTTTATCATATATTAAGTTCTAAAACGTCTTTTACAAGCCCTGGGGATGGGAAGCCTAGATTTGAATACAGTCCCACATTTACCAGCTGTGTGAAGGGGATGGTTGTTACTGAAGCTGACTGCTCTGCTTTTGTCTTGGGTGGAGATAAAAATAGTACCTACCTCACAGCAGTGTTACGTATGAGATAAAATTAGTAAATGCATGTAAAGCACTTAACAGTTGTGCCTTGTATTCCACTTAGTACAGCTTTATATTTTATTTAATACAGGTTGGGCAAATTAGCTCTCATTGCTCTTCTATTTTTGTGTGTGTGTGCTAAACTTCATGGGATTTTTTTCTTCTAAATAAATTTAAGAATCATTTTATCTTCCCCACAAGAAATATATTTTATTTCCGAACTTATTTAAGCCTTTTGTCCAAGAGCAAAGACTATGACTTTCTTTATCAAAGTCTGCACACTTCTTATTTAGTTTATTCCTTAGATATCATGAGTGTGTCTGTATATCTACATCTTTCTCTCTCGCTCTTATTCTTGCTCTAAATCTAGTTTTATTTTATACACTATTGTGTATGAGATTTTATTTCTTTACATATTGTTTATATCTCTTTGTATAGAGAAACAATCTTGATTTTTGCCATCTTATTTTTCAACGTATGTTTCTGAACTTTCTTATCAGTTTTAATAATATCTCAGTTGATACTCTTGTGTTTTCCTATTGCAGAATCATAGTATCAGCAAATTATATTTTCTCCCCATTTCTAACATGAAATTATTTTCTTTCCTTGTTTCACTTTCTGTTTTTAATTTGTGATATACAGCTATGTTGTATGGAAGTTCAACTTTTGTCTAACTTAAGGTTACTTTGATCTTGTTTTGTGCTTTCCCACGGTCTCCTTGTCTTCTGTCTTTTCATTTATGGTATGTTTTCTTCATTAATGTTTTAGTTAGGTTTACGTCCCATTTTTATTCAAATAGTAATAACAATAGTAACAATGACCCTATTATTGTCATAATAGTCATTTATTAAAAACTTACATGCATCTGGCAATGTTCGGCACTTTACACACTTTCCAATAATGCTACTATTATTACTAACAACATCAACAGCAATGACAATGCTTGCTGACAGTATTCAACGTTTTCTGTGTGCTGGACATGCTTTTAGCACTTTACATGCATTAACTCACTTAATTCTGTCAACACTTTATGAAATAACTGGTATTATTAATGTGAAAAAAGCCATGCGAGGATTGTGTACATTTGCCTTCATTTTATAAGTGAGAAAATGTGATTCTCAGGTATGACACCAACACCTAACAGTAATCCATGGTCTCTCATACTTACCTTTAAGGTTTTCAGAAACATTTTTCTGTTTTTACCTTTTTCTCTGAATCCTGTTGCTGCTTCTCCTTCTTACTCCCTCTCTTCCTCTTTCCTTCTCCTCCTCCGTATTTCTCATCTTCGGTCACTTTTCTCGTCTTCTTTCCCGTCTGTCACAGGCAGTTCCACTCTGCATGTCCTTTTCCTTTTCCTTCTTTGAAGAACAGTAGTACCACATCTATTGCTCTTACACTGTTTAAAAAAGAAAAGAAGAGGAAGAAGAGACAAGGAAAAGAAAAGAAAGGACTCGTTGGAGAAGAGAACCTTTCCAAGACAGTGACTTCAGGTCATTCCCAGTAACAATCTTCCTTATTCCAAGATCAGGGCTCCTTACTCTTGCAAGGGGTCTGCCCAGGCAGTGAAGACAGCACACACTCAATACCCAGTGTGTGATGGTTCCTACAGAGGGTGGATCCTCCTGGGTTCAGGTGCCTGAAAACAGCCACAGATGGTGCAGGCCATTACTCACTACCCTGAGGCAGCACAGCCCAACCCTCATTGTTCATGGATGTAACAAAGTACTTAGATCAAGCCGGTGACAAAGGCATTCTCTCTGAGCACTAATTAGCCTCTGAGTAATTTCTAATCTAACTCCAATTTCAACCATATGTATATACAGGTGCAGTTTACTTTACACTTCTTGTCTTCTTTTTTCCATCATTCTTAGATCCTCTTGCCATCTTCCTCCCCCAATTCCTACATCCTTTTAATTCTATTCACCAATTTCCTTCCATAAGATATTTTAACATTTAACTTGGGACTCGAAGGCTGGTGACTTTGGGAACCCTACATATTCTCCCACGCAACTGTGTGGGGCTCTTAGGAACCAATCACTAGAGAATCCTTTTTTTCCCCAGAATGACAATACAGCTGTAAATGCAACTAAGGCAGGTGTTGTGTCTGCTGACTGTTAACTTATTATTATTTATTTTTTATACTTCATATTCTTTCTATTTTACGTTTTTAATGTTTACCCAAAGTTAACCACAAAAGGGTCATTTTGTTATTTGAGTACCTTTTTTTTAATCAGTGAAAACATGCCCGAGGTTCTCAGAGAGACTTTCCCCCTCATTTGTTCCTATTCTTTTAATATCAGAGACCTTCTTGGGTTATGGATTTCTTTAGATTACTGCACTTATATTTCTATCTGACATTAGGTATGACTGTATTGTCACAACTTTACTTTAGGAACTTGTAGTTCTTCTTTTTCTCTGTCCCATGGGTTGACTCCTTTTTTCCCTTCTTTTTTTTTTTCATTTTCAAAACTCTGTTTCTCAAATTGCATGACGCATACTCACCATGCCTTTCATTTGCTTCCTAATTGGCATGAATTCCCAGAACCTTTTTTCCTCTTTTTTTTTTTCATTTTCAAAACTCTGTTTCTCAAATTGCATGACGCATACTCACCATGCCTTTCATTTGCTTCCTAATTGGCATGAATTCCCAGAATACAGTGGCATTCTCTTGTAGGTTCTTCTTGCTTCCACATCCACTACCAATTAGTCTTTTTCTTTTTAATTTACTTATTTATTTTTGGCTTCATTGGGTCTTCATTGCCGCGCGTGGGCTTTTTCTAGCTGCAGTGAGTGGGGACTACTCTTCGTTGTGGTGCACGGGCTTCTCATTGCGGTGGCTTCTGTTGCTGCAGAGCACGGGCTCCAGGCACATGGGCTTCAGTAGTTGTGGCACGTGGGCTCAGTAATCGTGGCTTGCAGGCTCTAGAGCGCAGGCTCGGTAGTTGTGGCGCACGGGCTTAGTTGCTCCGCGGCATGTGGGATCTTCCTGGACCAGGGCTCGAACCCGTGTCCCCTGAATTGGCAGGCGGATTCTTAACCACTGTGCCACCAGGAAAGTCCCCCAAATTGTCTTAATTAAGGTCAGCGTGGTCATTAACTCTGCCAGGAGATTGCATGGCACTATGAAAAGGGATGGCTTTGGAAACAGGTAAGCCGAGGTTAAAATCTTGGCTCTCTACCTCTTCCTAACCACGTGGCCTTGAGAAAGTTTCTTAGCCTACCTAAACCTCAGTCTCCTGATGTTTAAAAATGAAGAGAACAACACCTACCTTGTAATGTTGTTGTGAGCATTAGAGATCATTATGTAAATTACCTGGCATGTGATAGGGATACAATAAATGAAAATTACTTTTATTCTGAGTCAGTCAAATATGGGATTCAGATCCCAGTTCTTCCACTTCCTAGGACTTTTTAAAAGGAAGTTTTCTCAACCAGTTTTGAGCCTGAATTTTCCTATCTGTAAAATGGGGACAGAGGTCCCTATCTTGTAAGGTCATGGGAAGACTAACCTCAGACAGGGTATAAGACAGTTGCACATGCTCTCAACAAACGTTCTTTCTATTCCACCTTCTGGACAAAGACATACTCTGCTGGACATGTCTGAATTTTACCTGGTGTGTTGCTTTTTCACAGAACAAACTTCCAATAGGTATTACCCTGGTGTGAAGGGCTCACTTTAGCTCAAAAGAATGCTTGTTTTGGTCTCAGAAGGGGAAGAGCATCCATTTTCCCCTTCTGATCAATGGAAAGGTTTTCATAAAAGTATTACTTTTGACTTTCTGTCTTTACAAGTAGGTACATCTTTTAACCCCCGGGTACCCTTCGAATAAAAAGAAAGAAAGGAATGAGAGAGAGAAGAACCACAACTTAGCGAAGGTGATAGGTTCAGATAATATGTAAAACAAAAGACTTAGGGAAAATGCCATTGTAATCAAGAAACATGCATGCATTTTGATGAACCCATTTTTCACAGTCAACTAGAAGAAAAATTCTTATCCTTATTCATTTTTTCAAGGATTTGGGAAATGCTAAATAAAAGGGAACCAATAAATTGGGGAAAATATTACTCTCATTAGAGTACACACAGAGATTCTTTGCTTCTCACAGGATTCTGAAAAAGAAATGCTCTTAAAATGCAGGTTGCTTCCCATCCTTTATAATCCCTAAGGAATACCTCCATCTCTGATGAACTGAAGGATGTGGGCTTTGAAATCTGACATGCCCTGATTTTAATCCACGCTCTGCTACTTACCATTGGCAATGCATTTAACTTCTGCAAGCCTCAGTTTCCTTAGGTGTTAGTAAAATGGGCAGCCTAGTTCTTCCTTCATACAGATTTTAGTAGGAGCAAATAACATAAGTGATGTGTGCTAAAGCATGTAGCCCAGTGCCTTGTATAGAGTAGAAAATAAATGTTAGGTCCCCTTCTCTTTTTTCCCTTACATCTCTCCAATAGTGTGAACTTGATAACCATAGATGATCAATGTAAGTAAATAACGGAACCTGTTGGAAGAATGTATCAGTGGAATTAATCTCGTTTTCAGTAGTATAAATCAATTTGAAGACGCTATCATTTGGTGACTTAGTGTGAACCAGGTGCATGTCCCTTAAGGAAGGCAGTATACATCTTACATATGAGGAAACCCTGGCTCAGAATTGAGAGGATATTTCCTTAAGGTTGCACAACTAATGAGTAGAAGAGCCAGCATTTGAACCCAGTTCCTCCCTTGCCACAAATATTTGTCATTTTCGTCTCTTATGGTGACAGAAATAGACCACTGCTGCAAATAGGCATATTATTTGGTTCACAATATAACTGAATCCATGATCAAATTTTAAAAATTCTTATTTTCATATATTCCCTGGAAAAACTTCAACACCCTAGGGGTACAATTTCATTTTTGTCCAGTTTCGGCATCTAACTCTATTTTATTGAGTTTATCTATGTAAATGATTGGAATGTTCTACCATTAGATATAAGATATCGTCTTATTAGCAAATGAGGCCAGCCCATGGCTGAGGCATCAATACAACATATTTACCAACAAGTCAGGGAAGTAAGAGATATATATTTTTTCCTTTGGAGTTTTGACACTTTCAGAGTTTAGCGAAGTGAACTAACATTCAAAGGGTATTTACAATGTGGCGGGAACTATAGGTAGTGGCGTTGCATGTATTCTTTCATTTAATACTCAAAACAATGGGTGAGACAAACGTTATTATCTCCGTCTTATAGCTGAGGAATGGAGGTTTCGTGAGCTTAAGTAACTTATGTAAAGTCGGAAATATAGCTAGGTTTTGAGCCCTGGAAAATGCACTTGTACTGAGGATCTCATTCCATGATGCTGCTAGTAACTGAAGTGTTAAGAGTTCTTTGCCGTAATTCTCTGTTTACCTTGACAAGAAAAGCATCCATTACTTTCCCTGTGGTGCCCTGGCTCATGGCAGGGTCGGGCTGTCTTTCAACTAAATGATGTACAATTTGAGAAGCACACATGACTGGAACATCTTCCGCAGAACCCTCAGTCTGCAAGCTCAGAGGGGTGGGGGCGGGGGGGGAGAGAAGATGGATGGAAATAATGGAAAATGATGTGATGGAAATTTAGATTTGGAAATGATTCTTGATCAAGTTCAGCCAGGAGAGCCTCTCTCCAGGTGTAACCTAGAGGTAATCAATAACTGACATTCACAGCCCTCTTGCTTCCCATGTGATTTTACTGAACACAGGTTTAATTGACCTGAGAAAGAATTTACTCGTTCGCAAAGCTGTGTGCACTGCCAGCAAAATAAACTTTCCTCATTTCTTGCTTTGTGGGGAACTTTGCTGGACTGTTTTACATGGTCATTTCTGAGTAGAAAACTGTCAGGTCACCAGGCTTTAAATGCTTGGGAAACAAGTCTATGAGGTCACTTTGATAATGAGAGACATTATAAAATGTGGTAAGGATTTACTTTCGCTGGGCTTGCTTATTCCAGAAATTGAATTGAATCAGTTACCGTGGAAGGATTCCATTGCAACCGTGCTCAAGAGGGGCAAAGTGACACAGGACCAGATTCATACAGAAAAAAACTTACCTCCCTTATACTGTCTAATCCATGAGGACCCTACCTTGAAGGAGTAGACTAGGAGTGATTGCTCAAAGAAAAATGCCATTTCTTTGTAGAATCAGACTATGCCCTTTGTCTCGATGAGCCCCAGTTTCCTCACCTGTGAGATAAAAATAAGTCCTACCTTGTCAGCATGATACAAAGACTTCTGGACCTTAGCAACTGAAGAAAGTTTAAGCTATGCTTTCTACTGATCAAATTCTTCTCCTGTACACTCAATATTTTGGTGGCCCGAAAAATCTTTTGTGAGCCTCACATTTCTTATATGTACAGTGAGAGGGTTGAGCTAGATTATCTCCAAAGTCCTTGCCATCTGTAATGCCAAATTATGGCACTTCCACAAATATCCTACGAATAAGGCAGCTGCATTTACAAAATATCCCAGGCTCAGAGAGCTGCCTTAGAAAGCAGCCATGGCACAGAGGAAGGACCTAGAGTCAGAAGACCTGCAGTCCAGTCTCACTTCGGCCACATCCTTGCTGTGTGGACTTTGGCAAGGCATTTAACATCCGTAAACTTGAAGTTCTTCATCTATAAAAGGGTGGTAATAATAACCTACCACAGAGAAAGGTTGGTAGAATTTTATTAGATTGTGAATGTGGAAGTAAAACTTTTTACGCTGTGAAACCCTGTATACATTTAAATATTTTGACTATCATCTAGTAAAGCCCATGCACTTATTTTTTTCCCCAAATAAGAGCTTTTTAAAAAATCCAGGTTTTTAAAAAAATGTCATTTTAATCAAAGTTATGTACCTTCATAGTTTAAAGCATCAACTACCTATACAGAACTTATGTAACACATGGTTCTATGCCCCTTCTCCCTACTGTCACTGATGTCCTGTCCCCAGAGGCAACCACTTTCAACTCTAGGTTTTTGTTTTTTAAATATTTACCTCCATGTATCTAAATATTCTGTGCATCGTGTCATTTTTTGATTTTTCAGTTTTAGGCATTTATAATGACCTACCAGTCATGGGAGATGAGGATTTTCATCCCTATCACTCTACCACCAGAAAATACATGCACAGCATTAATATTTCTATTCTCTCAATACAAGCATATTGTAATATAATTTTGGTTAGCTCTAGCATCAGTCCTTAAGTTAAAGTGAGTACATAAATCCTATTCATAGCTGAGCCACATAGAGTACTGTAATTTTTTTCTTTCCTCTCACAAGTATTTTTTCCCCCGAGATTTAGCAGTTGTTTTGTTTTGTTTATCTGCTGCATTTTCTGTGGTCTTATTACTAACTCAGCCCCAAATTCTCTCTCACTATGTCTCAATGTATTAAATATTTTTTTTACCAATTTTATCTTTTCGGAGACATCACCGAGAGAACCTTCTGATCAAAAGATCTGGTTTTGTGGGTCGATAAGTCCTACTGCCTGATACCATCCTGGGATTACTCTTTGTCATCATTCTGGGGGTTTTCTTTGACCTCTCCCTTATTGACTTCCCTATTACTTGGGCCCTACATCTACATCCATATAGGCTTATTCGCTTGTTTTTAAAATGGTGCACCTTCTCCAGTAACTTTCTCTGAAATATGTATATCTTAAGAATGTACCTGTCTGGAAATATATTTAGTCTCTCCTTATACTATGTTAATAGTTTGACCAGGTTTGGAATTTAAGTTGATAACAATTTTTCATAACTTTATAATTTTGATGACATTGCTCTAGTATTACATTAAAATGATTGGCGCTATTCTGATCCTTTGTATCTTCCTGATTTTTCTTTTGAGATATTTTTATAATCCTCTCTTTCCC
>NW_006786458.1:2485780-2489227 GCF_000442215.2 Lipotes vexillifer
TTCCCTTTGTGTTCCAGAATTTCATGGTGATGTGCCTGGGTCTATTTTCACTTATTGTGCTAGTGCTGGGCAGTAGACTAGATGGTCCTTACGTTCTCCAGTCCTGAGGTTTAGTGAGCCTCTTCTTCTTGGCTGGTTTTAACTGAGTGCTTTAATGTTCCTCTTTTACAGCTCTACCGACATATTTCTGTGACAGCTCTTACTATATTGTTTTATAGTTAGTTGTGTATATCCCTAGCATAAGCGTAATATGTCCCATTATGGAAGCTCACCTGATTTTTGTTGTATGAATGAAAACAAAATTTACTTGTGATCTTCTGGCAGCATGGACATTGAAACATAGTATGTTAATATGGATCTGAAAAATTAATGGCAGCTAGAATTGTACTAGGTTTCTGAAAATATACCTCTACTTTAGAGATTTTACCATTTTCCATACATTTTTAAACTCTTTGTAGTGAATGATTTTGCTATCAACCTGAACAAATTCTAGACTGCTATCCACAACCACTTGAAACTTAAAAGGAGAGAAACAAAAATAGTTTGAGGTTTCTAAAGACCTTTAAACATCCATTGTTATTTATAGCCAGCATGTTTATAGTCAAGGAAAAGGAAATGTTGTGGAGACGGGCCCTCCTTTAACATTTGTGAGGCCCAAAACAATCATATAAATGGTGACCCACATGCATAGATCTAAATATTTAAAATTTATAACTCAACCTTCAAAAATGTTGAATAAAATATGCTCTAGCCACATACCTTAACAAGTGTACTTTCATCGGGACCTGGAAAGCTAGACTGCATTTAAGTTCTGGGATTCCTTAGCGGCTCAGGAGGAGTCAGTCTTCACCTTGTTTCTCATCTTCTTACCTTTAACCAGATCTGTCTCGTCTTTGGGACATTCAGCTGGCACACATGTAGGTACACAGACACCACAGCCCCATGACCAAGCTCCGCTCATGTGCTCTGAATGCAGGTGCCCTTTGGCCAGTGGTTGGGAAAATGGTAAGCATATTTGTGGCCCAGTCAAAATTTGGGAGGACAGTCTTGGAACAGAACTCTGTGCAAGACCTGAAAGTGGTCTAGGGGGCATTTGTGCAAGGAATTCCAGGGTTCCATGGAGAAATGTCTAGAGGGCAGGCATGGGTTCCAGGTGGGCATATCCCCTTGACCCTGCGTCCTCCTCCACAGGAGGAAAGCAAGAACATGTCCCTCTAAGTGCAGAGTCCTGGGCAGAGTCTCCTCCTGACTGGGGCTGAAGGTTGGACTCGCAGAGAGTAAGAGGAATCTGACTGTGATCATTTGATCAATCGATGGCAAATCTGAGAAGAACACAAGTTGGTCTGTTCTATTCCTTTGACCTGTCACTATCTCTGCCAACTCCACAACCAGTTCCATTAACCAAGCGGGAAGGAACTGAGCAAGTTCAGTCCTTTTACTTCTACTTTACATTTAAAAAAATAACGGTGGAACAGGAGATTTCTTGATAGCTTGTGCTGGTCCAGCCTAAATCATAAATCAGAATTTAAATGTCTCGTGCTTTGTGGTAAGTCCTAAGCTGACGTTATCCTCCAATTTTATGAAGCCTTGGAGGCTTACAAACCCAGATTCAGACTTGGTGGTTTGGGTATTAAAAACTGGTTCCTTTCCCTGGGTTTTATGTTACTACTTCAAATTCCACTAGACAAGGAATATGGGATACAGTAGGAAAGCTCAGAGGACGAAGAATGCCCACCGCGGGCTCCGGCAAGGACCCTCAATGAGAATTTGGAAACTCACAATATCTTTGTTCCTAATTAGACTGACTAAGGAACCTGGAAGAAGCTACATCTTGAATTTGAAAAACTTTATAAATAACTGATGTCTTCAAAACAAGTCTTTTCCACCTCACCCCATCCCCATCTCCCACCAGCTGCCTTTGTTATGCTCCAGTATTTATAAAGCACCTGTAATCGCTTTCATTTCTTCTACTCTTTTTGACAGGCTACAGGAATGCAAAGGAAAGATAAACCAAAATAGCTAAGCCATGGGGTAATTTTCAAACAGGAATTAAAATTTGAAATTCTTTAAAATTTAGGAAGGAAATATATATTTTTAAAGGAAATATAATAACAACATTATGGATTTATAAAGTATCAAAAGAGAAAAAATATAGTACAACACTAATAAAAAGGAGGAGGGTATACATTTAAAATTATATTGTAAAGGTCGTGAGGAAAGGAGTGCTGGGTGTGCTGCCGCCGCCGTCTCTTCTGCCTTCAGTTTCTGCGCCTTTCACAGGGCCTCCAACAGCGTTATGTTGGGACAAAGCATCCGGAGGTTCACCGCCTCTGTGGTCCGTAGGAGCCGCTATGAGGAGGGTCCGGGGAAGAATTTACCATTTTCAGTGGAAAACAAGTGGCGGTTACTAGCTATGATGGCTTTGTACTTTGGGTCTCGATTTGCTGCACCTTTCTATATATATAAGACTCCAGCTGCTTAAAAAATAATCCATGAGACAGATACAAAAGAGGAGCATTTTAAGATGTGCAGTCTCTTTGAAAAAAGGATCAAACTCTTGAACTCAGCATCCTAGATATGTTTGTAAATAAACTTATAGCATAAAAAAATTATACTGTAAAATTATTGTATTATAAGAGAAGTAGAATGTCATTAATTCAACATAGATTGTGACAAGTTAAGGATGCATAGTATAGTCTTTAAAACAGCAACTCTAAAAAAAATACGAAAGAGTAATAGCCGAAAAGCCAGTAGAAGTGATAGAATGGAATGCTAACTGATTGGGCTAACACTCGTTAGCCCAAAAGAAGACATGAAAGGAGGAGAAAAGAAACAAAGAACAGAAGGGACAAATAAAACAAATTAGAATAATTGTAGAATTAAACCCGGCCATATTCATAAATACATTAAGTGAAACACTCCAATTAAAAGGAAAATATTTTCAGACTGCTTGAAGAAGTAAGGCCCAACTATATTGTCTACGTAAGAGGCACTTTAAGGGTAAAGACACAGAGAGGCTGAAAGGAAAGGTTGAGAAAAGATACACCATGCAAATACTAAGGAAGTTGGTTTGGCTATATGCATATCAGGTAAATAGACTTAAACACAAGGAGTATTACCAGAGATAGAGAGGGCAATTTTATAAAGAGAAAAAAACCACAGTCCTGGCACAACTATTTGAATATACTAAAACCCATTAAATTGTATACTTTAAATGTGAGAGTTATATGGTAGATAAATTATATCTCAATGAAGCTATTAAAAAGAAGTTTATTGAAATGATTTTCATTGATTAATAGACTACATCACAGTCCCATTGGTTCAGCCATTTTTTTTCTGTTAGTCATGGAATGTGTTGAATTAAATTAGTCAAAAGCTCATATATAGGGCTTCCCTGGTGGCGCCGTGGTTGAGAGTCCGCCTGCCGATGCAGGGGACACGGGTTTG
>NW_006786460.1:0-785 GCF_000442215.2 Lipotes vexillifer
TGGTTCATTCTTCTTTTTGGTGGGAAATTAGAGTTCAATGTGCCCGTCCAAACACCTACAGCTTGTCTCTCGTTAATTCTCCCCATTCCTGTCCATCTTATGCAGAAATTGCAATGTGTGCCAAACAGGAGGTTAAAGGCACTGATTGCAAGTGTGGAGAGTGTCAGGAAAGCGTCTTGAATGGCCAACACGAGTTCCAGGACACGTAACCTGAGATGCATTTTAGGAACCTTGCCCGATGACACGGTGGACCATACTCTAGTTTTCCCATGCGCATGTGTTAGGGTACGTGTTAGTGTTAGCTTACGTTTTAGGATTAGGGCACTATTTAGGGTAAGGCTAAGGGAAAGCACTAGGGTTATGGTTAGGGTTAGGTTTATGGAACTGGAATGGGAATGGTTAGGATACAGGTTAGGGTACGACAACAGTTTAGGGTTAGTGTAGGTTTTAGCCCATGGGTTAGTGCTAGCGTATGGGTTAGGGTTAGGGCATGGCTTTGGTTAAGGCTTCGGGTAAGTGTTAGTGTCAGGGGTAGGCTTAGAGTTATGGTTAGGGAAAGGGAACGGTTTAGGGTAGAGTTTAGGGTACGACAACGCTTTAGGATTAGCATACATGTTAGGCTAAGTGTTATTCTTAGCCTTCGGGTTAGGATTAGGGGACGGTTTAGGGTAAGGCTAATGATAAAGGTTAGGGTTAGGAGTAGGGCTAGGGCTAGGATTACTGTACAAGTAATGTTTAAGGTACAGGTTAGGGTACAACAACGTTTTAGGGTTAGCGTACGTGTT
>NW_006786461.1:0-1917 GCF_000442215.2 Lipotes vexillifer
GAATTTCAGGGAAATAGTTCTGTGTGTTTTTATAGCTTAATTTGTACTATAGGGATGGCAGGTGGTCACATGCAGTCCATGTGGGATTCTAACATGACATTTAGTGAGTTTTCTGATGTGGACCATCCCTTTGATGCTGAAGGTAATGCATCTGTTGAAAGAAGTGATTGTAGATTTGGATTACTGCTCTCTGCATCTTCCAGTTTTTCTGTGTTATCTTCCCAATTAATGTGGAATCTTGTGACTCTGGGATTGGATGCCAAAATGTTCCTTTGAAGCTAGAGGAAGAAGGAAATATATAAATGGTAAACACTAAGAAAGTTAGATTACCATACACAAACAGACCTTAATAGAATGGTTCTTTCTATTAGTACTCCTAAAGGGCTAATTCATATACAGAAGTGTAAGTCAAGTAAAGCACATTAAACATAACATAAACAAGAAATAGGGCCGAAGCAAAGAAATTATTTTAGTCTAATGGAAGCAAGATGTGGAGAACCTGAGGGAATTATCCAGCTCTTTTACTATCCAACAAAATATTCTAACTCTGTACTTGTTTCCTAAAGGGGAGAGAATCTCTTGAATGCTTCAGAGGATGCTTTATTTAACAAATTAACATGCTTTCTAGATTAATGTGGTGCTTCTTCACTAATATTTTCAAGGAAAATGAAAAATATTCCCACATATGACCTCTCATTATTAATGGTTTCCTATCTTTTAATTATTATGGCTCATTCTTAGAAACAATATTCTAGTGTCTTCTCTTTTTGCTATACAAGGAACCATACACGTAACTAATAACTTACAAATGGGACGTTCCACATCAGAATAAAAAACCTTCCAGCCTTATTATCAGAAAGGAGAACATTCCATTCTACTCCCATGTCATTTTTCTTGCATGGTCTGGCAGATAGAGTGTTATGTTCAATCTCACAAAAATCACCAGTGACTAAACTATTACAGCTCCCAATGGAAAATCATAAAGTACTTAGTATTTCTGAGAATACCAAATCACAGATTTTCAGCTTCTCACTCAGAAGCTAAGCTGTTTGCACCACCAGATAATATTTAAGACCTTTAGTTTAACCTCTGAGAATAGCACATAAAGTAAGGCGTATAGGAGTTTTGAGATAACAGTGTTCCTATGAAAAACAAACACAAAACTTCCCCCCACAATTTTGGGAAGAGTTACAAAAATATTATTGAATAATCAGTACAACAAACATGAATTTGAATGTCTAAAGACTGAAATGGATAGAATCATGACGTATGGGGAATGCCATACAGGGAGCCATTAATAGAGACCTGTTTCTTATAGGAGGCACTTTCAATTTTCTAAATCATCAGAGACTCTCAAGGTGCCGAACCAACAGTAATTACTAATGACTAATCTGGAGGTAGGGTTTGAGGTCATCCATGGTAATGGAACAAAGATTAGTTTGCTCAGTTGGCACAAGGACCTCAAATTTATTTTGTCTCAAAGCCATCTTCATAGTGTACCATGAAATGGCAATTGCTTAAAAAAGTTGTATAGTAAAATTAATGAAAAAGGAATAATCAGAGCATTACCTTAGAAAAGTCTGGTTTTACTGGCGGATTTTCCCTTAGTTCTGTCTCAGTATATTCATTATTTACATAATAACCAACTCTAATAAATTCTTGACCTCGATAGGTGCATGTAATTAGCACAACTGTTACACCTACTGCATCTGCATCTGGAATGAGTCCCGGATTAGGTGCATCAGCCTAGAATAATTTAAAAAGAAAAGAAACACACATCACAAAAGGTTGTTAACCATAAGCAAAACTGGAGTTTTGGTTACACTGAGCACCTTTGGTTAAGGGTGCAGCAACCAAAATGTGGAAATCATACTGGGAAGGCAAATGCTCACTTTTTTTTTTTTTTTTTTTTTTAAA
>NW_006786463.1:0-688 GCF_000442215.2 Lipotes vexillifer
AACACAAGAGAAGGAAAAGACCTACAATAATAAACCCAAAACAATTAAGAAAATGGTAACAGGGACATAAATATCAATAATTACTTTAAATGTAAATGGATTAAATGCTCCAACCAAAAGACATAGATTGGCTGAATGGATACAAAAAAAAGACCCGTATATATGCTGTCTACAAGAGACCCACTTCAGACCTAGGGACACATACAGACTGAGAGTGAGGGGATGGAAAAACATATTCCATGCAAATGGAAACCAAAAGAAAGCTGGAGTAGCAATTCTCATATCAGACAAAACAGACATTAAAACAAAGACTATTACGAGACAAAGGAGGACACTACATAATGATCAAGGGATCAATACAAGAAGATATAACAATTGTAAATATTTATCCACCCAACACAGGAGCACCTCAATACATAAGGCAAATGCTAACAGCCATAAAAGGGGAAATTGACAGTAGCACAGTAATAGTAGGAGACTTGAGCACCCCACTTTCACCAATGGACAGATAATCCAAAACGAAAATAAATAAGGAAACACAAGCTTTAAATAATACATTAAACAAGATGGACTTAATTGATACTTATAGGACATTCCATCCAAAAACAACAGAATACACATTATCCTCAAGTGCTCATGGAACATTCTCCAGGATACATCATATCTTGGGTCACAAATCAAGCCTTGG
>NW_006786465.1:0-1821 GCF_000442215.2 Lipotes vexillifer
GCCCGTGAGCCATGGCCGCTGAGCCTGCGCATCCGGAGCCTGTGCTCCGCAACAGGAGAGGTCACAACAGTGAGAGGCCCGCGTACCGCAAAATAAAAAAACATTGCCCTAATTGAAAATGGCCAATGGCAGAGCTGACTAGGAGATAAGGGCTGATGGAGGTTATGTGTATGAGTGGGTGGGTACGTGTGGGTATATACATAAACAGCCTTTTCTTCAGTTCTATCACTGCCTATTGACTGGATGATGACTGGCTGTGCTGGTATTCACTTGGTTCTCCAAGTCACTAGTGAAACTGCAGGAAGTTACTGGGTTGGGGACTGATAATCACATCCACTCTACTCCCCCACCTGGGTAGTTAAATTGTGCTCTGTTTTGGATATTGAAAATTTTTTAATTGCCATATTTTAAGTGAAAACAATTAAGGTGTATTTTACCCTGTCTTATTTATGTCCATAGTTGAACCATAGCGCTTTTCCATAGAACCTATTAGTTTTCTGCCTCCCCAGATGTTTGTTTTCTTCCTTCCTTCCTTCCTCCCTCCCTTCCTTTTCTTCCTTCCTTCCTTTTCTTCTTTTTCTCTCCCTCTCCCACTGTCTCCTTCCCTCCCTCCTTTCTTCCCTTTCCTTCCTTCTTTTTAAATTTTTTCCTTTCCTTTCCTTTCCTTTCCCCTTCCTTCCTTCTTCCCTCCTTTCCTCCCTCCCTCCCTCCTTCCTTCACTCTTTCTTTCTAAAATTGACCTACAACACTATGTCACTTTCTGATGCACAACATCGTGATTCAATATTTATATATATATTACAAAATCGTTATCCCAATGAATCTAGTTACCATCTGTCATCATAGGAAATATTACATTATTATTGACTAGATTCCCCATGCTGCATATTTCATTCCTGTGACTCATTTATTTTGTAACTGGAAGTTTTTACATAAATTTTCCTGACCTATTTTACTCATCCTCCCACTTCTGCCTCTGGCAACCACCTGCTTGTCCTCTGTGTCTATGACTGTTTCTGTTGTGTTGTGTTTATTTATTTGTTTCAGTTTTTAGATTCCACACATAAGTGAAATCATGTGGTACTTGTCTTTCTCTGTCTGACTTATTTCACTTAGCATAATACCCTCTAGTTTCATCCACATTGTCTCAAATGGCAAGATTTCATTTTTATGGTAGAGAAATGTTACATTGTACATGTATAACACCTCTTCTTTATCTATTTATCTACTGATGGGCACTAACTTTGCTTCCAAATCTTGACTATTGTGAATAATGCTGAAATAAACATAAAGTGTGCATACATCTTTTCAAATTAGTGTTGTTTTGAAAAAATACCCAGAAGTGGAATTTCTGGATCTTTTGGTAATTCTATGTTTTCTGTGGGTTTTTTTTTGAGGCTCCTCCATACTGTTTTCCAAGTGACAGCACCAATTTACATTCCCATCAACAATGCACTAAGGAAGAGATCAATTACCAGTGGTGAAGAAAAGGCAGGAGATATGGGGTCAGCTTTCCTGGGTGTGGATTCCACCTCTGCCACTTACAGAAATGTGGGACTTAGCAAGTAACACTCTCTAAGGCTCAGTTGTCACACCAGGAAATGGAAGTAAGGTTAAATAAATAAATGTTTAAATTAAAATTAATAGAGGACTAGGAGAAGATGGCAGAAGAGTAAGACGCGGAGATCACCTTCCCCCCCACAGATACACCAGAAAAAATCTACACATGGAACTGCTCCTATAGAACACCCACTGAAAACTGGCAGAAGACCTCAGACCTCCCAAAAGGCAAGAAACTCCCCACGTACCTGGGTAGGGCAA
>NW_006786466.1:0-347 GCF_000442215.2 Lipotes vexillifer
TGGAGCGGCTGGGCCCGTGAGCCATGGCCACTGAGCCTGTGCATCCGGAGCCTGTGCTCCGCAGTGGGAGAGGCCACAACAGTGAGGGGCCCACGTACCACAGGAAAAAAAAAAAAAACAGTTAAAATATAGAGAACTTAATAAAAATAAATTTCTAAAAAACAAGCAAGTAGGGCTTCCCTGGTGAAACAGTGGTTGAGAGTCTGCCTGCCAATGCAGGGGATGCAGGTTCGTACCCTGGTCCGGGAGGATCCCACATACCGCGGAGTGGCTAGGCCCGTGATCCATGGCCGCTGAGCCTGCGCATCCGGAGCCTGTGCTCTGCAATGGGAGAGGCCACAACAGTG
>NW_006786467.1:0-7161 GCF_000442215.2 Lipotes vexillifer
AAATATCATATGATATCACTTATATGTGGAATCTAAAAAATGATACAAATGAACTTATTTACAGAACAGAAACAGATTCACAGGATTCTAGCACCTTAACTTCTTTTATAAGTTGTACCTTCAATATTTAACATAGTACAGGACACAGTTCACTTTATTATTGGTTACCTAAAGAAGAAATCAGATTCGATTGTGTTGTGTCTCTCAAAACTATGAAGCTGTGTGTGAAATCTTGTGAGAAGAAGGCAGACAAAGGAAGAGATGATAGAAGAAATGAATTCAATGAAAAACTTAGTATAATTATGGACTTAGAATAATTCTAACATTAGAACACTCTTTTTTCACACTTTCAACCTAGTTTGGGGTTGTTCTTTAGATACTGTTATGTCATAATTTTGTTTCAATTAAAACTTCAAGAAATGACTGGACACAGAATGTTTATGAACATGCTGAACAAAAAAGGTAAACAAGTGCATTTTCAATGTCTTGACGACAGGCAAGACAAACATAGAAGTCCATTGTTGGTTAAGGCAAAGTTTATGGCATCTTGTCTATTATATTAAATGTTCTCACAGGGCAAAGTACTTCCTGGTAATTCAAGTGTGTTACAGTGTTTAACAATTCAGTGTTCTTTTACAGGTGACTGTGACTTAGAGTGTTTATGAATGATACTTCTTATTGTGTGAAGTTCTTCTATTTTGATATCATCTTTCTTTCATTAATCACAAAGAAGAAAAATGGTGTTTTTATAGTATATCTGGAGCCCAAAACTTCAGTTTTGTTCCAGGTAAGCAGTTCCTTTTATTAAGATTCTTTAACTCACTTTTGGTGACTTCTTATCCCTCAGCAGAGGGCTGGTGTCACACTATTTCCACATGTTATTAGGCAAAAAAAAACACACACAGTTCAGCTCCCATGCTAGGGGGTCACTGTTTTGGTGAAAAGTCCATCTGTGTTAGGTGAAGTCTGTACATCTTCACAGCCCTGGAGAGCTTAAGGAACCACAGTTTGATGTCCTTTCAATAAGCAGTGGAGGAGATGGAGAGCAATAAGACATATAAAAGTCCAACCGATCTAGTACTTGTACTTACATAGTTTAATAATTATGCATAAATACTTATTAATGAGAGCAAGAAGATAATTATAAAAAAGATTTTAGAAATAAGAAATATTCCACTTAAAATCTTGTTGCCTGTAAATGTAATTTAATATGTAGTCTTGGTGTTTAAATGCATTTTTCCTTCCACTTTATTTAATCTCTATTTTATTATGATGCTTTTACTTTATAGTTAATAAGCTATAGTTATTTCTTTAATTAATATAAAACAACTCTACTGAGTATTATCATAAAATATTAGTTAGAACAATTACAGTTATATCTAAACTTTACTAAGCACTTTTTTATCTGCCAACCATTACATGCTTTATAGATTTTTTTGTTCATTCATGTATAAAATACATAATACAAAATATTATTGATATTTTGACCATTGAATACAATGATAAAAATGGGTGCAAAAATATTGTGCACAGAGTGGAGAAAGAGGTCTTTGAAGAACTAACAATTTGGGAAAGATATAATGGGATAAGAAGTCGTTTTTTTGGTCATCCCAGAAGAAAGGCAATGGCAGTATCCAATAAGGTTAAATACATGCCCTTCCCTGCCAAGGACCTGGAAAAGTTTGGTAGCATGTATGTGTGACTCCACTGGAGAGTGACCGCCAGCTTCTAGAAAGGTGAAGGTTGCAGTGGGCTGCTTCAATCACAGCTCAAGTAATGAAAATTAGGATAAGATCTATCAAAGAGGGGAAACGATTGTTGCACCAGAGGTAGAGCTAAGATGGTTTGCCAACTGTCTCTGAGACTCTGCACACATATATACTTTGGGTAGAGCTGAGAGTTGACAAAAATCAAGTGCCCACCAAGTCTCTCCTTTTCCTAAAGGAATAAATGTCAGTGATTGAAGGTGATGTGAGCTGACTTTGCAGGCTAATGTTACCCAGGAATCCTCAATGCTTATATGCACTCTACACATTTAATTTTTAATAAGAATATGTAATCTGTATGTTGATAAATTTCTTAATGTTGTATTATCATGAGTGCTTGAAGCATATTCCAGATATTCCCAGGAGTGCTGAAGAAAATAGTATACCTCCAGCAAGATGGCATAAAACCAGTTATCAGGGGGGATTCATGAAAAATTAGCCAGGTTAAATTGCTATATATACAATACAAACATATTTTTAGTAGGCCCTTGAATATAATCTATTCCTCAATAACCCAAATGACTGTTCTTTTTTTTAAACAGTTGAAAATAAAGACAAAACAAACTTTCTAGTTCCATTATTTACAGCTTTTAGTTTATATTCTCCTTAAAACTGTCAATTTGATGTCTTCTGAAGATAAATTTATTATCTTTTATAATAAGGCAGTCCTGGAATCAGAAAAATCTGAATTTACCATTTAATTAATCTCAATTGGACTCTGTAATAGACATAGATTATAAAATATTCTAGTCACCTAATAATGGTTTTCTAGCATCTGAAATGATATGGTTGAAATATACAGTAAAATGTGGTACTTTTATGAGAACAACTATAAAATCAGATCTTTTGCAATAAAAATAAGACAAGTGAAAAATATTTTGAGGGAAAATTATCCTACATCACAATATAAAAGTCAGTTTAGAAAGTTCATACAGAGATTTCCACTTTTGGAAACTTAGAATAGGTATATTCTTCCCTATTCCTCCCACTAAGTACAGTTAAAATACTTTGACATAATATATAATGCAAATTTAGGCAGACTCTAGAAAAGATGGAGAGAAGACAGCAGACAGTCTAGGGATCTTGTAATTGAGTAATGACATAGTGATGAGTTCTCTGGATTTTCTCTGCTTGATATATGCCAGCTTTGGTTCTGGAGAACCAGCAATGCCGAAACGCCAACACACAGACAAAAATAGCCCCAAGAAAAGCTCATTCTTTCTAGCCAAAGGTCCAGGAAAAGGGAAGCCTAGCAAGACAGATAAATTTTAGCCAATAACTGCTCTAGCCCAGCAAAACACCAGAGAAAAAACCATGGCGCCACTCCTATCCTTACTGAAAAGGCTGAGTCTGGAACCTTCCTGTCCATTCTCACCAGAGTATAAGATACCGCTTGCCCTGCTATCACCCTACCAGTGTGGTGTCAGAGAAGGCCAGGTAGAGAGCCCTCATTTTTTTCCCCCACAAGCCAGTAAGAGGCCCTTTGCACTAGCTAATAATCCTATGTAATTCAGAATCGAGTATACTTTTTTGAAAAATTTTTTGGTTGACAGGTAATCCAACTGGACATTTTTAAGTTGCTAGAAATGGAGTCACTAGCAGTATTTAAGTCTTTCCAAATTTGTGAAATAATTTCTTGTGACACCTTCAAATACTTGAAAATTAAAAGCATAATGGTATAAGCCATCATATTTTTTACAACTCAGGTCTTCCCTTCTGATTACTTGAGGCACCCATTTGAATGCCTTGCACATAGTATATCTGCAATATGTGCCTGCTGAATTGAGATGGCTTGGTGTTATAGAAACAGCATGGACCTGAGAACATGAAAATTGTGTTCTAGGCCTAGATCTAATAGAATTAACTGTGTGACCTAAGTAAATCATTTGTTGATCTTATACTTTGATTTCTTTGTACATTAAATTCAGAGATGGAGAAAGAACATACTAACTTATCTCTAAGTCTTCTTGTATTGCCTTGTGACCCAGTAAATACTATTAACCTATTTCCAGACTCTTACAATAATTTCCAGACTGATCTCTACTCTTCAAATTTCACATTGTTAAAAAACAAAATTCAGCTGAGTAAATTTTAAAGATCTTATTGGCCTTATTCAACAATTCATAAATTGGGCAGCACTCATCTAACATATAGAAAGGAGCTCCTAGGAGCTGAACAAAATGAAAGACTGAAAGGCAGAATGGAGCAGGAATAAAAACGTTATGCCAGGCAAAAGCGAATTGATTATTGCAAGATTACTTCCTTTAGAGGATGGTAGAGTTTTATCAGGTAGATGACCTAACTAGTGCTGATAAGGCAATTCCTGATTGACTGGCTTAAGATTCCTTTTCTGGGAGAGCTGAAATTGTAATTAAGTTAGGTCTTGGTTTGATGACATGGGGCTTAGCATCAGTGACTCCATTTTGGGTCTGTTCTCTTGTTTTTGATGATATCTATTCATTGCTCCAGTTAATCTTCCTGAAATATTTGCTTGATCATTTCATTTACTGTTATTAAAATCAAAACAAGAAAAACAAACAAAATCTCTCTACTATGCACTAAACAAAACTTAAAACCCAGACTTTCAGTTTGGCTTTACAAAATCCCCATGAACCATCACCTGTCATCATTCCTTGCAACATCAGGATTCTAGCCTGACACCTCGCTGCCACTCACCAGGCACAGCTAAGCTCTGCTTCTGTGTCTTTGACATATAACATCCCTTCCACCTAGAATGCCTCTCCTTTCCTTTTCCTTTTCCATTTTTCTGCTTACAATAGCTCATACTTATTGAGTGCTCATTTATACTAGCAAACACACTAAAACTTTTACTGCATATTCTCATTTTTAATTCTCACAATGACCCACTCAAATTGGCCCATTTTACTAATAAGAAAACTGAGGTTAAATGAATTTTCCAAGGTCAAGCAGACAATATACTAGCAAAATGGGGGAATGAGAAAAAAGTCTGTATTGTAAGTTAAATGAGTACATAAACTTCAACAGGAGATCAGAGGAAATGTCATCACATTGGTTTCTAAGATTATAGTAATAATATCTACCTCAAAAATAATTTAAATTTTACAAAGAACTTTCATATTCTCTCTCCTATTTTATTTTATTTACTTTTTAAAACTCAATGTCAGCAGAACCTTAGGATTAGGAGAAAAAAAAACATGTAATGGAATTAAAAGAATACCATTTGAAAACTTAATAATTACTTTCTAAATTGAACATAAAGCTTAAAATAAAATGATTACTTCATATTACTTTTTGGTTGTAATAAAAATATTACAGCACATTTTTAAAAGACTGTAAAGAACTTCAATAGAACATTGATTTCCTTAAAGAAGGTATGGAAATCTTGATGTTTAAAAAATTTAAACATAAAATCATAAGTTTAGTTGAATATAATAAATCCCTCCACCTCATCACAATGCCTGCCTAATTGGAGGGTACATTTGGTGTTATTAAAGCTTATCCTTATATATATATTTTAATTTTGAGCCTTCAACCAGTTGACTAGGGTGCGCTTTCAAAAGATTTGAGAGGCCTTTGTTTGTTGAACAAATGCTTTATATTCACCATTGGAAAATAGGTTAAGCCTGCTGTGTCAATTAGCTTAATTGATGGGAACTTCAATTGGTCCTGGGGTGTGTTAATTTCCTGAGGTGAACCTGTTGAGAGAACTACTTAGAGAAACTTTCACAGTTGGGAAAGCTTTCAAATGCACTTGACTTAATCTAAGATCCAGTTACCATACTTTCACACATATTAAATGCCCCAAATCCTCCTTGCTTCAACACCTTTGATATCAAGACCATCTTTGGTTCCTTCTTCCTGCAGTTTTCTTTATCTTCCTCCCACTTAGACAAGAAGGACAAGATTTGTTCTGATCCCTCCAAGGGGTAAAATTAAGACCAGTAGCTTGACAAGTACTATTTAGTGTTAAGAACATTCTCAAGGTTGTCTGTACGATAGCATGTGTAGTTTGGGGGTGGGTCATGAATATATATGTGTTTGTGGATGGGTGCATCCACACAACTGTGTAGCTTTTTTACATATATCATGACACAGCATCCTAGCAAAACTATAAACTATTTATCTCATCTTATAGATGGAATAACAAACCTTATCCAAGGTTGCATAGCAGACCCAGGATTTAATTCTAAAATCAAAAACTGAGATCTTTTCTCTACATCGTCTGCAGTCCAGATGATCATTTTGTTAAAAAACAAAAACAAATTAACACTATGAAATCTTCTGATTTAAAATCTGCTTCTGATTTAAAGTATTTGAACTTTTAATCAATAATTTAATTTTACAGATCACATTGGAATCACAAAAGGGAAGTACATTGAGGGTTCTATTTTTCTTGTAGTCACACTGACTTAAGGATGAAGAATTGGTCAAAAGAAAACACCATTGTAATATCTTACTCATCCTGACTTTTTTGATCAGGATAAAACTATATTAGAACCAACATGTGCATTAAGGAAAACTGGTTCATAGTGGGTTACCTCTTAAAAACAAACCTAAAATAGGAACTAAACTAAGAGGAATTATATGAGTCAAAATAACTGCACTTAGAAACCTAGTTTCTTTTAGTTATAAGGACACAATCTAAAAGAAACAGGTATGTTTACTTCGTTTGTAAAATAATACTTATAGTGACCAAATCTAGTCATAGAGATTTAAAGGAGATTTTTTTCTTGATTAGTTAATAAATATACAGTCACAGTTTTAAGATATATAATTGAAATAAGAGTATACCAATATAGAAGCAGGCAAAGAGCATTGCTGTGATATACAAGCAGGTAGATAAATTTTGAACTTTTTCCTTTCTTTTCTCATTATGCAAATTCTGATGTAGCGTTTGAAATCGTATATGTTTTACAAACTGGAAAGGTTGAGTCAATACCTAATTTATCATCATTTTGGTTTTTGTTGCCTTTGCAGTCTCTTGGATATATTTTTTATTGTACTTGTGTCCTGCATATTAGTCTTCTGTTCTTCAGTTCTGGCTGGGGAATTCCCTCATTCTTTGATCACAGATGCAGTGTAAGGCCTTTTCAGCCCGAGATGATCTTTTGGACCAGTGGGAGCAGTCCTAGTGGACTCACTGATAGATGTAAGTTGATTTTCTCCTGCTGGACCAGACAAAAGGGCTTGGGTATTTATCAGGGCAAGTTCTTCATCAGCTATTGAATCACCTTCCAAAAGAGAGATGTCATTAAATTTTTTAAGTGGAGTCATCTGAGGAGAATTCAATTCTTTTTGCTTCATAGGTGTTTCATATTTGGTGCCACAACTCCGTGGTGGCTGAAATGCCTTCTGTGCAGCTGGAGAAACAAATGTACAAATGGGACTAACAGGTGGAGGTACAGGCAATCTG
>NW_006786469.1:0-7587 GCF_000442215.2 Lipotes vexillifer
TTGAAAGGCTTGAAATGCAGGCGGGCTATATTTTTTTAAAGTCACTGAAAGACATGCTAGCATATGCTGAGTGACAAACGACGGCATTGTGAAAGCAGAACGTCCCCCTGGGTCCCGAGGAGGAAGCAATTACCCAGAATGCCCCAGTGACACGTCTGCCCAGCCCAGCCCCGCTACACAACCTTCACCGATTTCCATCTCAGCCAGGAGAAGCCAAGCACAATGGATTATTGGGAGGATGTATTAAACTCCAGGTTTTTCATCTCAAGGACACAGCGGGTGGTCCCAGGCCCTGCCTTCCATGACAGCGTCTCTCTCCCCAGCCCTGCAGTTTGGGAGCACAGCTAAGAGGAGGTGCCCGTGATGGTCCCTGGAGAAGGGGCGCTGCTTGGAGCTGTGTTCATCCTTCTCAGAGGCAGAGCCAGCCAAGAGGACACATGGCACCGTCTGGATCTAATCCGTCACCCGGCCAGGACCCAAGTCTTTGCGTTTCCCTGGGTTCGTAAACTGTCAAGAATTTCCCCCCGCATTTCAGAGGTGAGGAGACTACAGCTCGGAGTGCAGAACGACGTTCACCCAGGTTTCAAATCCACTAGAGCAGCGCCTTGCTGACAGTACTGTTTGGTAAGGCCCAGTGTCCGGGCAGACTCTGAGATGAAGCCTCCCTGGCCAGCCCTGCTGTCATCCCCCACCCCCTGCCGCCCAAGAGTGGGACCGAGCCCAAGCACAGCAGGCACACTGAGCTGGGGCGGCGGCTTGCAGGGGAGAGACCTCTCCCTAGGGAGCCAGTTACTCTTTTGCTGCTTGGTTTATGTTTTTGGAATAAATCACTGGTGTAATAATAGAAATGAAGGCGCTGGAGTGAAACATCGTGACAGAAGGGCTCCCACTAGCATCTTGATCAGCTGTGGGTTTCTAGAGCAGTCTAGGGGGAGAGGGCAGTTCTGGGGCTGGAAGGGACTTGAGAGACCATCGTGTCCAATTTTCTCATTTTCCATGAGGTCAGGGTCAGTGACTTGCCCCGGGTCCACACCTGTATCTGACTTTCCTGCTGGGGGGAAATTTCCACCATGACACCCTCCCCCGCGGTGAGGAGAGGAGAGATTTCCAGTGAGTTCCAGGCAGCTGGACACCCACCTGGCGCTGCCCCTTTTGCGTTTTCGCTTCCCTCACGCCCTTCCCCTAGTTGACCCCCAGTGGTCCAGCCAAGCACCACCTTCTCTGGGAGCTTCCTGCTCCCCAGGTTGACTTGACTGTCCCTCTTTTTTACTTTTAAACTCCTTTTGCCTGTGTCCATTATGGCCAAACATGGGTCATCACACTGCAGTGAAGCCATTGATTTACCTGGCGGCTTCCTCACTCACCTGAGCACTGCTCGAGGGCAGAGACCCGGTTGTAGCACCATACCCAGCACATAGCAAGGGTGCACAAGACGTTTGCTGAGTGTGTGCAGAAGAGCTCACGTGGCCAGCAGGAGTCTGGTCTGCAGAGAGGTGGGCGCCCCTCCCTGGGCAGGAGCGAGGCTTGGAGAGCGCGTCTGGTGGGGACAGAGCAGCTGCACCCGGAGCAGCGCGTGGAGAGGAGGCGGCGGGGGGCACACTTGGGCTCAGCTGTGGGAGTGTGATGATGACGAGTCCAAGTGTAAGGAAGTGATGGCATCGCCAGGAAAGCCACGAGCCGCCCTGGAAGCAGGAGAGATCAAGGAGATGGGAGGCACAGAGGCTGCAGGAGAGACTGTGGGACTTGCTCAGACCGTTGATTCCTGCAGAGTCAGGAGGCTTATCCAGGCTGAAACCCCAAAGGGTCCGGTGCCCCCCGCACTCCACCGCCGAGGCCGTCAGGCCAGGCAGACCTCAGGACTCCCGTGACACTTAATGCAAGGCACGGGATGCCTGAAAGGGGTCGAGGTTACACAGGGTTGCCACTCCACCCCCAGAGCTGTGCCACCACGTCATGCTGGACGGGACGGCCTCTGCGGTGGCAGGAAGGCCCAGGCATCTGATGACCTGAGCGTAGTCGTGCTCTCCCGCCGACGAGCATGAGCTCCTAAACAAACCGATTCATCTCGCCAGGTGTCAGCTCCCTCACCTGGACTCCCACGTAGCTACCCTGAAGCTACCTGCCCCTCTGGCTCCCCACGGAGCGTCATCCAGGGCCCCAACCCTCTGTCCTGTCCCCTCCCCCCACCCCGGGGGGACAAACTCTGCATCTTAAATGCCTCGTGGTCACAGACTCAGCGAAGTTTTGCTTGTGGCAGAAATTCACAGGAGGACCAAGACCCAATATCCAACTAGAGGATGGACAGGAGAAATCCTTCTAGCATGAGGGACGCGTCCTGAGTGACGGCCTGGGACCGCCAGCTGGAGGGGACAGAGACAGGCCAGCTTGTCTTCCTGCTCCTTCCTTCTGCTCCTGTGGGGGGGCGGGCACTGTGATAACCCCCCATCCAGGCCCCTCCCCTTCTCCTTGGCACAGTGGCAGGAGCGGCTGGTTGACCCCTCGTCTGAGAAGCCACCTCGCCCCTAGAAGAACCCACCTCAGCTCTGTAACCCCCTCTTTCCACTCTGCTCTCCCTGTGCTAGCAGCTCAATCGATACACTGATGGCTATTGTCCTGGCCTTCAACGGCAAGAGGCCGCAGCCCACACGTGCCAAGCGAGGAGGAAGTTTCCCGGGAGCGTTTTCTGCTGCTCTGAGGCCAGTGGAGGCCGGGGCGTGTGTGAGGAGCTGGAATCTGGGAGAAGGACTCTGGGCTCTGGGGGCAGAGATGGTGCTTCACGGACACCAGGCCCCTCCCACCAGCAGGCGCAAGAACCAGGATCTTGGTGACTTGGCTCCCAATCTGATGGTTAAGTCGCCCTGATTGTAGAGCCCTTGGGTCTGTGGGGCTGTTCTGGATGCATTCTGCATGCAGAATTCAGACAGGCCCGAAGCCCAGGCCTGCCAAGGACAAATGGCCTCTGCTCTTCCCAAGGTCATAATAAACACTGGGAAATAGAAGGAAAGCTGTGTGTGAGTGGCTCGCACTGGCTGAACAGGCCAGCTCATGGCAACAGTGCCCAGAACGGTCAGGCAGTCGGGGTGGTCAGGGCAGGAGGGAGCCCACGGACACCAGATGGAGGCAGCACCTCGGCGGGAGCCCCAGCAGAGCCCTGGCCCCCTCGGGTGGGTGTCCTCAGCTGTGATCTTACAGGGGCTCTGGGACTGCCGGGTGGTCCGCTGGTCTGGGTTCGCCCTGCAAGCTCTGGCCGATGCCTCCTAGAGGTTAACGTGGTGACATCCCGAACTTTGTACCTTTGCACCTCATGTCAACCACCCCGTGTTTGCATTCTGGCAGCCACTTGAAGTCCCATCCTTGTTCTTCTCACTGGTCAAGGATTCTTGCTTCTCCTTTGGGATAAAGAAAAGTTGGAGGGACTTCCCCGGTGGCACAGTGGATAAGACTCTGCGCTCCCAAGGCGGGGGGCCTGGGTTCGATTCCTGGTCAGGGAACTAGATCTCACATGCACGCAGCAACTGAGAGTTCACGTGTCACATCTAAGGAGCCCGCGAGCCACAGCTAAGACCCGATACAACCAAAAATAAATAAATAACTATAAAAAGCTTATTAAAAAAAAAAAAGGAAAGTTGGAACAGAATTAGACTCTCTCTCGAGGCGTGTTTGGTGTCGCCCTGGCCTGAGATGGAGCATTTGACGAACCCTCCAAGGTCTAGTATCTTGATTATTTATGAAAATGGTATCTTGATCATTCTACACTGAATGTTCACACTTCCCCGACTTCTAGTTTCTAAGACTCCGAACCCAAGACAGAAGGGGTACCATCTAGGTCTCCTCAGAAGCCAATCAGGCATTTTCAAGATACGTGCACCTTTGGTACCTTCCCAAAGGCGGTTGCCGATAATAAAGCGGCCTCTTTCATTAAATATTTATTGTGTTTTGGGGGAAGTTTGCATCATTGTGTCACCCAACCTACTGTTCCACTGTGACCACAGTGTACTATAAACCTGGTCCCCTTGGTCAGGATTTCTTCCTTGTCTTTGGAACAGAGGCGAGAAACTGATGACAAGTTACTTTCTTCGTTCGGGGCAGAGGCTCAGCGCTGCCCTGCCCGCCTCTGCTGCTGCAGTCTGGTCCCCACAATCCCTATGAGCAGGAATTCTATTCTCTTCTTACGGGTGAGGAAACAGCCTCAGAGAGGTGGGGTCACCTGAGCAGAGCTAGGGAGTCCAAACTGGGTTCATAGCCAAGTGCCTTAACTGGACAACCTGCCAGCCTCTCCCATCAGGGCCGCCCCCAAAGCCCTCACTTGTCTGGTGTGGGCATTATCACTGCTTCACCTGTCCAGGGCCCTGGCAGTGTCCACCCTGGGCTCCGCCCCTAATTCTCAGAAAAGACCCCAACCTCCTCACATTACCATTGGAAAATTAAAGAAAAAAAAAACAACACCTTTGATTCAGAATCAGAAGCTCATCAGCTTAAGAAACGCTGCTTTTTAAAGTGCCTCTGAATCACTCACCTTTTCAACAAGCCTCCCCCTCCAGCCTGCAAGCGGGGCAGGTGAGGCAGGGAACAGAGCAGCCACGAGGAAGCTTCAGCCCTGAGTCAGCGATGCCTCCCAGGCTTTCTCCTCCAGGGATTAATCACCTCCGATTACGGCTCCTGACTGGGTGCGAGTCACTCACGGCGTCACCTCCTTTGTCTGACCCTCGCCTCCCTGCCATCCGGCTGCTTGTTTGTCCAAGATGCTGGAGCGTGCTGTACTTGCTGGCACCCCCAAAAGGAAGCCCGGCAGACAAGTGACTCAGGAATCAGGACCCACCAGCCTCCCCCTCACCGTCTGCTCTCAACACCGTGCACCTCTGGGGCAAGAAGAGGGGCCGTGAGATTGCTCCCCCCAGAGCCTGCAGATGACTGATCCCTCGGCTTGCGGATCGGATGGTACCCTGTGCTTCTCCCCAGCAGTGACAAATAAAGCCATCATTTCCCCATCACCCCCTGAGAGGATGCCAACAGCCCACCCGGCCTGGGGGCGTTTCAGGGCTCCCCCGCAGCTCCCCTCACCTCCCTCTCCAGCCCCCCTACCACCTGCCAACGAAGCCTGGGGCGGCTGGGCCCCACTGCCTTCCCGCTCCCTCGGAATTGCCGAGCCTCCTCGCTCTGGCTGCTGATCCAGGCACATGGCACCCAGAGGCACCGTGCCATCTGCCTGCCCAGGGGCACCCACCCAGGGACACCAGCCCGGGCTCTCTGCCCTGAGCCACAGGCATGGGCGCATCTCTGTAGCACGGCTCTGTCTACAAGGACTCCCTGAGGTCGCTTGCTTTGACCGGCGCATAGCCAACAGTGACTCTACACAGTGTCCCCCAAGAAACTAGGGTACACTCTGACCCCTGCTCCTGGGAGACAGGGAAACCCAGCTCCAGGAGCCCATGCACCTATCCCACCTCGGTGATGTGGTACCAAGAGTGGAGCAGGGACTCCGCACGTCGTGGTCCGGCCCTGGCGAGATGACGTGAAGCACCCTGAACACCTTCTCGGGCGACTGAGCGCCAGAACCGGACAGAATGTGGCTGGACCCTGCTCTGCCTCTGCTTCGTTTGGTGGCAGGGGCTGTTCTATGTGCTTTTCAAATGTCGTGCTGCCTCTTTTAACTCCTTTGGGGTGGGACTCGTCAGGATCCTCCGTGTGTGGCTGGGAGACCAGAGACCGGGCCCCGAGCTCGCAGGCTGGGGTCAGGCCGGGGCGCCCTGGTCCACGGCCCCTCGCCCCTCCAACGCCTAACTGCATCGACTTGGCAGATGGCTTACCTTTTTGTTGCTTCAATATTCTCACCTCTAAACAGCAGTGGTGAGGGAATGTACTCCCCCGGCGGGAGGGTTGATGGGACCCTGTGGACAGGGTGTGTAAGACGCGGAGCTCAGGGCCTGGGCACAGCAAACATGCGTGGTTTACACGGCTGACCTCGGGGCAGAGCTGCGAGGCGGAGGAGGGTGGGAAGGACGGAACATTCAGGATGGTCAGGAGGGTCACCCCACCCCCTATTCGCAGAGGTCCCCAGTGGGGCACATGGTAGGTTTCAGGCCCTGTGGGGGTCCCCGGGTAGCACGACGTCTGTCCCTACACTGCCGTGCTCACCCCTTCCTCTGTGCATACCTCCCAAGCCTGTGGATCAACCAGTCCCTGAGATCATTCTGATTCTGAAAGCAAAAGGCTCCATAATTGCGGCTCTTACCTACTGGGGATCTTAGTCTTCTTTGAGAGTTGGATAAAAACTATAAACTCTTTCTCAGAAAAATCCACATACACAGAGATCCACAAACATGTTCTTAGAAATCAGGGGTGATCATCTGACCCCAAGATTACGAGCTGCTTTTCCATGTAGTCACGAAGGATCCCGGGGCCGTGGCAGCAAAGCTGGCCCAGGCTTTCCCCTACCAACCTCATAAGCACCTCAGCTCTGCCGGACATGCACTCCCTGCCTCGCCCAAGAGCATCCCTGGACAGTGCCCCACTCCCACACCCAGCCGCCAGTGCAGAAGCTGCAGCGGTGGTGGCGCTGGCGCTGGTGACGGCCCCAGAGCTGTGCTAAGCAGTTGCTAAGGAGCCAGGAGGCTGGGTGGGGGAGGTGAGTGGGCAGCAGCCCAGCAGAGCTGCCCCTTATGCAGGTCTGAGCGCCTCGGGCCCTGGAAACGGTGCTCCCAGCTGGCTGCCATGGCAACTGGCAGGCTTGGGAAACTATTCATCAGGGTCTGGACAGATTTCTCCAGCTCCCCCTGCTCTTTCTTCTCCCTAAGTGGCTAACTGAGGTGTGAACGGGTCTGCTGGATGCAGGCCAGGGCCACAGAGGGCAAAGGGCTGGTCACACGCCCCACACGGCAGGCTCCCCAGGAGGCTGAGCGACCGGTGACGGGCCTGAGCCAGCTCCCAAGCGGGGGCCCGACCCCAGAAGCAGGATGCTCATCTCTCTTCCAGGGGCCCCAGCCCCCTCCTGCCAGGGACCGCTGGCTCCTGGCCCAAGGAGTCACCCTAGGAGGGAGACCTACCTGCTGTGCCCCAGGTGAGCCAGCGGCCAGGTGGGATGGGTCTTTTCCAGCAGGGCCACTCAGAAGACGCGGGGACCACGGAGGGTCAGGCTGACAGGAGGAATCAAGAGATCGGGACCTGATGGCACTGGGTCTGGTTTAAGTGCGGCAACGGGACAGATGAGGTCAGAGGTGAAGCACCCTGTCAAGGCCACCAGGCACTGGTCTGGCTGTCGGGCCACTTAACACCGCCACCATCCGAGGCACTGTCCAGCCATCTCCACTGGGTGGTGGTTAGATGGTATGCCTCTCGCGGCTTGCTCTTGGAGTCTGCCTTCCGAGTGAGCCATTGTCCTCCTCTTGAGACAAGAGAGCTGGCCTTAGGGAGATCAAGCCACTTGCCCACATCGTGCAGCCAGAAGGTAATAAAGCTGAGACTTGTTTTGTTTTTTTTTATTTTTTTGCGGTACGCGGACCTCTCACTGCTGCGGCCTCTCCCGCCGCAGAGCACAGGCTCCGGACGCGCAGGCTCAGCGGCCATGGCTCACAGGCCCAGCCGCTCCAC
>NW_006786471.1:0-2922 GCF_000442215.2 Lipotes vexillifer
GCGGACTCTCAACCACTGCGCCACCAGGGAAGCCCTGCATGTATCTTTTTGAATTAGAGTTTTACCTGGATATATGCCAAGGAGTTAGAATGCAGGATCATGTGGTAACTCTATTTTTAGTTTTTTAAGAAACCTCCATACAGTTCTTCACAGTGGCTGCACCAATTTACAATGCCACCAACAGTGTAAGAGGGTTCCTTTTTCTCCACACTCTCCAGCATTTATTATTTGTAGATGTTTTAAGATGGCCATTCTGATCGATGTGCGGTGACACCTCATTGTAGTTTTGATATACATTCTCTAATAATTAGTGATGTTGAATATCTTTTCATGTGCCTGTTGGCCATCTGTATGTTTTCTTTGGAGAAATGTCTGTTTAGGCCTCTGCCCATTTTTTGATTGGTTTGTGTGTTTTTGATATTGAGCTGAGCTGTTTGTATATTTTGGAAGATAATCCCTTGTTGGAAGCATCGTTTGCAAATATTTTCTCCTTAGGTTGTCTTTTAGATTTGTTTATAGTTTGCTGTGCAAAATCTTTTAAATTTGATTAGGTCCAATTTGTTTATTTTTGTTTTTATTTCCATTACTTTAAGAGGTGGATCAAAAAAGATTTTGCTGTGATTTATGTCAGAGAGTGTTCTTCCTATGTTTTCCTCTAAGAGTTTCATAGTATCTGGCCTTACATTCAGGTCTTTAATCCATTTTGAATTTTTGTGCATGGTGTTAGGGTGGAACACAGATTGTTTTTGAATCCACAAGGAGAGGGAAAAGAAGTGTCAGATTTTTTGAAATATTATTTGTCTCTGAAAATGGTACATTATATATTAGGTTAAAATTTTAACATAAAAAGATTTTTTCGTTGTGATCTCATCTTATTTGTCATCAACACAGGAAAAATTTACTTTTGAAAGATCACAGACTTTGGATGCAGAAACAGAACAGGGTTCTGTTTTTGACTGTCCCACCTTGAATTTGGTACAGATCATTTAACCTTCTCATCATGTGAAAATGAAATGATTGAAAACTGCATTCTAACATTTTTTTTTTTTTAAGTTTTCAATTCTCTGTCCTGACCTAAAATAATTAGATCCTATCTCATGGCTAGACTCTGTCATCACAGAGTTGTACCACTCTCCAAGGCTCAGTGTCACTTCCAGTCAATGAGACCCAAGTACCCGAGGAGTTAATAGGAAATTTGTCATATGTGAGCTTTCCTTGGTTGGCCCACAAAATCTTAGTCATGATCAAGAGAGACCTACAGAAGTGAAAAGTCAGTGGTTATGCACTCTCTGCAGGCAATCACGAATGATTTACTTCTTCAGCTTATTTCCCCCAATTCGACTTCCATCCCAGGAGGTATAAATCTGCATAGGTTCAGGATCCTGTGTATAAGTAAGTGAAAATCAAAGTCACTGTCACTTCACTAATAATGGAAATAATTACAGACAATAATATAGGTATTTTCTTTTTTCCCTAAAAGTAAATGATTAATACAGTTAATATGTATTAAAATAATACATTTTAAGGAACTTACATGTATAACAAGTATGGCTCTGCTATTTTAATGTTGAAGTAATCATAACCTTCACAGTATCTTACTATAGAAGTTGTACAAAAACTAAGAAATTAACCACCTTATAGATGTAAAACCGTTGCATAAAAACGTGTTTAAACATTCTCATGTGGCAGTGCGTGTTGCCTATTCTAATTATAGGGTCATTCATATTTCTACTTAATTTTGAAAGCACAGATATAACCATCATGGATTATCCGAAGAGAAATGAGAGTATGAATCTTTATTGATTCTTATTCTTTAGGTCTCTCCTGTCATTTAAAGTTTATTTTAAATGCAAATGTGCTATTTTGTATCTGTTAATTTGGAATGTTACTTCATTATTTGACTTATTTCGAGTATTTAGACATTCTGTTTAGCTGTTTTGTCCCAGAAGCCCAAAGCAATTATTTGCAAACCAGTGCACAAGACATTACTTTCAGGAAGTAGTCAATAGTGGGTCAACGATCAGCTTAAAAACTATATTGTGTTTAAGTGCCATCCTGAGCTATTAAAAAATAAAAAGTAAAAATACTCGAAAATAAATGCAAGAGACAGAACATATCATTATGCACGTGTAAGAACTTAGATATTGAAGTAACAGATACTGCATCCAAATGCGTATGATACATATTCACAACTGTATATCTGTATATACATGAATAATTGCTATTATTATTATTACTACAGTCATTATGTGAAAAGAGGGCTTGATAAGCCTCCAGCCAGTTATCATAATCTGAATATCTAAATATAATTTACTCAAATAAAAAAAGACTCTAATATTTGAGGCAGAGTTTATGAAAGACCATTTTTGGTTTCTGAATTGCCTATAGGCCAATTCAGCCCAACATCAATGGTCATTCTGGAAAATAGACCCTTCAAAATGATGTCCCAACTAAGTAAAAAATTGGTTTTACATTAGATACTACTTTTTCAATATAAATAGTAGGATTACCCAGGCATCCACTTAATCTCAGAATAAATACCACTTCAGTGGACATATAGATACACCTGAAAGTGATGAGATAAGCAAATTTATTAACATGGTTACAGTATTTCTTTCTCATCATCTTTTTATTTTTTCCTAATCCTTTTCATTTTCTCCTTTTTCTTGTTACCCTTGATTTTCTTCTTCCTCTTTTACTTTTCTCTTTGCAACAGAGGCTGTGTATTAACACAGATATTCTGATACAATATGAGTATTACTGTGTCTAATATAAGCTAGTTTATATTAGTACATACTGGCTTCTCTCCCCTATTCTGAACATTTCTCAATCTTATTTTTTTTAATTTTTATTTTTTGTGGTACGCGGGCCTCTTACTGTTGTGGCCTCTCCCATTGTGGAGCACAGGCTCCGGACGCGCAG
>NW_006786473.1:0-202 GCF_000442215.2 Lipotes vexillifer
GTAGAAAAGTTTACAATCCGTGTATTAGTGATACCGTATGATGTTTCTTTTTCCGTTTGAACTATTTCACTTGGAATGATCGTTCCTAAATCCACTCAATATGATGCTACGTGCCTGGTGACATTGATTTCGTTACTGTCTGATATTCCATGGCAGGTAAGTGCCACAACTTGGCGATCCATTTTTTCCTTTTGTGGGTATT
>NW_006786474.1:0-372 GCF_000442215.2 Lipotes vexillifer
AATATGGTGTATCACATTGACTGATTTGCATATATTGAAGAATCCTTGCATTCCTGGGATATACCCCACCTGATCATGGTGTATGATCCCTTTAATGTGCTGCTGGATTCTGTTTGCTAATATTTTGTTGAAGACTTTTGCATCTGTGTTCATCAGTGATATTGGCCTGTAGTTTTTTTTTTGGGTTTTTTTTTTTTTGTGTGTGACATCTTTTTCTGGTTTGGGTATCAGGGTGATGGTAGCCTCATAGAATGTGTTTGGGAGTGTTCCTCTCTCTGCTATATTTTGGAAGAGTTTGAGAAACATAGTTGTTAGCTCTTCTCTAAATGTTTGATAGAATTCGCTTGTGAAGCCATCTGGTCCTGGGCTTTT
>NW_006786475.1:0-259 GCF_000442215.2 Lipotes vexillifer
GTTAGGATTAGGGCACGGATTAGGGGAAGGCTTCGGTTAAGTGTTAGGGTTAGGGTTAAGGAACGGGGACGGTTTAGGGTACAGGTAAGTGTACGACAACAGTTGAGAGTTAGCGTATGTGTAATGGTATGTGTTAGGGTTAGTGATCTGTTTAGGATTAGGGCACGGGTTAGGGTAAGGCACGGGATAGGGTAATTGTTAGGGTTACGGTTAGGGCTAGGGTTAGGGTTAGGGATTGGGGAAGGTTTAGGGTACAGGT
>NW_006786476.1:0-206 GCF_000442215.2 Lipotes vexillifer
ACTGCGCCACCAGGGAAGCCCTCTAGGTATTTTTTGATTTCCTCTTTGATTTCTTCAGTGATCACTTGGTTATTAAGTAGGGCATTGTTTAACCTCCATGTGTTTGTATTTTTTACAGATCTTTTCCTGTAATTGATATCTACTCTCATAATGTTGTGGTCAGAAAAGATACTTGATATGATTTCAATTTTCTTAAATTTACCAAG
>NW_006786478.1:0-294 GCF_000442215.2 Lipotes vexillifer
TAACTAAAACAAAACAAAACAGAAACACAAAACAACTGGAGTGAGGGAGGAAAGGGTGCCCTGGAAAAAAAAAAAAAAAAACTAAGCACTTTGACAGCGCTAAGAATAAACTACCAGGAAAAAGAAACCCTACGTTTCAGATCCTCAAGTACAGAAGGGCAAGCCCGCCGGCATTCCAGGCCCGGGGGAGACCGGGGTCCCCAGCCCTGCAGAGCCAACCGCAGACTGGCGATGGCGCCCCTCAGAAGCGCGGGGTCCCCGCGGCCGAGTCTGCGCCCACGGCCGGCGCCGGCT
>NW_006786479.1:0-227 GCF_000442215.2 Lipotes vexillifer
AATGATTTTCAATGCTTGATTTGGATATTTTGAGTATGTTGGCTATCTCCTGCATGGTATAATGTTGATTGTTCTCAATTAATGTCTCGATTTGATCGCTATCGACTTCAACTGGTCTGACTGTGGAGCATCGTCCAGTGAGAAATCTCTAACAGAGAGCTTCTCAAACCACTTTTGACATGTTCAATCAGTCACAGCACCTTCTCCATACACTGCACAAGTCTTTT
>NW_006786480.1:0-6402 GCF_000442215.2 Lipotes vexillifer
GAGACTTGCTGCCAGACAGCTGTATGGACACGCTCTCCTGGCTGCCTTGGCCCCATCTGTTTGCTTAGGGCTGACAGTGAGATAAGGGTGGATGGCTTTTCCCTCCGGAGCCTCACGTTAGTGAAGTTGCAGAGATAACACAGCTCCGAGTTGTGATGGGAAGTTGCTAGGGAGCAGGTGGAAAGTGCCTCGTTACTTCGCTGGCTTTGGGAACTGCCGACTCAGCGCTTTGTGGGCCAGCTGTTCCTCCTCACTCCCGTGAAGCCTCGGCCCCTCACCCTCTCCCTTTCCTAATCCTAGTCACATTCCCAGTCTTGGCTCAAATCCTACCTTCTCTGTGAAGATGACTTGACCATCCCAGCCTACAGTGACTTCTCTCTCCTTGAGCCTCAGGACCTTCAACTTTAAAATGGGTGTACTATTTACAACGCCCTTGCAGAAGGGCTGTGATTAGGACTGAATGAGAGAATAGACGTAGCATGACAGGTGCAGTGCCTGGTATAGGCCTACCGTGAGTTCCCTGCCTCTTTCTCTTCCTATTCCCTGAAACGCCATGATGCATGCGTCATGCTCGGGATCGGATGCAGCCTTCTACTGCCAACCATTCAGGAGTATGCTTGTGCTAGCTCTCCATTCAATTGTAATGTCACAGAGGTTGGGGGCCACATTTTATCCCTCCTCACCTTTCAGTAGCCAGCTCTATAGAAATCGCCATAGTAAACATTTTTTTTTTTAATTGAGCACTATATGATTCTATGTGGCAGGCACTCGGCTGCATATGTTATACACATATGTCTAGTACTTACCCTTTGCCCTTATATTTTCCTCTTGGACAGGTAAGTGTAATTCTCCCTGTCAAGAAGTGTGAGGCTCAGAGAGGTTGGGTTAACTACCACCCAAGCTCCCATAACTAAGTAAGCGGCCTAGCTAAGAATCAGATCTGAATCTGATTCAGATTCAGATTCAGATTCAGAATCAGGTTATGGTACGACAACGGTTTAGGTTTAGCGTACGTCTTAGGGCACGGTTTAGGGTACAGGTTAGGCCTAGCTAAGAATCAGATCTGAGTTTGACTTGTACGCTAGATTAAGTGTGCAGTGAATAGCTCTGAATGGGTGGGTGGGAGGATGGACAGAAGTAGAACCCAGAGTAGGAGTGCCTGTACCATTCCTTGGACTTTGTAGAGGGAGGCCTGCTTGACAAAAACCTCTAGGTATTTGAATTCAGTGGGTCCCCAAGCTTAGTTAACGGGATACAGTGCCACTTGGACAGGAAAATAAGAGAGAGGGGGGGTGATGAGTCAAGCTGAACCCCAGGGAAATTGTCCCAGGGAATTCCATGGTGGCTCCAAGATTCCAAAAATCAGTTGTGGAGAACCCACCCACTGGCCATTCTCAAGGTGAATTGTAGAATAAGCACAGGTTAAACAAACCTCCTTTGAAGAGGATTGTTAAGCCAGAAAGCTTTGAACTCCCTTGGAGTCAAGGTGGGGCATTTCATTCCAGTATGTCCTTGGTGGAAATCAGGACAGAATATCAAGCCTGCAATGTATGATTACTTGTGGGGATAAACTGTGCTATGTTCTTGCCTCAGGTATGGCGATGGGGAGAGCAGAGGGGATTTGACATTTAATTCGGCACACTCCAAAGCTCCTATGGCTTGACACTGGCCTGGGAACCCATGATAATGACCTCACAGGCTAGAAGGCTGGTGGTCCTCGGCAAAACACAGTGCCCAAACCACTGGCCCTGGGCCTGAGCAAATCAGGCTGGTGGGACTGTGCTCAGGGAGGCTTTGCCTGGGTCCGGTAGAGGCGGGTCTTCTACAGGTGAGTGCTTTAGGGGTTTATGAGCTGTCTCATTGGTCCTGCCAGATCTTCCAGAGGCCTCACTCACTCAGACCAGAGGGAAAAGCCTTCCTCTGGCTGAGCTCCAGAGTTTCCAGCTCTCCCCCTGCCTTGGCTCCCAGGCATTAGCCTCAGTGAGGGAGCAGGGGACATCCAGTCTCTCCCCCTGCCTATACTTGCCGGCCACAGGAGCATCCCACCACACTCCCTGCTTCTCCTCACAGGATCCTCCCCACCCCAGCCCCGTTCAAAAAGGTGTCGTGGTACAAGGAGCAAGAAGCTGGCCTCGAGTGTCAGGTAGAGCTGAGGTCTAATCCCAGCTCACCTGCGTCCTGAACTGTGTGAGGCATGGCAGTTGACTCAACATTCTACTAATAGGTCTATTCTTTGTCCATCAGCAATATAAACAGCACTTACCTCATAGGGTCTTAAAGATCCATTAAGAGGGTTATCATCTGACCCCTCCCAACTTCCCAGAACGGGTGAAAGGCCAAGTGTCAGAAACACAATAAAACTGTCAAATCTGTGTGAAATCATCCACGTAAACTGTATGTTATGCCTGAGTATTATGTGTAGTTCTGGGCAACAGGATAAAAATTGGTAACTGCTTATTAAAACAGAAAAAAAAAAGAAAAAGAAAAATTGCTGTTGCCACTTTCAAGTAATTTTCAGTTCTCCAACCACAGTATTATAGCCATGCTATCCTCACGAAGGGTTAGGAAATTTCATGTTAGGGCTGATAACCAGCCTGCATTAAGTTATTCATTTATTCCACAAACATTTACTGAATACCTACTATTGTACATGAGGCACTGCTAGCTGCTGGGAATCAGAAGTGCATAAGCTGACAGTCTGTAAACTGCTTAGAGTCTAGAGGAAGGAAGCAGATACTTTAGACGGATATTTATAATACATTAAATGCCGTGACAGAGATGTGTCCAGGTTATTTGAGGAGCCCAGAGAAGGGGCATCCAACCCAGCCAGGGTGTAGTCTGGAAGCTCTTTCTGGGAGAGGTAAAGTCTAAGATACGTGGGTTTTATGTACCAGTGTTTTCATTGTTCTCAGCTTTGCTATGATGTGTCCAGGTGTGTGTCCGGAATCTAAGGAATCAAGGATACCATCCAGTCTAGAAAATTACCAGCTGTTTCTTCTTAGAATAGCATTCTTCCCCAGTATCTCCTTCACAGACTCCCATCGGATGTACTTTTGGCGTTTCGGGTCTGGGCCTCATCTTTCTTGACCTTTCTCTTTCACCTTTCCTTCTCTTTATCTTTCCAGAAAGCATTCTTCATAATTTCTTTCATTTGTCTTTCAGTAGCTAATCCTCTATCCAGGTGTGTCTAATTGGTTATTTTAAATTATAATAACCTTTTCTTTCAGTGGTTTCGTTTTTCACTTTCAGGAATTTTATTTGATTCTTTGCGATATTTGGTTGTTTCTTCCTTATGATGGTTTATAGCCGCTCATTAGCTGAAACATGTTAAACACTTTTTCAACAGTTTGCACCTGATGATAAGTCTTTGGAGGGACATATGTTTGTGTTTTTAATTATGAGCATGTTTGGGAGGGCTTTATCTGTGGGAACCTTCTTAAAGCCTCAGTTGAAGGGTGGGCTCCTCCAGAAAGGATTTGACTTCCATGTGCCCCGTGTCTGGGTTTCCAGCAGAATTCCTTGAACCGTACTGATAGTATCAATTGGAACTCCAAAGCTACATGAGGGCAGAGATGTGATTTCAAATTCTCAAAACTGTGATTTCAAGTTCTCAAAGAAGCCTTTTCACCCCCATGAGACCCAAGGTATAGAGATACAAATTTCCTTGTCATCTCCCTTTCCTCGGACTTAAAAGGCCAGATTTTCACTGAGGTTGTTTTCATTCAAGGGTCTGGGACTGGTACAAACGTTTCAGTTGCCTACTAATCTCTGGCTCTTTTTCACCTCATACAAGTACTTAAAATAATGTTTATGATAATTTTTTCAGGTATCTATATCTGTTTGGGATGGGAGGTTTTTCACTAATCTATTCCAAATAGTGTCCAAATAAGGAGTACAAGTGACCCTGAAAAGTATAAACCAGACTAGGGTCACACTCGTGTTCAGCCAGTTTCTAGGCTACTCTGCTAGGTTTGAGACAACTTACACTCACATGCCTGTTACCTTGACAGGGCTGCTTGCAGGACTGCACTCGGGAGGGCTCCTGTCCTGCTCCACTGAATCTCACAGCCTCGTCATGTGGTGTCTCCAGCAGGATAGACAGACTTCCTACGTGGCAGCTCAGAGCTCTCAAGGAACAAGGCGGAATGCATCCGTCCTCTTAAAGATCACATCTGTAATCACCATAACATCACTTCCACCATGCTCCATTGGTCAAAGCAATCACATGCCTTCCCAGAGTCAAGAGCAAGGGAAAACAGACAGGACCAATCTGTGCTAGGAATGACAAGGAATAAGGGGCCTTCCTGAACATGACACGTAGTGCCATGCAACACACATTTCCTGAGATGATACTTGGTGCCTCACAATCGGTATATCCATATAACAAAGTCCTTGGTTCCCTGGTTCAGAGCAGTAAACTCTGGAATAGTTTTCCACTTGACTTGCCCTAGTAAGATGACCTGGCCCATGTAGTAGATCCCTCTGAGCCAGGGAAGATCTTTTACCCCGAAGAAGCATGAAGTATCCAACCTTTGTAGACACCCTCTCCTACTCATGGGTCCCTGGGCATAGACACACAGACACACAGATGCACAGAATGAGAGAAAAGGACGATGTTTTGAGTGAGTACTAGGTTAGTGGATCTTCACCCCAGAATCTGGTACCAATAGCTGATTTTCCTGACTTGAGGCCACCAAGTTTGCCCATATTCACCCTGGTCCTCTTCTTTCAGGGATTCCCAAACTCCAGACACTTCGATTGCAGTCCTTACCTCTCTATCATGCCTACAGTACAACATATCCACAGAGTCATGTGGGGTAGGTTTCAGGTCACGGAAAGAACGTAGGGAGAGGGGAAGCAGAAGTAACCCCCCATGTATGCCATCCCATGCTGGAGGTGGAGATAGAAGTAGGAGAAGCAAATCAAGTTTGCATTTCCTCTCATTTTAAGCTATTTCCTGTCAAGTAGGATAATTCAGAGACGCATGGTTTCTAGGAGCCTCTGATAAGCTCTAGCAATGAAAGGCTGATACGGACAATGGAGTGAGATTCCAGAGATCACACAGGTTCCTGCAGTCAAATCTAGCCGGTAGCCATGTGACCTTGTGTACAGCCCTTCACTTCTCTGGGAATATCCCAACTAGAAAAAGCCCCTGAGTTCCTAGAAGGAATGCAATTCACTATGCCAGTCCAATTGTTGTAAGCGGCACAGTACTTATGCACATGATTCCTCCTTGAAACCAAATTCCCAATGGTGCATGTAAAATACCTGGATAAGCATCATGTCCTCCCAAAGTCAAATAGTATTTGGCTAACTTCAACACCCAAGATCTGAAGTTATTCTCCACTGCCCCTCTGTAGGAAGATGCTGGAAGCGCAAGAGTTACATTATGGACAACTCTTAGCATTTCAGAAGAATCTGAATGCAACAGCAGAGGCCATAAGGAGCAGGACTGGCCATATCAAAACCCCCAGATGGCAAGGACTGGATTCATGACGTGCTAACAGGGAATTTGGGTGCTTTCATGCCCCATGAATGTCCACCAGTGGTCCTAGTTTTTTAACTTCCTTATAATAAGGAGAAATAATAAATGAACAGTTTTTCAAGGTCACAAGGTCCTCTATCCCACACTCATTCTTCTCTCATCCAGGAGTGACAGGGGAATGAGAGAGACGATGATGCATCAGGAACCAGGACCAGCCCATTTTATTGGCCCGTGTCTTGAAAGATGGGTGTGATTTCTTCCTGCCAAGACAACCTTGTGGGTTCTATTTTTGTCGGGCCGATTGCTTGGAGGAGAACAAAAAAATAATTAAACATTCATTTAGCTAAAAGAGGAAAACAGGGTCGGGGCAGGGGGAATTATTTCAATAATTTTAAATGGCAAGGAATCACATCCCTTTCCCACCTCAATCTTAAAGGCTGCACGTGCCGGGAAGACTCCTATTGCTTCAGCCCAGGACAACTCTTCACGCTTAGAATCAATGGCTATACCTCAAGAGCTGCAGGCTTTTCATTGGCTGAGCCGGTCCAGAGTGGCCCTTGGGCTGTTCTGATTGGATACTTCCAGCATCCCCATGATGCCGAGGTGCAAGTCGTGAAGGTTTCCGGTTTGCAAAAACAGGAGAATGTACTCTTGGGGGAAAAAAACAAGTAAGATTAATCTGAACCAGTCAGAATAGTAATTTCAGTTTCTTCCACCTTGGATAGGTACTGTTTCTTGAACATTTCACTTTAATTATTTCCATGCTGTGTTTGGGTCCTCGATTCTGTTTTCAAATCATTTCCATGACACAAGTAATGTTGAAAAAGGTCGAATGGGGTATGTTTGTCCTAGTAATACTACTTTCTCTCACTTGATGCTTATCATCATTTTTTATTTAAGCAGTAAAGCTCTTTCCC
>NW_006786481.1:0-950 GCF_000442215.2 Lipotes vexillifer
CCCGTGTCCCCTGCATCGGCAGGCGGACTCTCAACCACTGTGCCACCAGGGAAGCCCTAGTCTCATATTTTTATGTACAAAATTAAATGTGTTTTTTTTCCTGGTGATCTATCTTATATCCATTTAATTATTAGATTAGCCAAAGAACCTAGAAGGGTAGAAGGAAAACTTTTCCACCCCAAGTCTGATTGAGTCTAACAACTATTTTCTACTTTGGAGAAGAATATTCACTGGTCTCATGTTTCAACTTCTAGTTAAATGGTACAATTATGGGAATATTCTTAGAATGACTGGTGAAGATAAATGAACCACACTCTGTCCGTTCAAGACTACTGAGTAAACCTTTTTTTACCAAGAGTAAAAAATAAAGTTATCCCCTCCCAACTTTTGATGATCTCTATTTAACCCATCCTAATATAACTACAAAGAATATGGTTTTTAAAAAGTTAACAAAATATTCCAAAAACTAAGCTTTATGGTTTCAAACAAGTTTATTTCCACAATATGTATTTACTGGGCACCTCCAAAGTTGGTCCTGAAAATGTACTGAGCAATATTCCTTGTCCATTTTGGGAGGTGACACAATTAACCGGTGACAAAAATTAGAAAAGTACATTAGTTCATGTAGATAATGTGGGACCAACTATTTCAACATTTAAGGGGTTAACCAACCAGGATATACAAATCCAACTTAACACTTCCATATTTTTGAAATAACAACCTGAGTTTAGAATAATGTCATGGTTACATGATGTCATGACTACAAATCTCTGAGAAAAATATATCAACTAAAAAAAAGGCTGGTCTTAGAATAATTGAGAATGAAATACACAAAGCAGCCTAGTTACCCAAAAGGTTCTTACAAAACACTATGACAAACCTTGCTTGAAACAGAGACACATTTAAAACTAACACACACACACACACACACACACACACACACACACACA
>NW_006786482.1:0-587 GCF_000442215.2 Lipotes vexillifer
GGGGGGGGGGGGGGAAGAAACGAAACAAATGAAAAAAATGTTCCAGGACTTCCCTGGTGGTCCAGTGGTTAAGACTCCACGCTTCCAATGCAGGGGTGCAGGTTCAATCCCTGGTCAGGGAACTAAGTTTCCACATGATGTGCAGTGTGCACCCCGCCTCAAAAACAAAAAAGTTCCAAGTGAAAAGACAAGGGACAGACGTGGGAAAATTCTTGTTACATGTGGCAAAAGCAGGGCCACCACAAGTCATGTATAAAAGCCTCCTACAGATCCAGGAAAAGGGCTCCTCCGACAGAAAAAGGACGAGTCGAAAATTCACATAAGGAGAAAGTGAAATCATGGAAGAAACACTCAGCCTCACTAATCAGCTCAGAAATGCCAATTAAAGGGCTTCCCTGGTGGCGCAGTGGTTGAGAGTCCGCCTGCCGATGGAGGGGACATGGGTTCATGCCCCGGTCTGGGAAGATCCCGCGTGCTGCGGAGTGGCTGGGCCCGTGAGCCGTGGCCACTGGGCCTGCGCGTCCGGAGCCTGGGGTCCGCGGCGGGAGAGACCACAGCAGTGAGAGGCCCACGTACCGCAAAAAAAA
>NW_006786485.1:0-422 GCF_000442215.2 Lipotes vexillifer
AATCCATTTTGAGTTTATTTTTGTGTATGATGTTAGGGAGTGTTCTAATTTCATTCTTTTACAGGTAGCTGTCCAGTTTTCCAGCACCACGTATTGAAAAGACTGTCTTTTCTCCACTGTATATCCTTGCCTCCTTTGTCATAGATTAGTTGACCATAAGTGTGTGGATTTATCACTGGGCTTTCTATCCTGTTCCATTGATATATATTTCTGGTTATGTGCCAGTACCATATTGTCTTGATTACTGTAGCTTTGTTGTATAGACTGAAGTAAGGGAGTCTGGTACCTCCAGCTACATTTTTTTCCCTCAAGACTGCTTTGGCTATTCAGGGTCTTTTGTGTACCTATACAAAATTTAAGATATTTTGTTCTAGTTCTGTAAAAAATGCCATTGGTAATTTGATGGGGATTGCATTGAATCT
>NW_006786486.1:0-9834 GCF_000442215.2 Lipotes vexillifer
GGCCACAGCAGTGAGAGGCCCACATACCGCAAAAAAAAAAAAAAAAGAAAGAAAACTCCTTGCAAGAACTGTCTCCAATTTCCCCCTCCCATTCTCTACTAAACTGGACTTTCACCCCGACCACTCCACCAAAACACAACAGTGTACACGGTGGTCAATTCTCAGCCATCTCGCCTGACCAGGTCTGCAGCATCTGACACTACGGTCCATGCATTCCCTCCTAAAGCGATCTTCACTGGCTCCTGGAATCCCACACTCTGAGTTCTCGTCCTACCATGTCAACCACTCCCCAAGTCTCCTTTGCTGGTTCCTCCTCAACTCTCCAACTTCTCAACGTCAGAATGCCCCCAGGGGTCCGTTACAGGACTTCTCTTCTCTAGTTACAGACACACCCTAGGTGATCTCATCCAGTCCCAAGGCCTTGCAATACCAACTGTATGCTTATATAACCAGCCCCAGTCCTCCCCTGAACTTCAGGCTCAGATGTCCAACTGCCTATTCAACACCCCTGCTTGAATGTCTAATAGTTATTTCAGAATTAAAAGGTCAAAAACAAAACTCTTGATCCTCTCCCCACCTTACCCCACCTGCAACCAACATCACACCAGATCCTCCCACAACTTTCCCCATCTCGCTTAAAGGCAATCCCAACCTTCCACCCACTCAGGCCAAAATTCCTGGATCCATCCCTGACTCCTCTCTTTCCTTCACCCTAAATCCAATCCACCAACAAAAGCCTGCTGGCTTGACCTTCCAAATATATTCAGAATCTATTTCTGACCATACCCGCTGTTACATTCTTGGTCCAAACCAACATCAGCTCTTGCCTGGGTTACTGTAATAGTAACCCTGCTTCTACCCTTAATTCCCAAAGGACACTTGCAGCACGTAAGCCAGGGATCCCTTTAAAACCTAAATTCTTCTCAGGCTTCTGATCAAAACCTTCCCTTGGTATTCCATCTCAGAGTAAAAAGCCCCAAAGTAAAAACTGCTACAGAGTTCTACTAGGAGATAATCAGCTTCCTGTTACCTCTGTGACCCCACTTCCTTCCGCTCTCCCCTCTCACTCTGCTCAGCCACACCGGCACCCTGGCTAGTTCACACCCACCAGGCACACACTCATCTCAAGGTCTTCGTCTTGCCCGGAATGCCTTCAAGTCCTTTGGGACTTTGTTCAAATGTCACCAGTGAGGCCTTCCTGAGCAACTCCCACCTCACCACGTACACACACCTCCTATCCGCCTTCCCCGCCTTGTTTCCTTACCACAGCAGTTCACCACCTGCTTAGATATTACAGGGGAGCAAACTTGCCACCCCAAAATGTCTGCTTGCCACGCAGATTATTTTGAGCTGAAAACAATCAAGGACCAAAAGATTCAGGAAGAAACTCTGACCTTCCCCGTAAACACCTAAAAGAATGTAAACAGAGCACCTGTTCCAGGAAGGGAGTAATCACCACAGATAACTAGAGTATGAACTACGTGTGCAGACAGGCAGGAACCTAGCAAAGTCTGTTTGTTAAAATTCCTCTGTTACCAAACATTTGCTTTTCCATGGCATGGCAATTGCCTTCCTCCCCTCTGAGGTCCCAAACCACTACCCCAAGATCCTCTTTTGTCTTTAGCTGAAGACAGAAGGGTTTAAAGCAAGGGTTTCAACCACTTGGGAGAGTTACTGTTTGCCTGTGTCTCTCCCATGTATACATGTTATTAAACTTTCGTTTTATTAGCCTCCTGTTAATCTGTCAGTTTAATTCTTAGACCAGCCAGAAGAACCTAGAAGGGTAGAGGAAAATTTCTTCCTCCATGAAAATATCTTCATTATTTTGTTACTATCTCTTTCTACTAGGATATATACTCTCAGAGGGATGGAGGTGGGGGGCAGGGGGAGGTAAAGGCTTTTGGGTGCTTTGTTCACTGCTTTATCCCAGGTGGTGCCTAGAACTGTCTAGCACACTGCAGCTTCTCAATAAATACTTTTTACTGTACACTACCCAGTCTAACAAAATATGCCCCCTCTGCTACCTCCCACTCTGCCCCAACTGTAATAATCTTTCAGACATTCTCTAAGCAGGCCAAACTAGCTTCTGACTCAGGGCCTTCACACTTGCTGTTCCTCTGCCTTGAATATCATCCCCAGATATTCGTATGCCTTGCTGCCTACTTCTCTACTCAAATGACACCTTGGAGAGGCCTTTTCCTAATCACCCTATCTAAAATAAGCACACACTGATTAGGCACCCCACACATTCTCACCGGCCTCTAACCCACTTTACACTTCATTTTTCTTCATAACACTTACCTACCTGACTCCAGGTAGGTATATAAGTGCATCTGTCTTTCTCAGTACACTGTAAGCGCCATAAGAACAAGGGTGTCATCTCTTTTTCACCACTGTATCTACAACACCTGTAACAATACCTAGCACACAGCAGGCGCAGAATATCTGTTGAATGAATGGATAAATAAACACTTGCTTAAGCTGAATTTAGCTAGCCTTTCTATAACATAGGAGGAAATTCTTACAGTAGGTGGGAAGGTGAAATAAATACCTAACCCCTACAGTTTTTTCTATAAACTATGACTCTATGAAATAACAAAGTGAGAAAGGCTAAGACCAGGTAGTGCCTTTCAATGTTACTGAAGAACTACTGAAGGATTATAAATTGAATGACATATATTAATTTTTTTTAATTACACAATATTTACATCCCATACACAATTGCTTATGGATCCACTGAAGTGAAACAGTATGGAAGAAGAGAGATGAGAGGAGTCCACTGCAGTAGACATACAATATCAGAGTTAGGGAAGCAAGCAACACGGCTAAGCCTCTTACTTTACAGAACTGAAGTCCAGAGGAGCTAAAAGATTTGTCCACTGATAGAGCTAAAAATTAGAACCTAGGCCCTCTCTCAACACCAAGCTCTCCCCACATGGCTCTGCCTCATTGGCAAAGCACAAATAATACAAGAGTCTAAGGCAACCCTAAGAAAGAAAAACATCCAGAAAAAAATGGGCAAAGGCAAAACCGGCAACACACTTAAGAAATGTAAATAGCCGTTAAGCATAGGAAAGAATGCTCAAACACACTAAGGGCATGTGTTTAAACAAGGAGTTATTTTCCATCTACTCCACTGATAACAAAGACTGACAAACACCCAACTGTTAGCAGAAAGCATGGTAAAACTGACATACCCTTTCTGAAGGGCAATCTGGCAATACATATCAAACTTTAACACATATATCCTTCTGCCCAGCAATTCCATTTCCAGAAATTCACTCTAGGGAGACAAAAGAGACAAATATATAATGCAGAGGTTCCTAAACCTGGCTGCATATAATAAGCACCTGAACAAACTCATTCATCACTATTAATTAGCTTAAGTTCTTACTGCCAATGAACTGGTAAATGGAATTGTTAGCCTTCAGAAATTATTAAATAAGTGAATAATAATGAAAGTTTGAGAATAAAAGGAAAACAAGATAGTAGTTAAATGGAACAACAGGATCATATAAAGTTTTTTCTCAAAGGTAGAGGAAATCAAGTTTAATCAAGGAAATAAAAACAGTAAGTGAAAAAAGGAGATATTGAAAATGATGAAGAGAGAATAATATAGAGTACTGGTTACTTACAGAGGTGATTTATTAGGAGACCTTTAGAATAGCAAATACCCAGGCCCCATTCTCCAGAGTGGAATTTAAGGATGGGAAGGGAAAACCTGCCCAGGTGATTCCACTATACACCTCTGATTGAGAACCACTGTTCTCCTACAGCAAAGGTTCTCAGTCTTGAGTGTTCATTATAGTCAGCTGAGGAGCTATGGAAAATTACCGACAACTGAGCCCGGCGCTAGTTGAATCAATTGCTAGAACGGAGCCTGGACGTCAATATTTTTTAAAACTTTCCAGTAATTCTCATATGTGTTGCCACAGTTGTGAACCAAAGTCCTACACCGGTAGTTTTCACAGTGTGGTTCCCACACCAGCACAATTAGGGTCACTGGGGAACTTGTTAGAAATGAGAAGTCTGGGGTCCCACTCAAAATCTACTGAATCAGATACTCTGAGTAAAGCTCAGCAATCTTTAACAAGCCCTCCAGGTGATTTTGATGTGCATTAAAGTTTGAGAATCACTGTCCTAGAGTTATTCTTTCATAAAAATCATCTAGAATGCTTGTCAAAAATATATGACCTGGTCAGCTGATTTTCAACAAGGGTGCCAAGAAAATTCAATGGGGAAAAGGGTAGTGTTTTCAACAAATGGTGCTGGGACAACTGGATCGCCACATGCAAAGAATGAAGGTGGATTCCTACTTCACAACACATACAAGAATTAACTCAAATTGACTGCAGACCTAAATTTAAGAACTAATGCTATAAAACTCTTAGAAGATAAGATAGGTGTAAATGTTCATGACATTAGATTAAGCACTGGTTTCTTAGTTATGACACCAAAAAAATAAGCAACAAAAGAAAAAACAGACTGGACTTACATTTAAGACTTTCACATTTAAGACTTTCATGCTTCAAAGGACACCATCAAGAAAGTGAAAAGAGAGCTCATACAACTGGAGAAAATATTTGCAAATCAAATGTCTGATAAAGGTCTGGTATCAGAATACATATAGAACACTTACAACTCAACAACAGAAAAATAACCCAACGAAAAATATGAGCAAAGGATTTGAACAGACATTTCTCCAAAGAAGATATACAAACGGCCAATAACATGATGAGATGTCAACATCATTAGCTATCAAGAAAATGCAAATCAAAACCACAATGAGACACCACTTCACACACACTAGGATGGCTAGAATAAAAAAGACAGAGAACAAGAATGTTGATGAGGTTGTGCATTAGCTCACCCAGAGAACGAGAACAGAATTTCTTCTAACTGGAAAGAGGACAGGACCAAGCCTTAAGGAACTCCATATTTATCTGCCATACAGAAAAGAACCAGCCTATAGTGGAGATCAAGAAGAAACCACTAGAGAAGAAGAAAATCAGTGGGTCACAAAAGGAAAAGGAAGCGAGCATGTGAAAGAGGTGGACATGGTCAGCGCTGCTCAATGCAGATAATGCAAAGTTAAGTAAAATGAATGAAAACGTTTCTTGGATTTAGTGATAGGGAGATCTTGGCATTTCCGGATAATCATAGTGGCAAAATCAATAAGAGATTAAAATTAGGCTACCTTTCTGCACGTTATAATATGTAACACGTCACTCCAACATAAAAGGCTTAAAATAAACGAGTACCTTGATTATTCGCAATTAGTCTCAAATCTTCTTGAAAGATGAGTCTGGAAAATGAAAACTGATTAGAAAAAGCAAACTCGCAACAACTTCACAAGACCACAGTAAGGACTCTTTAAAACTACCTAAAAGGGATTAAACTCCATAAAAGTCTACTTTATACATCAGGGTTAATGATGTTCCATATTACTCCCAATTTCTTTCTGATTAGGCCAGGTGTGTTAACATCTGCCACATTTGCTATGACTGAGATCCAGCGTCTGGCCGTAGTTAATAAATACTATCCAGCACTACAATACGTCTGCGTGATTCAAGTAATACCGAGAACTACAAAACAGAAAGATGGCAATGAAGTAAGTATCCACATCACCTGACACACGAAAGACACGTGTCGTCCCGAGATTCAGAAAGAGGTTTTATCAGTAAACAAGAAGGAAAAGTGAAAAATGAAGACACCTAATCTTCAGACCAACTTCAGTTTAAATTTCTGAGATACAGCTCTGTGAAAGCTAGGTAACTGTGAAAGCCTTGTCCCGTCCCACAAACTCACTAACGCACCCGTCCCACAAACTCACTAACGCAGAAAGTGGCAAAACGAATGAAGTTAGATTTGACAATAAGCAACGAGTTCCCTTAAATACTCCTTACAGCCCTGCAGCACCTAAGGCCAAAGACCCGTCCTCACTCCTGGCAGCGCTACCTGCCTCCCAATTCCCCCAGCTCAGCTGGTAAGTTCCCTTTCAACTGCGAAACCAACCAGCAAACCTCCCGAGAAAGACTAAAACTGGGGAAACAAGGCTCCGCCGTAAAACGAACTCTGGCCAAACTCTGCCCCACACTGATCCACCCGCCACCCTTACCCAGCAGTCAGGAAATAACAAGCCAGCCAAAAGTAAGAGAACCTACACGCCACTCTCCGGTAACTGCAGCGACTTTAGATGGAGCTCGCCATGACACATACGTCCCGCCACGTTCTTTACGCATGCTCGCGGACGGTGGCCCGGAGAGATCAAATTACTGGAAGTGCGCGTTCAGGTTCAACTTGGTTTAGTAATGATTTCATTTAACGATTCTTTTGGTTGCCAGAACGAAAATAATACCTTGAAGACCTCGAGTTCTTAGAATCGTTTAGTAGCTAACTTCTCCTGAGCTCTTACTACGTGTCGAGTACTGTGATCAGAGCTTTCCATAAACATTATCTCCTCACTTATTTATTATTATACTTATTTTACAAAAGAGGAAACTGGGAGTTTAATTACATGCCCACAGTGATTCTGGTAGTAGTGACTGTCCTCTGTGCTAAACCCAACTCTGCCGGACTCCCAGAGAATCTGCTCTTTTCATTACATTTTACCAGCTTCCTCGACCTTTTGTGAAAAGAGGTCATATTAAAGAAAATGGAGAAGGGTAGAAAGATAACAGTTGGATTAAACTTAATATAGATCATTTAACACCAAGCAAGGTTTTTTGTTGTTTTTTATTGGTTGGTTGGTTGGTTTTAATGCTTAGAAGACAGTCTAGGAGCAGCAGTTTAGCAGAGAAATACAACTTTCATGGAGTATATACAGATTCTGACCTGGTTACCTTACATGAGTTATCTCACCTTATTATTCTTTACCCCAGACACTGACCTTGTTTACCAGAAAAGCATTTCCACTTTAGAAAGTGAAGACAATAGCCATGAACAGGAAGTCGAAATTATGCATGACTCTGGGTTTCACAGTGATTTGGGGCAATTGACTTATTTTGTAAATGACTTTCCTAGTGCATTTCCCTCTAGCTAAAATGGCACGCTTTGCTCATCCAAAAAAAAAATCTGAACTGTGACCTAAGGTCCACAGCAGTCTTCACGCAGCTGAATTAGAATTGTGTGTTTATGTTACCCCATCTCTTTCACTAGACCAAAAGTAGGCCCTGCGTCACCTTCTTCTTGGTGGTCATCCCACTGCTTAGCTCATAATCTTGCACTTAATAGCCTCTCAGTAAACATGTTGAATCAATGAATGATGGTACCCCTTCTCCCCAAGATCTGGTTAAGTTCAAACAAATTTCATTGAGTGCATACCATATGATATGTACTTGCTGGATGCTGGAGCTAGAAAAGAAGAAAGACACTCCCTACCACCCTTTCAGGCTACTGCAAGGATATAGCTTCAGTAGAGAATAGTAATCCCTATGGAAGATGAACGCAAGAGGCCTGTGGAGCACAACAGAGAGATCAGGACTTCCCCCAGGGGTGATGTGAGGGAAACGGACAAAGGTATTCCACACTGTGGAGACAGTGAGGGCCAATGCATGGGGGCCTGAAACTATAAACTATTGTACATTATAATAGCAAAAAAGAGTAAAGTTGGGTGATAGCAGAGAAGGCTGGAAAGGAAAGTGCAGGGATCAGATTAAGGTGAGCCTTGTTTGCTAAAATAAAGACATTAGACCTAATCCTGGATGTATTGGGTAGCATGAAAATGTCTGAGCAGAATATTCTCTCAGGAGGATAGGTTTGAGGACAACATTTCACACATGAAAAAATAGTGAAAAGCCTAAATCAAGTTGTTGGCTGTGAGCAATGGGAAAATAAAAAGGGAGGACAGAAGAGACTGAGGAGGTAAAATCAGCAAGACTTAGAGATTGATACGTGTAGACGAGGATACAAGGAAGTTTCCAAGTTTGGGGATAAAGCAACTGACACCAGTGCTTCTTTGGTGAAATCTGTCTCTTTAGGCACTTTTAATCTGAATTATTTGAAAAGCCAGTGACACTACCTCTAGGAATTTAACTTATGGAAATGCTCACAGTTATACAAAATGACATATGTGCCAGATTATTCTTTGAAAGATTGCTTGCAATAGCAAAAGACTGAAAACTCTCTCTGGCTTCTCAGTAGGGAATTGGTTAAATATCTTTATGGCGTCTACAGCTCCTGAAAAAGAAAAAGGTTGCATTTAATGCACTATCTATTCTTAAGTGGAAAAAGAAATTTGCAACATAGTGCATAGAGTGTATGACTATAGTTATAACTACAGTTTTAGACATGTATAAAATCTGTGGCAGAATATATAAATAATTGGTAACGGAGTCATGTCTCTGGGAAAAGGAACTGAGTGGCTAAAGGAAGATTTGCATTTCCCTGTATATCATTTTGTACCTTTTATTTTTGGACCATGAAGATGTATTATTTATTCAAAAAATAAATGGATGCATTTTATAAATAAAATGACATTTTATAATTTACTGGTTTATCTGTTACACTGTAGTATTTTCTTTCATATGAATATTTAAATTTTAAATCTTTTTATTATAAGATATACATAACATAAAATTTACCATTTTAACCGTTTTTAAGTGTACAGTTCAGTAGCACTGAGTACATTCACATTTTTGTGCAGCCATCCATCTCCAGAACATTTTCATCTCCCCAAACTTAAACTCTCAACCTGTTAAACAGTAAGTCCTTAATCCCCCTTTTCCCCAGCCCCTGATGACCACCGTTCTACTTTCTGTCTGTATGAATCTGACTACTATAGGTTCCTCATATAAGGGGAATCATACGGTATTTGTCCTTTTGTTACTGGCTTATTTCACTTAGTATAATGTCTTTGAGGTTGATCCGTGTTGTAGCATGTCAAATATCCTTTCTTTTTAAGGCTAAATGATATTCCATGGTATGTATATACCACATTTTGTTTACAAATTTTAAATATTTATGCCCTGTTTCTCAAATTAGATTGTAAACTTCATAAGAATAGACGCTCCATATTGTTATTGTTTTTTCAGCCAACAGTATAATATTAAATGCTTTATAAATGTTGGTGGTAGACAAACCAATTCGTGTATACAAAGACATCCTAAAAATGCAAGTGAATCTATAAAATAATAGTAAAACATAACATTTTTTGAGAACTTATATGTGTGTGCCAGTAACCATTCTAAGCCCTCTATGTGAATTATCAAATGTTTTCATCACAATGACTCTATAAGTAATCCTATAAATTAGGAGTACTATTATTATCCTCATTATCCCCTTTTTACAGAGGAGAAAACTGAAGCTCAAGCAGTCTGACTTCAGGGACTTTTTTTTTTTTACTCTATACTTCAGAAGAAAGAAACGGTATACTTTCATTAAAAATGCAAAATTTCAAATAAAGAAAAACATTGGAGAGAAAAAAGAAAAGAATGATAAGGGAAATGTGCAATAAAATCTATCAACCTTCAGAGTAATTAACTCAATCTTTTAATATTCTTTACAGTGAAAATCGAAGAGAAAATGTGGGCAATAATGAAGTTAGAGAATTCTTACCATCTCAGCCACTAACCAAGAAAGAATAAAATAAATTTATAAAAATTTAGGAGCACAGAGACTTCCCTGGTGGCGCAGTGGTTAAGAATCTGCCTGCCAGTGCAGGGGACACAGGTTCGAACCCTGGTCCAGGAAGATCCCACATGCCACAGAGCAACTAAAACTGTGCTCCACAACTACTGAGCCTTTGTGCCACAACTACTGAAGCCCGTATGCCCTAGAGCCTGTGCTCTGCAACAAGAGAAGCCACCACAATGAGAAGCCTGTGCACCACAACAA
>NW_006786487.1:0-253 GCF_000442215.2 Lipotes vexillifer
CCCTAACCTGTAACCTAAATCTTCCCCAATCCCTAACCCTAACCCTAGCCCTAACCCTAAACCTAACCATTACCCGAAGCTTTACCCCAACCTGTGCCCTAATCCTACACAGTTCGCTAATACTAACCCGTACCATCACAAGTAGCTAACCCTCAACCGTTGTCGTACACTAACCTGTACGCTAAAATATCCCCGTTCCCTAACCCTAACCCTAACCATAAACCTAACCCTTACCAAAAGCCTTACCCTAACC
>NW_006786488.1:0-286 GCF_000442215.2 Lipotes vexillifer
TTCTATTGATTTGAGTCTTCTCCATTTTTTTCTTGATGAGTCTGGCTAATGGTTTATCAATTTGGTTTATCTTCTCAAAGAAGCAGCTTTTAGTTTTATTGATGTTTGCTATCATTTCCTTCAATTACTTTTCATTTATTTCTGATCTGATCTTTATGATTTCTTTCCTTCTGCCAAATTTGTGGGGTTTTTGTTATTCTTTCTCTAATTACTTTAGGTGCAGGGTTAAGTTGTTTATTCGAGATGTTTCCTGTTTCTTAAGGTAGGATTGTATTGCTATAAACTT
>NW_006786489.1:0-2296 GCF_000442215.2 Lipotes vexillifer
GAACCTGTGTCCCCTGCATTGGCAGGCAGATTCTCAACCACTGCGCCACCAGGGAAGCCCCAGGAAGTTTAATCTTTTAAAAAGTTTCATACCAAAGATATTTTTGGGCCAGTAAGTTAGGGTGGAGCTTCTCCCATCTACCTCACAGGTGTATTTTCCATAGGAGGTCTGGGTAGGGCTAGTTAATAGCTGACAAAAGAAAAACAATTTAAATGTGTTATGCTTCAGGGAGTCACCCTAAATGCTCATTTGGATGACTTCCACAAAGATCAATGCTTGAGGAAGCTGGTGGAACACCCAGGGTTTGACTTTTGGTAGCGAAGATGGCCAAACAATAGGCTATGAATCAACGTTTGACTACTGTCACAAATACAAAAGAACCAAATTCCCCAAACAGAGCTAACAGAAAAGAGACACACAACTCAGAATATACTAGAAATTACTTAATTGTACACTTTAAAAGGTGAATTTTATGGTATGTGATTTATGTCTCAATAAAGGTGTTATTTGAAAAAAAATAACCACAAATGTCATCAGGAGTGTTGAGGTCAATACAGTTGCCATATTAAGCTCCCCATATCTGAGCCCCTTATACCTCTAATACCCAGATCCTATGAATTTAAGGTGTCCTCAGCTCCACAGAAAGCTGATTCCTATTGATATCATTTATCTGACTTGGTATATTCTTACAAGATGATGATAAAAAACAACAGGTAGTGAAGTGGAGTGAAGTGGTTCAAAAACACCAGCACTGAAATCAGACAGCCTGGGTCCCTGGCCTTGCTGTATGACCTTGGGTGAGTCATTTCATCTCTCTGCATCTCATCTTACTGTTTTATCATATTATTTGCTCCCGTCTCCTAACATTGCTTTAAGAAATAAATGAGTTAATGAACACAAAATGGTTAGAATACTACCTAGCTGATGCAAACTGACCTATGTCACTTGGTAATGCACAACTATTATTTGGTAAATAATGATAGCTGGCAAAGAAGTTTGAGGCAGAGAAGTCGAGCTATTCCTCTACGCTCTCCATGCCAGATTTTAATAAAACAAGGGCTTAGATAAAATTCTGCCTCATACAGACCTTATTTATTAGCACAGTAGGCACAAGACATCATGAAATCTGTTCCATAAACTTGATGAAGCCCCAGGTCTCTGTCCTTTTAAGTGCTCTGAGCACATCCTTATGAAAGACACAGCACATATCCTCTAGTTGACACCATGCAGTCAGAACTCCTCCTCACCTAATGGCTGAGCACAGGACGCATTTGAGATTAAGTCATTCATGTCAGCCTATGGAGGTTTTAATAGGGTAAAAGCCTTGGTGGATTCTTATACTCTGTTCGTACAAAGATAGGGAGTGTCTTCAATTTATTATAGCTAATCCACATATATTGGATACCTTTCACTTTACAAAGAAGAGTCCATTTCTAACATTCATCATACTAGAACATTAGTTTCAAGGCTCCCTGTTCTCCATGGCCTGTCCTGCCTTTCTGGTTTTTACACTTTTTTCAGATGACCCTTTTGACCAGTGAGAAGTGAGACTTCTTTGTAGTGTGGATTTCCATTGCCCGCTTGCTTGGTTGGACAAAAAGGGCCAAAAAGGGCGTATGCGTTTTTTCCTGAATATATCCAGGAAAAATATATATTCAGGAAAATACATATTCAGGAAAATAAAATATATATTCAGGACATACATTCAGGAAAATATACGCCCTTTTTGCTCAAATTTTTGAAGCTAGATAGATGAATCTCTATCTGCAAACTGGAGACCCAGGAAAGCTGGTGGTATCATTCAGTCTGAGCTTGTAGGCCTGAGAACCAGGGAGCTGATTATGTATAACTCAGTCCAAGGGCCAGAGAAGAAGAGATGAAATGACCCAGCTCAAACAGTGAGGCAAGAAAAAAGGGGCAAATTCCTCCTTCCTTCACCTTTTGTTTCATTCAGCCCTTCTCCACATCGGATGATGCCCATTTACATTGGGAAGGGCAGTTTACCGAGTCCACTGATTCAAACACTAACCACATGTGGAAACACCCTCACAGACACACCCAGAAATAATGTTTAATCTGAGCACCAATGGCCAGCCAAGCTAATGCATAAAATTAACCTTTAACCACAAGTCTACCTTTTGTCAACTTGGTATCCATATGCATCTCCTTTAACCATACTTAATCTCCAAATAAAGACAATTACAAAGTCATAATTCTGCCTAACATGAAACAACCATCCTGCACATAACTGACGATACACTAATTCCTTCCCCAGAAGAGGAGGTAAAGTTCTTTT
>NW_006786490.1:0-234 GCF_000442215.2 Lipotes vexillifer
AAACAAGATGGACTTAATTGATATGTATAGGACATTCCATCCAAAAACAACAGAATACACTTTATTCTCAACTACTCACGGAACATTCTCCAGGATAGATCATATCTTGGGTCATGAATCAAGCCTTGGCAAATTTAAGAATATTGAAATGGTATCAAATATCTTTTCCAACACAACACTATGAGACTAGATATCAATTATAGGAAAAAATCTGTAAAAAATACAAACACATGG
>NW_006786492.1:0-1944 GCF_000442215.2 Lipotes vexillifer
ATGCCCCCCCCCCCGATATCTATATCTATATCTGTGTGTGTGTGTGTGTTTGATGTATTTTCTACCTCTGGGTGGTATTGCCAAAATTAGTTCATAAAACTCTTATTTGATTGGCTTAAAGAAAATTAAGCACTTATGAATTAAGTATTCCTAAAAATCTCAGAAATATCATAGAGATTTAAATGTTTTTTCAGGTTCATATGATCTAAGATTAATCTTTAGTAAATGAAAGCTAGTTTAAGTTTGTTGGTTTAATTAAAACAGGCATGTCTTTAGAGTTATCAGCATTAAATATAATGTTTTTATTCTACCTAGATGTACTGAAAGTTAAGTGAGCTCATGTTATCTCTGTTATAAAATTTGTCAACAACAACAAAATAGCTTGGGATGATGGCTGATTTTGTCTAATGTCTCATGAAGTTTTTATGGGTAATCTAAACATAGTTGTTAAGCAATAAGAATCTGTTCTCCTTGTAATAGGGCACAGTTGGAAACATTAGCTATATTACCAAGGCTTTGACTGGAATGTCACATTTGAGAGAGATGTGCATAGACTCAAATATGACCAGACAGCTTTAAGAAACTGTTGACTTGGGAATTCCCTCGTGGTCCACTGCAGGGGGCATGGGTTCAATCCCTGGTTGAGGTACTACTATCCCACAAGCTGTGTGGCATGGTGAAAAAAGAGAAAAAAAGGAAACTGTTGACTTTATAAAGCCAATAAAGCCCCTTGGGAAAATTGGCCTGGTATTCTGCTTACAGGGTTCCCAGCAGCCTTAAGAGGTGAATAAGGAAGGTCATTTCTTGGCAGGACCAGGAACCTCAAGATCGTTGTGGGGACATTGAGAAGAGAAGAATTCACCCAAACTGATGGTGAGTTCTTGGCTTGGCTTACTGGCCTCAGAGGCTGTAAGAGTGCAATCTGAGATTCCTTATGAAAAGTTTCAGCAAAGCAGGCTTAAAAAGAGCTTATATGGTCAATTAATATTCTTGTTGCATTTATGTAAATAATCAAGACAAGTTTATTGCAAACAAATTAGTTTTACTATGATTATGTTTGGTAATAAATGGGGATAATTGTAGAGAGAAAAATTATATTTGCAACTTTGTAGATACTCGATTCTAGTCCTGTTAATTGTCTTTAAGGTTTTAGTTTCCTCAAATATCTGGCTATGATTCTCCAAACTACTGTTTCTAATTTTTCCCCACCCTTCTGATTAGGAATCACTAAGAACAGACTGCCCTTAAATTTCCTTGGAAGGGACTATACTAGGTCTTCCTCGCTATCCACATAGCAGTTAAACTTTAGGGACCTGAACCTTGGGTACATATCTCACAGCTAAAGAAGGCACCACCTGACATCTGGTCCTGTGCAGATGCTGGAGACCTCCAAGTCAAATTGACAAGGAAGAGAAGTAGCTGACATCGATGTAGACTGCTTCCACCTCAGAACGACTTCCTACTTTAACATGAAACCCTTTCTTCTTTTCTCTTTCCTTTACTCTGGCATTGGCCTGGAAAGATAACACCATAACCCATATCTCCCAGGCCATTGCTAAGGGGAGTAACCTTTCCAACTGCTGAATTTATCATCAAAAAATCCAATCTGTCCATTAACAGTGCCACCTTAGCAGAAATGGTTTGTGCCCTGACAGGTTTTATCCTTATCTGTGATAGTTATCATTCTCCTTAGGCCTATGAATGCCTAGATGGCTGGAGCATAACCAGAAAGTGCCTCTTACATTATCTAACTATGCCCTTAACTGTTCACAAGCTGAGATGCCACATTGGTCAGCCCCCCTGAATTTATTGTTTGTTTGTTTTTTTTTTGGTTTTTTTTTGCGGTACGCGGGCCTCACCACTGTGGCCTCTCCCGCCACAGAGCACAGGCTCCAGACGCGCAGGCCCAGCGGCCATGGCTCACAGGCCTAGCCGCTCCGCGGC
>NW_006786493.1:0-7564 GCF_000442215.2 Lipotes vexillifer
TGTTGTACAACAAAGTGAATCAGCCATATGCATACATATGTCCCCATATCCCCTCCCTCTTGAAGCCTCCCTCCCACCCTCCCTATCCCACCCCTCTAGGTCATCGCAAAGCACCGGCCATTGCGTTTTAAGCCAACTCCCATCTAATATTTTCTGGCCTCTTGGTGCCTGTGGCTCGGTCTCTGGCCTAGAATTTGACATGCTGGACATGTCTGGACATCACAGGATTCTGGCTCCTACTCTGTAACTTGGGAGAGTATGCTGTCTCAGATGGGACCCCCAGACCACCTACACCCAATACACAGGTTGGGGATACAGACTTTGAGGTGGGGATGGGGTGGCGCTGCTGATTCCCTCATTTACACCCGCCCATCCATCCTCCAGGCACCCTCATGCAGGCTGCGGGTAATTCTGCACTTGGGACTGGCCTCAGCAAGTACCCAGCATACCCTGCTCCGCTCCCCCCACCCCCGCCACCATGTCCACTTCATCCCACCCTGATCCTTGTCACTCCTCTCATCTCCTAGCAACCCAGCCTCACAGGGGATCAATGATGCACTTGCCACCACATCTATGGGTGTCAGATCTCTGTCTGATTAATGACTCAACTCCCAAGGGCAGGGACTGGCTCTGCAATTCCTCCTCACCTCCCCGTCTCAACAGCCAGCCTGGCGTGGAGTGGGGGGATGTAACGGATACAGTGAAAACCTTCATGATTGGCTAAATGGTTGATTGTGGTCGGCAGGATTGACCTGGGTTGGCTGCTGGAGTGAGCCCATGACATCACCACCCTGGTGAACTCGTGCCAGTGCATTGTGGGCAGGATCGATGATGTATCTTACCCAGACTTGGTGCCACCAGCTGTGAACGGACACTGAAGTCACCGGCTCTTCCCACTTCTCCCCAGCCTTTATGGAGGGAACAGTTGGGGATGCTTAAGAGTGTGGGCTCTGACAGAAATAAACCCCTATGACAAAGGAGCCAAGAATATACATTAGGGAAAAGGCTGCCTCTTCAATAAATGGTTCTGGGAAAACTGGACCACTTTCTTACACAACATACAAAAATAAACAAAAAATGGATTAAAGCCTAAATATTAAGACCTTAAACCATAAAACTCCTAGAAGAAAACATAGTCAAGTATGCTGTTTGACACTGGTCTTAGCAATAATTTTTGGGATATGTCTCCTCAGGCAAGGGCAGCAAAAGCAAAAATGGACAAACGGGAGTACATCAAACTAAAAAGCTTTTCCACAGCAGGGGAAACCGGCAACAAAACAAAAAGGCAACCTGCTGAATGGGAGAAGATATTAGCAAGTGATATATCCGAAAAGAGGTAGATAGCCAAAACATCTAAAGGGCTCATAGAACTCATTATCAAAACAAAACAAAAAACAAACCAAGAGCCCGATTAAAAAGTGGGGCAAAACACTGAATAGACATTTTTCCAAAGAAGATAATACAGATGGCCAACAGGCATATGAAAAGATGCTCAACATCACTAATCATCAGGGATTACAAAATCAAGACCACAATGAGGTGCTTCCTCATACCTGTCAAGTGGCTATTATCAAAAAGACAACAAGTAAGAAATGTGGGCGAGGATGTGGAGAAAAGGAAACCCTCATGCACTGTTGGTGGGAATGTAAATTGGTGCAACCACTATGGAAACAGTGAGGGTTTCCTCAAAAACCTAAAACTAGAACTACCATATGATCCAGCAATTCCACTTTTTTTTTTTTTTTTTGCGGTACGCGGGCCTCTCACTGTTGTGGCCTCTCCCGTTGTGGAGCACAGGCTCCGGACGCACAGGCTCAGCAGCCATGGCTCACGGGCCCAGCCGCTCCGCGGCATGTGGGATCTTGCCGGACCGGGGCACGAACCCGTGTCCCCTGCACCGGCAGGCGGACTCTCAACCACTGTGCCACCAGGGAAGCCCCAAATCCACTTCTTGGTATTTATCTGAAGAAAACAAAAAACACTAATCACAAAAGCTGTATGGACCCCTCTGTTCACTGCAGCATTATTTACCCTAGCCAAGATATGGAAGTGCCCATTGATAGATGGATCGATAAAAAAGAAGTGGTATACATATACACAATGGAATATTACTCAGCAACAAAAAAGAATGGAATCTTGCCATTTTCGACAACATGGATGGACCTAGAGGGTATTATGCTAACTGAAATAAGGCAGACAGAGAAATACAAATACCACACGGTTTTATTTGTATGTGGAACCTCAAAAACAGAACAAGTGAGCACAGGGAACAAAACAGAAACAGAGTTAGAGACACAGAGAACAAACTGGTGGTTGCCAGAGGGGGAGCGGGTGGGGAGTTGTGTAAAATAGGTGAAGGGATTAGGAGATACACACTTCCAGTTATAAAATAAATAAGTCACGGGGATGGAATGTACATACACGGAATATAGTCAATAATATTGTAATAAGCCTGTATGGTGACAGATGGTAACCAAACTTATTGTGGTATTCATTTCCTAATGTTTAAAAGTGTGGAATCACTTTGTTGTGCGCCTGAAACTAATGTAATATGGTATGTCGGATTTAATTAAAAAAATAAAGAGTGTGGGCTCTGAATCGAGTATGCCTAAGTTTGTGGGTCACTCCTCCTCTGACGGCCTGTGTGACTCTGAGCAGCTCCCCTAGCTTCTCTGTAGTCTCTGCTTTCCCACCTCATCAACTAGGATTTTTTTACATTGAGCCTGCTATCACAGTTGAGGCATCTTGGGCACAGAGAGGTTAGGTCAGCTACCCCAAGTCATTCAGGTAATACGTGTTTGAGCCCCAAAGGCAAGGAATACTCAACAAGTCCAAACTGAACCCATCCACAACCCCTCCCCACATAGCTGCACCTCCTCTACTGTTGCCTAACTCAGGGCAAGGCAGCCTTCTCCCCAGCTGCTTAGGCCAGAGATCCTTAAGGCCATCCTTGCCTGCTGCCTCTCTCTCACCACCCTCTCAGTCATCAAGCCCCACCTTTCTGCCTCCTAAGTCTTTCTAAGTAAGATCCTGACATTTCTCCCCATCGGCACAGTGAGTTCCACGTCACCCTCATCTCTCTCCTTGACCACCACCAGCAATCCTGATGCTTTCCAACGCATTGTCTATCCTACTGCCTGAGGAAGCTTTCTTAAGTCCTAACCTGGGCATGACAGCCCTGCTCAAAACTCTGCAGGGGCTGCCCGCTGCTCTTAGGATAATGTCCAGCCTCCTGGACTAAGCACAGCAGGCCTTGCCTGCCCCCAAACGCCTGATCTTCACCAGACCCCCTCCTTCTGCTCCAAGCCCCACTTGATATTCCAGCGCACCCAGACCTCTTTCTGTTCATCAGACGGCTGGTGTGCTCACACTCGTCCTCCCTCGCCGCCCCCCTGCCCGCCCCCCTCCCGGCCCCCACCACCCACAGATTTCACAACCTCACACGTGCTGTTCCCTCCATCTTACATGCCCTTCCTCCCTCCTCATCTGTCTGATTCCTTCTTAAGTTCAGCTGTCAGGCTGGGTAGAGCAATTTCCATTTTTCCTGAGGAGTACCTGGATGAAAAGTCACAGTTACCAGATTTGATATTTTTACCGAATGGAAGGTGATGGAGATTTCATTATGAATTCCCCACACGGACACACGTTTTACTGTGGCTCACAGTGAGCTGATTTGAAATGCAATCTGATGGCTGAGTTTTTCTGGGAAAGGCTTCCTTGCTAAGAACAGGATACAGACAGAAAAGCTCTCTCGCCTTATGTTATACGGGCCCACTGTTGCCTTTGAATATGACCTTTGGAATTTGGCCACAGTTTTGGAAGCATAGAGGGATCCAGGGTGACCACCTGCTTCACAGTGAGGAGGGATAAGCTGAACAATGGAAAAAAAAAATCTGTCACTTTATGGTATCTGTGACCCAGTAAATTGAACAGGCTTTGAACTGCCCTACCCATGGACTTTGTTTTGATGAGATTTTCACTATAGTTTATAGTCTGAGTTTTCTCCTGTTAGGACAGGAGAAAGTATATTAACGGGTCCTCCCCATGCAAGGGTTTGATTTACTAGTCCCCTGTGGTCATCAGGGAGGCAAGGATCAGCTGCGCGCTCAGTATGGGGTCCCTCTTAGGGAATCTGACAGCACCGTCCTGCAACTCCTTAGGTGTCCCCACTGCTGGTTCTGCCTGCTACAGACTCAACTGTGAGGACTGACTTCATTCAGTACAACTCCTCTGAGCAGAGCACACCTAAGTATGAAATGAAGTGTGTGCCTTTGATATGTAAAGACAATTAAAAAGATGGAAATGGCACCAGTTCCACCGCCACTACCCCAACCCCCACCCCAGCCAGAGGGTGGAGTAGATGCCCAGAGGCCCCCGGCATGCTTGCCTCCACAATGATGTGTCCCTAACACAGGGCGCAGTGTAAAATGGTTCACCCGGAGCCTAGTTACTGAGCTAACGGGAGTCGGGCATATGCGGTTTTATTCCCCATAGATCCAGAGAAGTATCAACCCCCGCCTTCCATAGACAAGGAAACAAGCTCAAAGAGGTTAGGTCGCTGATGCAGTAAAGGCTGGATCTGGCAGTCAAGCCCTAGTTCTGCCCGACTGCAAAGCCCGTCTTCTTTGTGGTCACGACAACCCACTTGGCTTGTGATTCAGGTGCCGAGATGCGGATGTTGTTCCGTGACAGGAAAGTCATCATTGTCCCAATACCATGTCCACCTGTGAAATGCAGGAACCCAGTAGGGCAAAGCCACCCTGAAAGGTTCTAAGACGCTCTCTGTGTTTGCCTTCGCAGGAGCTGCCTTGCAGCCAAGAAACTGGAGTCCACCGGCGCAAAAGGATTGCCTCAGAGCCAACGGCCGGGCAGGACTTCAGCCTCCCCTGTGGTGGTGGGGGGGGCACTCTGCCATATCAGAGAGGCTTTGCAATCAACCCTCCCCCAGTTATATCTCCACCAGTCTCACTCTATTTATCAGATGGAAGGAACTGAGAGGCAAGCAGAGGCAGAGGAAGTGTTTTTAGTGGCTGCATGACAGCTCTGGAGCTGACCCAGCTGCCATGGTGGTCTGGAGCCAACAGACTGAGAATGGAAATCTGGCTCCACCCGTGTTCGTGTCTCTGCTCTTCGGCTTGTGTCTGTAAACTGTGGATGATCGAAGTGCCACCTGAAGAACCTCCCCACCGCTGAGAAGTGTGTCCTGACCGAACACCCACACACCACACACCCCCGCCCCCTGACCCCGCACACTATGGCAGGGGGTCTGAGGCTCTCTTCTGTGTTCCTAGGGTTCTATGATTTAAATCCTGCCATGGCTTTTCTCACACAACAGGGGGCAGTCATCTGCTTGCAGGTTGCAGCCCCCATCATCCCTGCATCCCCAAACTGGCCCCAGTAGCGGAGACCTAGTGTCTGGTCGGTGCTTCGAACTTGTTTCCTCAGTGAATGAAGGACCTCGACTCAATGTACTTGGTCAATAAAGGGTAGCTCTTCTTGGACCAGTTATTTCTGCGTTAAAAATGACACAGGAGAATGGAGTAAACAGGGCATATCTCGAGTCAGATTCTCTTCCCTTTGGTGGGGGGAGGAGCATTGCATCTTTCATACGATCCCTAATTCCGGAAACTCCTAACCAAAGAGGCTGCAACGTTCATTACACACGTGTGGGTCACTCTGTTGCCCCATCAGCCACAGTTCTGGCCTCACAGTGGAACTTGGGTCAAGATCCTTAAAGCACCGGTCAGTTCACTGAATGTTTCCCAAGTACCAAGTGGCTGGTGCCCAGTGTAGGCCCCGCAACTACGTGTCCAATCGATGGACTGTTGAATGAACGCAGGCTGCTAGTGGAGTCTGTGATGCTGTGCCCAGAGCACAGGTGGCCATGGAGTCAGGGACATGAGCTCAGTTAGGAAGGGCATGTCAAGTCCAGGTGAGGCCATCAGTCTCACTCGGAGCTGCCCCTCACGCGGTCCTCCTAGTTCCTTGCTTGCTCCACCTCGACTCTCTCTGCTCTTCCCCCACGTCCTGCCTCTCACTCCTTCTAAGGCCTGGCACAGGCTTGTCATTCAGTATCTATGATCCCTCCTTGTCCTTGTCAGTCAGCTGACTGAGCAGATACCCAGCTGACCAATTTTTTTTGTATTTTATGTATCCCCAGACATCCAGCACAGTGCCTTGACCATAGTTGGAGCTTGGTGAACGATTCAATGAATAAAGTCACTGTTTGTCACACACTCACACCCACACACACACACACACACACACACACACACACACACACACACACTTACCATCAGACTTATCCGGATCAGTGCACAGTGTCTGGGCAGCCACCCTGACCTGGATTAGGACATAAGGAGCACTGGTAGTTTTGCTAGAGGGCAACTTTGAGCTTCCCTCAGGTGCCACAGCACCACTCTCAGCAGGGCTAAGAAGCTGTCTGTGTCTGTTCGGGGTAAAGACTGAGACTTCCTGCCTTCAGACACTCAGCGCCCCCTGGTTAGGGTTGATGGCGGTTCCTCAGAACGCTCATCACTAAAGTGCCATGACGCCCTCCCAGAGCTCAGACCAGGGAGCCTTCTCCCAACAATAATGGAGTACCCTACCCTGTTACAGAAATGGGAATTATAGCTGTTTACCCCTCTTAATGTGGTTCCTCGAGGCCCTTTGCATTCACGTCCACATTCCTTCCTTGAGTCACCCAATCCAACTCTGCTAATTCCCAACGGGTTACTGCACCAAGCTGCACCTGCATCTCACTTGCTGTGCATGGCTCTATCTGGGAGGGCCGGATCTACCTACTGAGCTACGTATTTTCTGTCTCCCTTCCCTTCTGAATCTGGAGGCTCCCGGGCACCAAGAAAAGTGCTCCAGTTGGCCCACAAAACGGGCGGTGCTGCAGGGGAGGCTGCGACTCTCATCCACAGCCTGGGTCAAAGCAGGACTGCGTTACAAGCGCCACACGCTGCCCCACTGCGCCACGGGAGCCAAAAGAGCAAAGGTCTAAGAAGTCCTAATACAGACACTTATGTGGATAGAATACCAGTCTCTTCCTAGGGACCTGTGAGCTGTTGTTTGGTTTGGGCTTATATCGTCCGTGGCCTTTTTCACAATGCTTGCAGGCTTAGCTAACCTTCCATCAGGACCTCTCTGCTCCCCCCACACCCAACACCCCCCACTGTACCAAAGATCACACTCCTCACTTAAGTGTGCTGACTGGGTTTTCACTTGGCAAGGATACCAAAACAATTTTTTTTCATCCTGAAACGTCAAGATACCTAAGAGAACAGGTCTTCAGAAAAACTAGTTTTAAATTATAATAGAAAAACTGGCTACGTAACAATGAAGATACAGCACATTAAACGGTTATTTGGGGGCTTCCCTGGTGGTGCAGTGGTTGAGAGTCCGCCTGCCGATGCAGGGGACACGGGTTCGTGCCCCGGTCCGGGAAGATCCCACATGCCGTGGAGCGGCTAGGCCCACGAGCCATGGCCACTGAGCCTGCGCCTCCGGAGCCTGTGCTCCGCGACGGGAGAGGCCACAACAGTGAGAGGCCCGCGTA
>NW_006786494.1:0-3113 GCF_000442215.2 Lipotes vexillifer
CTATGTTGAATAAGAGTGGTGAGAGTGGGCAACCTTGTCTTGTTCCTGATCTTAGTGCAAATGATTTCAGTTTTTCACCATTGAGGACGATATTGACTGTGGGTTTGTCCATCATTTTGTTTTTTGTGCACTACCTTACTCTCTGGCACCAGAGGATGCTCCAGGTTCATCTTGTATATTCTCTGACTCATCCCTAGAATCAGCCATTTCTATAAGGATCTCTGATTCATTTTATTGGAAAATGGTATTAAAAACCAAGATCTGGACAAAGGATATTGCTGGAAGCAATGAGGTAGAACATAACTTCACCCCTTAAATGTAGGCTTTGCATAGAGACTTCCTTTCAAAGAATACAGTGTGGAAAGTTGGGTAGTAATTTTATAGTGGGGAAAAATGCTACTTCAGTCACATGATCAAGCTTAATATCATTAGTGAAAAGTCATGGTGATAGCATTTATCTTTAATAAGATGTGATAATAATAATACTTTACCTCTGTGGTATTCCTTGCAAGAATATATAACCCCAGTCTAATCATGAGAAAAACACCAGACAACCCCAAATTGACAGACATTCTATGAAGTACCTGACTAGTACTTCTCAGAACTATCAAGATCATAATAAACAAGGAAAGTCTGGGAATCTGTCACAGTCTAAAGGAGCCCAAGAAGACAAGACATATAAATGTAATGTTTATCCTGGAAAGGATCCTGGGACAGAGAAAGGACATTAGATAAAAATGAGAAAATTAAGATAAAGTATGGACTTTAATAATAATATAGTGACACTGTTTCATTAGATGTGGCAAATGTATTAGACTAATGTAATATGTTAACAGTAGAGGAAACTGGATTCAGGGCATTTGGGAAACCTCTATATTTCTGTTGTAAGTTTTCTGTAAGTCTAAAATGATTCTAAAATAAAGAGTTTATTTAAAAATAAATGAGGCAAAAATTGATGTAACATAGGGGGAATTAGACAAATCCACACTTATAGTTTGACGTTTCATCATTCCTCTCTGAGTAACTAACAGAACAAGTAGACAGAAAATCAGTAAGGATACAGATGATCTGAACACTACCATCAGCCAAATTGACTTAATAGAGATTTATAGAAAAATCACTGAGCAATAGCAGAATACACATTCTTCTCAAGTGTATATAGAAGATGTACCAAAATAGACCATATTTTGGGTCATAAAGCCAATCTTAACAAATTAAAAGGACAGAAATCATAAAAGTATATTTTTGGACTATAATAGAATTAAAGTTCAAATCAGTAACAGATATCTTGAAAATCCCCAAATATTTTAATAATAAGCAACATTCTTCTAACTAGGCCACATATCAAAGAAGAAGTCTCAGGAGTATTAAAATATATTTTGAACTAAATTAAAATAAAAATACAATATATCAAAATTCACAAGATTCAGCTAAAGCAGTGACTAGACAGAAATTTATAGTATTAAATGCTTATGTTAGAAAAGAAAGGTTTCAAATCAGCAACTTAAGCTTCCACCATAAGAAATTTTGAAGAAATAAAAAATTAAATGTAAAACAAGAAGAAGAAAGGACATAATAAAGATTAGAGGAGAAATCAGTGAAATGGAAAACATTAAAACAATAAAGAATATCAATCAACCCCAAAGCTGGCTCTTTGAAAAGGTCAAAGTGATAAATGACTAGCAGGACAAACCAAGAAAAAAAGGGAGAAAATACAAATTGCCAATATCAGCAATGATGAAGGGGACATCATTATGGATCCCACATACTTTAAAAGGATAATAAAGAAATATTATGATAAACTTTATGTCTAATAAATTCAACAATTTGGATTAAATGGACCATTTCCTTGGAAGATACACTATAAAGTCCCCTCAAGAAGAAATAGATAACCTGAATAATTCAAATTATATGAATGAAATTCAATTTTTTGTTAAAATCCCTCCAAAAGAGAAAACTTCAAGCTCAGATAGTTTTCACTCTTGAATTCTACCAAACATCTAAGTGAAAAATAATACTAATTCTGTATAATCTCCTGCAGAAAATAGAAGAGGAAGGAACACTCCCAAGTCATTTTATGAGGCAGTATTAACTCATAACCACACAATGATGTTACAAGAAAAGAAAACTAAAGATCAATGTCCCTCATGAATATAGGCACAAAAACATCCTCAAATAATATTAGTAATTTGAATCCAGCAATATAAAAGAGTATAGTACATCACGACCCAAGTGAGGTTCAGTTCAGGAATTCAAGCCTGCTTCAACATTTGACCACTGATAGATGTAATTCACCATGTTAATAGACTAAAGAAGAAAAACCATATGATCATAGGCATAGAAAAATCATTTGATAATTATCAACACCCATCTATGATAAAAAAAGAAACTTCTCAGGAAACTATGAAACTTTGTTATCTTAATATAGGGCATCTATAAAAAAATTTGACTAACATCATACTTAAAAAGAGACTGAATATTTCCCCTCTAAGATATGGAAAAGGACAAGGATGATTTCTCTCACCACTCCTATTCAATATCGTACAGGAAATCCTGGCCAGTGCAACAAGGCAAGAAAAAAAAATAAAAGGCACACATTGTAATGGAAGAAATAAAATTGTCTTTATTCACAGTTGAAATCATTTTCTATGTTGAAAATTCTGAATAATGTACAAAAATCTCCTAAAATTAAAAAGTGAATTTATTAAGATCACAGGATATAAGATCAATATACAAAGGTCAATAGTATTCCTACATACCAGCAATGAACACTTAGAATTTGAAATGAAAAACAATGTAATTTAAGATAACATAAAAGAATACTTAGTTTTAAATATGTGTATAATCTGTACACTGAAAATTACAAAATGTTCATGAAAAGAAATAAAAGAAGACCTAACTAAATAAAAGGATAGGCAGGTAACAGATTAGAAAATTCAATCTTGTTAAGATGTCAATTCTCTGGAAATTGATCTATTGATTTGACACAGTCCATCCAAAATCCCAGCAATTTTTTTTTTTTTTTGCAATACGTGGGCCTCTCACTGTCGTGGCCTCTCCCTTTGCCGGACGCGCAAGCTCAGCGGCCATGGCTCCGCGGCATGTGGGATCCT
>NW_006786495.1:0-343 GCF_000442215.2 Lipotes vexillifer
GATTGCCAGTACTCTGTCCTTCAGTTTTCTGATCCATTCCTCTGTATCATTTAGTCTACAGTATTTTCCTTTTAGTGTATTTTCCATTTCAGTTATTGTATTCCTCACTTCTGTTTTGTTGTTCTTTAATGGTCTAACTCTTTTTTTATAAATTCTAACTTCTTGCTCTGGTCGTCCGTTCTTCTCCTGAGTTCTTTGATCATCTTTATGGTCATTACCTTCAACTCTTTGTTGAGGAGATTGGCTATCTCCACTTCACTTAGATCTTATAAGTTCTTACCTTGTTCCTTCATTTGGATCGTGTTTCTGTGTCACCTCATTTTTCTTAACTTGCTGTTTTTAT
>NW_006786496.1:0-1934 GCF_000442215.2 Lipotes vexillifer
TTCCCTTTCAGTTAGAACATTGGGCTGGTTTAATTTCAAATGCAAAGAGAATAGGTACACAAGCAGACCAAAAAAAATAAAAAAGGATATTATGTGATTTCAGGGCAGCACCAAATATGCTTTATTCAGAATACATATGGAAGGTAATGCAGGCATTAAAAAGAGGTGAGAATGAGAAAATGAATCCATTATTTGTTATAAACTCACCAGAAAACATGTTGTTAGTGTCTATCCGTTACACACCACTTATAAAAATTAAATACACAACCCAGATGGTGGGATAGTTGATTGATTTCTTGAATAATTTTTGTCCAGGTTGAGGATAGTACAAAAGTCCTTCCTAGAAATACTTGGATGACCCCACACTATGGAGTCTGTAGATTCCTCCTGTAGTTAACTGCAGCCCTGTCTTAGGTTCTCAGCATGAAGAGTATGTCCATATTTGCTGAACATTTTAATGTCAGTATAAGATCATTCCAAAGCTCTTGTCTTATTCAGTGCATCTAGTTGCAGAAAAAAAGGGCCCTCTGAAGTCAGATAGAGTCTGCAAATTCTTCTCTTTTTCATCACAGTTAACCAGTATTTATGAGAGACGGCGGGGAGAGAAGGAGTGGGAGAAGTAAAGAGCCAAAGAGAACGAGAGAGACTGGCCTTGTGTCTTTCTATTGTTTTAATTAGAAAGAACATGCAGGACATTCTGGGTGTCATTAAGGTAAGCTGGTTGGCTGACTGGCATGTAGTCTTGTAAGGTGACTTACAGCTTGGTGCATTCACTATGGTTCAAAGTCTTTGGTGAAGATCAAGTGATATATAATAATATACGACAGCACTTTGAAAAACATAAAAAGTTATATAAGCATAAGGCTTTATTATAGGAAATATATGTCTCAAGAGATGAGGAAAGCTTTAAAAAACAGGAGATCACAGAGTAAAATACTTTTATGACAGCTCTTCCCTTTCCTCATTCACATCGCCCCTCCAGAACCATGCCCTTTGTCAACCCAGAAAGAAAGACATCTGCCTTGGTCTCTTCCTCCTGCAGCTTCTCCTCATACTTCTTTTATTATCCCAGTATAGGAACTATTATAGAAATGATCACTAAGATAATTAATTACTGATAAAAAGTAATGAGTACGGTGATTTACTGAAAGTCCCTAATCAGTGAGAAATGAACTGTATTTAAAAAAAAATACCAATGGTATATGGTGATTCTGTAGATATATAACCTGATAAATACTGCTCTCTTCTGTGATAAATGCTTCTAGACTTGAGCTCTAGCCATACATCTCAAATCCTAATTGGGTTTTAAGCACAGCACTTCTCCTTACTGAGCTTCATGTATCTCTTTTGGAAACAAAGAAATTGTACTGGACAAGCACCTAGAAAGCCTCCCAAGAGGTAAGCTATGAGCTATGATCAGATGACACTTTAGGTAGAACCAGCAAAGAGAATTCATTTCTAGAGGCAAAACTTTTGAAGTTCTAGTCGCTCTTGGCTTTGATTTTGATAGGCAAAATGGGATACTAGATGGCAGTGTCTGGACAACAGCTTGTGAATATAATATGGGAGAAAATGTTTGACCCATCACCCTCATATTCCACTTAGGGAGGGCCTACTTTGGCTTGGTGGAATGCCTGGACAAGTTGCATGGGGTGGAGTAGAACACAGTAGGAAGGAAGGTTCCAAGAGCCAAGGCAACCAAAACTGCTCTGCAGGCAGCACAGTGAAGGCTTGGGGTTTACATTTGAAGAGTTGAGGAAGAAATATGGAGAAAAGAGGTTAATGTAAGTTTAGGGCTGTGTTGGAGAATTAACCAATGGGCATCTGCTAGTTCAGTGATGGCTTAAAAAGACATTTAAAAATCGAGAATGGGGCTTCCCTGGTGGTGCAGTGGTTGGGAGTCCGCCTGCCAATGCAGGGGACGCGGGTTCGTG
>NW_006786497.1:0-4397 GCF_000442215.2 Lipotes vexillifer
TGGGCCCGTGAACCATGGCCACTGAGCCTGCGCGTCTGGAGCCTGTGCTCTGCAACGGGAGAGACCACAACAACAAGAAACATACCTCAACATAATAAAGGCCATGTATGGCAAACCCACAGCTAACATTATATTCAATGGCAAAAAATTAAAAGCTTTTCCTCTATAATCAGGAACAAGCCAGGGATTCTCACTCTCACTCTTATTCAACATAGTACTGAAAGTCCTAGCCAGAGCAATCAGGCAAAAAAAAGAAATAAAAGGCATTCAACTCAAAAAAGAAGCAGCAAAATTATATTTTTCTGCAGATGATATGATCTGATATGTAGAAAATCCTAATGACACCACCAAAATGATTGTTAGAACTAATCCATGAATTCAGTAAAGTTACACAATACAAAATCAACATACAGAATCAGTTGGGCATCTATACACTAACAACAAAACATCCAAAATGAAATAAAGAAAATAATCCCATTCACAATAATATCAAAAACAATAAAGTATTTAGGAATAAATTTAACCAAAAAGGTGAAAGATCTGTACTGAAAACTACAAAACTGATGAAAGAATATGAAAAAGACACAAACAAATGGAAAATTATGCCATGCTCGTGGATTAGAAGAATTAATATTGTTAAAATGTCCATACTACCCAAAGTCATCTTTATTCAATGAAATCCCTATCAAAATTTCAACTGCTTTTTTCACAGAAATAAAAAAAATCCTAATATTTGTATGAAACCACAAAAGATCCCAAATAGCCAAAGCAATCCTGAGAAAGAAGAACAAAGCTAGAGGTGTCCGTTTCTGATTTCAAACTACATGGCAAAGCTATAGTAATCAAAAGAGTATGGTACTGGCAGAAAAAAAAGGACACATAGACCAATGCAACAAAATCAAGTGCCTAGAAATAAACCCTTGAATATATGGTCAACTGATATTTTACAAGGGAACCAAGAAAACTTAATGGGTAAAGATATTCTCTTCAATAAATGAAGCTGGGGAACCTGGGTAACTACATGCATAAGAATAAAATTGGACCCCTATCTTATACCACTTAAAAGAATAACTCAAAATGGATTAAAGACTTAAACATAAGAACAGAAACTGTAAAGCTCCAAGAAGAAAATGGGAAAATCTCTTCAACAGTGGTCGTGGCAATGATTTTTTGGATATGACACCAGAAACACAGCAACAAAAGCAAAAATTAACAAGTGGGATTACATCAAACTGAAAAGCTTCTGCAGAGCAAAAGAAACACTCAACAAAATGAAAAGGCAACCTATGGAATGGGAGAATGTATTTGCAAATCATGTATCTGATAAGGGGTTAATATTCAAACTATGTAAAGAACTCATATAACTTAATAGCAAAACAAATGGCTATTACCAAAAAGACAAGAGATAACAAGTGTTGGTGAGGGTGTGGAAAAAAGGGGAACATTTGTGCACTGTCGGTGGGAATGCAAATTAGTACAGCCACTATGGAAAATAGTATGGATGTTGCTCAAAAAATTAAAAATAGAACTACCACATGATCCTGCAATCCCTCTTCTGGGTATATATACACAGGAAATGAAAACAGGATATTGAAGAGTTATCTGCATTCCCAAGTTCATTGAAGCATTATTTACCATAGCCAAGATACAGAAACAACGTAAGTTTCTGTCAAAGGATGAATGGATAAAGAAGTTGTGGTATATGTAAACACAATGGAATATTATTTAGCCATGAGAAAGAAGGAAATTCTGAGAACATGGATGAATCTTGAGGGAATTATGCTAAGTGAAAGAAATCAGACAGAGAAAGACAAATACTGTATGATCTCACTTATGTGTAGAATCTAAAAGAGCCAAACTCATAGAAACAGAGAGTAAAATGGTGGTTACCAGAGATTGTGGGTGTGGGGGAAATGGGAGATATTGGTCACAGGGTACAAATTTCCAGTTATAAGATGAATTAGTTCTAGGGATCTAAAGTACAGCATGGTAATTATAGTTAATAATATTATATAATTGGAAGTTGCTAAGACAGTAGATCTTAAATAGTCTCACCGCAAAAAAGAAATAGTAATTATTTAATGTGATAGAGGAATTAGCTATCTGTGGTGTAATCATTTTGCAATATATAAATGTATCAAACAAATGTATTGCAGACCTTAAACTTACACAATTATATCTCAATATATTTGAGATATATTTGTGTATGTATTATGTGTCAATGTATTTGTGTCAATATATCTCAGTAAAGCTAGGAAAAAAAGCATGACATGTAAAGCTTACTTTTCTTATTTTGACATGATGGATCTGTACTGGTTTTTTTTTCAACACATTGTAGAGTAGTAGTTTCTTTTTTTTTATTTTATTTATTGTATTTATTTATTTTGGGCTGTGTTGGGTCTTCATTGCCGTGCGCAGGCTTTCTCTAGTTGCGACGAGCAGGGTCTACTCTTCGTTGTGGTGCACATGCTTCTCATTGCGGTGGCTTCTCTTGTTGTGGAGCACAGGCTCTAGGTGCACAGGTTTCAGTAGTTGTGGAACGTGGGCTCAGTAGTTGTGGCGCACAGACTTACTTGCTCCACAGCAGGTGGGATCTTCCCCGACCAGGGCTCGAACCCATGTCCCCTGGATTGGCAGGTGGATTCTTAACCACTGCGCCACCAGGGAAGTCCCTGTACTGATATTTTTTTAATGTAAAAATTATTCTTACCTTGCAGGCTCTACAAAAACAGGTGAAGGTCTAGACTTGACCCACACACTGTATTTTACTTACCCTAACCCAAGCCCATTATGGCTATTTTGTTCCCCTTTGCCAGATACTTTCCCAGGCTCCATTATAGCAAGGTGTGGCCATGTGATTCGCTTCTGTCCTATGAGACTTACAGAACTATAAGATTTCTAAAGAATTTTCTTTAACCAGAAAAAGAGGGCATTACAAGGAAGAAGTCATTTGCCCTTGCTCCTGGCTTTTGTATTTGTGGAGAATGTATGCAAAAGTAGCAATTGGTTGGGAGATTGGGATTGACATATATACGCTAATATGTATAAAATGGATAACTAATAAAAACCTGCTGTATAAAAAAAGTAGCAATTTGTTCTGTTGCTGCTTCCTTAGCTATGGTCCTGTCCCCATCCCACCTCACCCCAGATTTAGACATAACCCCTCACTTAGGCACTTACTTAACTCCAGAGAGCTCCCTAGCCCCCTTCTGCCATCTGAGGATAGGACGATAAGTCTGCAACCTGGAGATGGCCCTTACCCTAACCCGATGATGCTGATCTCTGACTTTCAGCTTCCAGAACTGTGAAAAATTAAAATTCTGTTGTTTAAAAGCCACCTAGTCTATGTTATTTTGTTATAGCAGCCCAAACAGACTAAAACACTAAGGAAAAAATTGTAGTGCTTGTTGATTTCTTCGGTGTAAGTACTCTGTGGCTAATTTCAAACAACGAAAGTGATGTCAGTGAACATGGAGTTAGGAAGAAATGTGCACTACTAGTGCACAGGAGCCAGTAGAAGCTGGGTGCAGCACTCGTAGTGACAACTATGGTGCGGATGTCTGTGTATGTGAGATGAGTTTTGAGGGGAAGGAAGGACAATTGAGGCACATCACACCTTGAAGAGTTACTGTACTGGGGAGCAGGGCAGGCAGTTCTTGTCCCATTTTACCCTTGTAGGGAACACAGCTGTTCTCTCCAGCATCTGTCTGATACTATATTTTCTCTCTCCTCTCTGCTTTCTTTCTTTTAATCTCTCCTACTTTTTATTTTTATTACGTGTTGCTGCACTAATCTACTTTTGTGAAAGAAAGGTGCCTCCTTTGCAAGAATGGCCAATAGGTGGTGAACCGAGCAGTCACCATACACTCAGGTTCAGAGGTTTGCTCTCCTGCTGTGCACACTGAGGTACTTAAAGATTGCTGCATCCACCTGAGAAAAAGCTTGTCCTGGGCTGCTCCCAGATTTGGAGACACTCCTACAGCCTGGGGATTTCACAAGACTGGTACTGGATACAGGACCTTGCATAAAATGATGGGAGAAGTGTAGACCTGCTTTCACCAGTATTAACGTATACATTCCATTCTTAAGGGATTTTTCTTCTTTAAGACTTCTACTCCTTGAAATTTGTCACTAAGGGTTCAGATGTGTAGCTTTTTCTTATCTACGTAATTTTATCTACATGTGATTTCATGACTATCGAGTTCTAATTAGCATGACACATTTGTAGGATTGTAGGTATCCGTGACACAATATATCATATATTATATCCAGGATATAATAATTTCCCCTTGCCCTATGACAGAAGAGGAGAAAGGTAATTTTAAAATGTCTGAGGGACTTCCCTGGTGGCGCAGTGGTTAAGAATCCACCTGCCAATGCAGGAGACACGGGTTCAA
>NW_006786498.1:0-1863 GCF_000442215.2 Lipotes vexillifer
AGCGGTTGGGCCCATGAGCCATGGCCGCTGAGCCTGTGCGTCCGGAGCCTGTGCTCCGCAACATGAGAGGCCACAACAGTGAGAGGCCCACGTACCATAAAAAATAAATAAATTAAAATAATAATAATTAAAAAAAAGGATTAAATGAAATACTATATAGAAAGTACTTGGCACAGTGTCTGATCCAGAGAGAAATTCATTAAATGGTCTTGTTGCTAATATTAAAGGTAGGGGCAGGGTAACCTGCTGAGAAGAGTGGAGAAAAGGATAAAAGAGATCCAGAAATGTCCGGAATAGACAAATCCAGAAAGACAGAGAGTACATTGATGATTTTGGTGGGGAGGTGGGAATTAGGAGTAATTGTTAATGGGGACAGGCTTTTCTTGGGGGTGCTGATGCAAATATTCTGGAATTAGATACTAGTGGTTTGTAGAACCTTATGAAATACTAAAAACCATCAAACTATATACTTGGACATGTGAATCTTATGGTATGTGAATTATATCTCAATTAAAAAATAAACTGTACCCTCCCCCCAAAATGTGTGTGTGTTTATTTTTTAAATTGAGGTATAATTCACATACCATGTATCTGGAAAATCTCGTTATCTGAAAGAACCCACTCCCTACCACGCTGGCTTACCGAGGTGCGCCAACAGGGTGATATGATGCAAAGAAGCCTGAACTAGGAGTTACGAGCCTTCATATTTACAAGACCTAAAACCAACCGGGCCCGTTCCTCCCTTGAAAGAAAAGGAGACCCTGGCCCAGAAAGTGGAAGAGACTGTCCCGGGGGGCTGAGGTAGGGCTGGGCTCCAGGGTTCAGTACCTTAACGGGGTTCCTCAAGCATATTCAGCCCTTACAGACAGGAAGACAGGAGGGTTCATGGAGGTCGACGGCTGCTTTTCCTCAGTAATTGTGTGGGGAGGGCAGAGCTCTTGTCTGGAATGGCAGCTGGCATTCTGCGTTCCTGTTTATTACAGTTTATCTCAAGCAGTCATTTCCATTCACCTTTTTAAAAAAACATGAGGCGCAGCTGTGGCTTCACTTTAAATATTGTTCCTTCCAGCCTTTTAATTTTTTCACGGGCTCCTCCCTAATCTTTCACCATAATTGGATGCACCACACTAGAGACAGCACCCTGGAGAAACAAAGCCAGGCAAGTCGGCTTGCCCATCCTCCGACCACACACGGCCCTGCCCGCGGCTCCTTCTGCCAGGAGTGGCCTGGGGATAGAAGGCAAGGCCAGCTTGCCGGTGTTTGCTCTGCTCTGGGACAAAGTGGGAGCCAGTCCTCTACCATGCTTCCTGTTACATTTTCTTGATTTCCTCTCTCTCTCCACGGGTATAATTTGGATCTATCCCCAGCCCTGAGGTGGTACAGGCTGTGCATTTTCTAGGTCCACACTGACCATCTGAAGGTCCACATCCTTCCAGGTGGCATCAATTCCACGGCAGCTTATTTGTTTGTACGCCTCCCTATTTGGACTGTGAGCTCCTTGAGGGAAAGCCCAGCCTCCCTTTCGTGATCCTGGCCCTGCACACAATGCCAGGGACACAGGAAGGCTCTTGGTGAGTAACGGCTGACGGGATCAGGACGTTGACTGGCAGGCTATGTGCCTCCGTGTCCTCAAGACAATGGGCTGTGGGACCCAGCGGGTCGGAGGCTGCTCAGAGAAAGGCAGGGCCATGATAGACCGGACTTTCACACCTAGGATTCTGCCAAGGTGCAGGCTTTCCTTCCTAGACACTAAGATGTGCTTTCTGTTGAGTACAGTCTTACTACTATTACTGAACAAACCAGAGGTCCTTAATGAAACATCAGGACCTTCCCCAAGGAACTGGAACATATGTGTACTCTTTC
>NW_006786499.1:0-208 GCF_000442215.2 Lipotes vexillifer
CTCTTTTAATAGACCACACGCTCATGGAGGGCAGGGCCCTTTAGGAGTCATGTAAATATCCTCCCCCTGGTGCCTGAAACAGGACCTGCCAGGCTCAGTGATGGTCTATCAACATGAACTTTAAGAAATGAGCAGAGGTCCCCAGGAGCCACCTGTATTCTCTTAATGCCTCCTTGTCCCCAGGGTCTCCTCAACCCCATCCACGAAC
>NW_006786500.1:0-237 GCF_000442215.2 Lipotes vexillifer
GAGGCACAGCACTGACTCCTGGCTGCAGCACCAAGAGCCTTTCATCCACACGGCTCAGAATAAGAGGGAGAGAAAGTAGAAAGAAAGGTGTAGTAGAAGAAGAAAGAAAGAAAGAAAGAAAGGAGGGAGCGAAGGAGGGAGGGAGGGAGGAAGGAAGGGAGGAGGGGAAGGAAGAAAAGAAAGAAAGAAAGAAGATAAAGTAAAATAAAGTAAGATAAAATATAATAAAGTTATTAA
>NW_006786501.1:0-358 GCF_000442215.2 Lipotes vexillifer
TTCAGTGATCTCTTGGTTATTTAGTAGTGTATTGTTTAGCCTCCATGTGTTTGTATTTTTCAATGCCTAACTGTACTTAGGCATCTTTTTAATTTGTGTAGTATTTAGGTAAGTACTTATCTCTATGCCTTTCCTGGTACTTCTATTGTCACGTACCCTACACAGGACTTCTAACATCTGCGTATCCACTTGTTTATATCAAGTGCTCCACCTAACAAGCAGACAAACTGAGCAAATGAATTCTGAGTGGCTGCCCTGGTGGCGCAGTGGCTGAGAGTCCGCCTGCCGATGCACAGGACACGGGTTCGTGCCCTGGTCCGGGAAGATCCCACATGCTGTGGAGCGGCTGGGGCCGCGC
>NW_006786503.1:0-285 GCF_000442215.2 Lipotes vexillifer
CTCACCACCAACCAATCAGAAGAAAGTCACACACCCTGCAGCCCTCACCCCAAATGTTGCCTTCCTTTTCTGGGCCTGGCAATGACCATCCTGTTAAGCTTCCTATTTGGCCCCTGTCTGTTTCAACTGCTTACAAGGTTCATCTCTGACAGGGTCTGACAATTTCAGGCTAAATTGTTGTTACTATGAGGGTGAATGCTGGTTTGGGGCACGGAATACCGCGATTTAGATCAGGTGGAGAGAAACTTCTACTCTACTAGGCAGGAATATGCCCACTCTCAGCAG
>NW_006786504.1:0-677 GCF_000442215.2 Lipotes vexillifer
ATGGATAAAGAAGATGTGGCACATATATACAATGGAATAGTACTCAGCCATAAAAAGAAACGATATTGAGTTATTTTAGTGAGGTGGATGGACCTAGAGTCTTTCATACAGATTGAAGTAAGAATGAGAAAAACAAATACTGTATGCTAACACATATATATGGAATCCAAAAAAAAAGAAAAAATGGTTCTGATGAACCTAGGGCCAGGACTGGAATAACGATGCAGATGTAGAGAATGGACTTGAGGACACAGAGAGTGGAGGAAGGGGAAGCTGGGATGAAGTGAGAGAGTAGCATTGGCATATATATGATACCAAAAGTAAAATGGATGGCTAGTGGGAAGCAGCTGCATAGCACAGGGAGATCAGATCAATGTTTTGTGATGACCTAGAGTGCTAGGATAAAGAGGGTGGGAGGGAGGCTCAAGAGGGAGGGTATATATATATATATATATATATATATGTATAGCTGATTTACTTTGCTATACAGCAGAAACCAGCACAACATTGTAAAGCAATTATACTCCAATAAATGTGTAAAAAAATAATAGTTGTTACTTAAAATTACCATCCAAATCTTCTGCAAGGTTTCTTTTGGCCAACTATAACTCAGAACCATACAGGGGAAGCAGATTCTAGGAAACACAATTCTTTTTTTTTTTTTTTTTTTTTTTTGG
>NW_006786505.1:0-234 GCF_000442215.2 Lipotes vexillifer
GACCCCAAACACAGTAAGATAAGCAAAATGAAAAGACAGAAAAACACACAGCAGATGAAGGAGGAAGGTAAAAACCCACTAGAGCTAACAAATGAAGAGGAAATAGGCAGTTTACCCGATATTCTTTTCGGGTAATATTCTTTTACCCGAAAAAGAATTCAGAATAATGACAGTAAAGATGATCCCAAATCTTGGAAATAGAATAGAGAAAATGCAAGAAACATTTAACAAGGA
>NW_006786506.1:0-434 GCF_000442215.2 Lipotes vexillifer
GATGGATCGAAGTAAGAAAGGTACATGTGTGAGTGAGAGGGAGGTAGGGTGTGTCCTCCAGCTGGAAGATGGGTTGTGTGCAGTGCCCTGCATGGAAGAGTACTGTTCACAAACAGTACTGGTGAACAGGGCCATCTGGGTAGAGTAAGGCTCACAAGAACATCGTTGGTGTTGGCCTCTGGAGCAGTGATGTGGGTGTACTTGCAGATGTCATTGACTTGGAGGCCTTGATATCCTAATGACCCTGGTTGCCATGTGTGTTTCTGGCATCCTCAGGATGCGATAGTTAGTCCGTTCCTCACCAAGTGAACACAGAGAGGTTTCTGGCAGGAAAATCATTCCTCTGTAAAGGAGAGAGAAATGCAATATGTGGTTTTTTTCGTGGGGTCCTGATACTTCTCAATTAGGCAGAGAGCGGGGTAGAGGTGGCTTCA
>NW_006786508.1:0-544 GCF_000442215.2 Lipotes vexillifer
CATACTGTTCTCCACAGTGGCTGTATCAATTTACATTCCCACCAACAGTGTAAGAGGGTTCCTCAGTGGGTTTTAATATAACAAAGTACAAAAAGGATTGAAACAGTTTCAGATTCCACTTAAGAAATTACCACTTGTTGAGTTTTGGTGTAATATCAAAGGAGCATATCCACAGTTATATAAAAGGCTATGAAATATTACTCTTTTCCAGCTGCATATCTGTATGAGGCCAGATTTTCTTCATATTCTTTAATCAAAGAAATATATTGCAACAGATCGAATGCAGAAGCAGACATGAGAACCCAGTTGTTTGCTATTAAACTAGAGATTAAAGAGATTTTCAAAAATGTAAAACAATGGCACTCTTCTCATTAATTTTTTCTTTTTTTATTGAAATATAGTTGATTTACAATATCATGTTCATTTCAGGTATATAGCACCATGATATATATATTATATTATATATATATATAATATATTTTATATATATATATATATATATATATTCTTTTTCAGATTCTTTTCCCTTGTAGGTTATTACAAA
>NW_006786509.1:0-569 GCF_000442215.2 Lipotes vexillifer
GAGAGGAAGGTAAATTTCATGCTGTTCCTTCCTTTCCAAATTCAGATTGCCAGGCAAAAAAAAGAAAAACGAAGTAAGAATTAGATCTTTGACTTGTGACTCATGAATTTGCTTTCAGGTACTCATTGGTTGTCTGCGCTTTCTCTCCCAGGAGCAGCTATTACCTTCTTGTCTGTTTTGTTTTGCGTCCTGAGGACTTGGCTTGACAATTGTCAGGTTGTGGACCCCTAAAATATGACTAGAGATAAATGTGGGTTACATCCTGTTAGTGGCTAGATATGGCTGAACAGAAACGTGCATTGTACCATATTTGCACTTAGGGTCCTACCACTATTGCCAGCTGTCAGGATAATTGTCTAATCCATTTTTTCCTTTGCCTATCTGTGCAAGTGGCTCTGGATATTGAGAGGATAGTATCTTTTGCATCCCTTTAGACCACTGGGAATTAAGAGGACATTGAAAAGGGTGATTAGAGGGCTAAAGACACCTGAAGCACTTAAGTTGGTGACAATCTTTCTTCCAATGTCCTGGCTCTTTGCAATAATAGCAGAAATTAGGAGGGCTTTGGT
>NW_006786510.1:0-1270 GCF_000442215.2 Lipotes vexillifer
ATCTTCCCGGACCAGGGCTCAAACCCGTGTCCCCTGCATTGGCAGGTGGATTCTTAATCACTGTACCACCAGGGAAGTCCCCTGAGCTTCACTTTTTATTCCACAGATCTATCCATCTGTTGTTTTGGTGCCAGTCCATATAATTTTAGTTGCTTTATAATATGTTCCAATAGCATATAAGGCTAGTTATACCTCATAATACATAAGAGTATTTTATGCTATTACCCATTTGTTTTTCTAAAATAAGTCTAAAGCTATTTGGATGTATTCTAATAAAAGCAGCCTACTAAGATTTTTTTTATTGTAATTCCATTAAATCTACAAATTAATTTCTATATTGACATCTCTGTACTGGTCTTTCCATCATATAATATGGTGTATTTTCCCCTTTCATTCAAATTTTCTGTTATATATTTTAGTAAAAACATATGTATTTCCTCATCTGGGTTTCTCATTCCCCAACATTTACCAAACACCCACTGTCCCGACCCCCTCTCCTGCCCCTGTTTTCTGCTGGAGATACAAAGATAAACGTGTCACAGCTCTTGCCCTCAAGGCGCTCTCTTCGATCAGATCAGATAATTACAACTAATTATAATAGTTATTGTGATGAACAGGAGCATGAGGTGCTAAGGAAGCACAGAGGAGAGGTACCAGCCAAGACTGGGGGTTATTATATTAAGGAAGACTTCCTGGAGAAGGGGACTCCTGAACTGAGTCTTAAAGGCAGAATGTAAGTTAACCAGATGAAGAGAGAAGAAGGAATATTCCAGGCAGACAAAATGCTCATTGGAGTATACGTTCAAAAGTAAAGAGGTGAGAAAAATATTGAAGTGTCTTAGGAGCTGCAAGTAGCTAGAGTATCAGATGACAGTGGGGTAATGGCTGGAAGTGAAGCTAGAAGGTAGATGGGAAGGTGGCAGATAGTGAAGGTACTTGTGTGACTAGATAAGAATTTGGATATAGGATTGAAAGATTTAAGTGGTGGAGTGTAATGGTCAGATTAATGTTTGAAAAAATATCCCTGAAAGAGAAACTAATAAAGGGCACTCTGGCTGCAGTGTGGAAGGTGGCATTAAGGGTTCCAGACTTTGGCTGAGAGGCCAGTCAGGCTGCTGGAGTCATCTGGAAGGCGACATGCCCTAAGGCAAGGTCAGTGGTGATGGGGATGGAGTTTAAGAGTGGTTCCAGAGCTATTAAGGAGATAGGGCTTCCCTGGTGGCGCAGTGGTTGAGAGTCTGCCTGCCGATGCAGGGGACATAAGTTCGTG
>NW_006786511.1:0-561 GCF_000442215.2 Lipotes vexillifer
GCTGGGCCCATGAGCCATGGCCGCTGAGCCTGCGCGTCCGGAGCCTGTGCTCCACAACAGGAGGGGCCACAGCAGTGAGAGGCCCGTGTAATGCAAAAAAAAATGTTTTCTTTATTTTTTGTGTTTGTTTTTTATGTATTTTTTGTGTGAAAAGTATTATAAACTTATTACAGTACAGTACTATATAGCCGATTGTTTTAGTTGGGTACCTAGGCTAACTTGGTTGGACTTATGAACAAACTGGACTTATGAATGTGCTCTCAGAATGGAACTCGTTCATATGTAGGGGACTTACTGTATATCCAGAGAAAACCATAATTCGAAAAGTTACATGCACCCTAATGTTCACTGAAGCACTATTCACAATAGCCAAGACATGGAAGAAACCTAAATGCCCACTGACAGATGGATGAAGAAGATGTGGTGTATTTATACAATGGAATACTACTCAGCTATAGAAATGAATGAAATAATGCCATTTGCAGCAACATGGATGGATCTAGAGATTATAATACTAAGTGAAGTAAGCCAGACAAAGACAAATATCATATGATATCACTT
>NW_006786512.1:0-7173 GCF_000442215.2 Lipotes vexillifer
AATTTCCTTCATCAGTGTCTTATACTTTTCTGCATACAGGTCTTTTGTCTCCTTAGGTAGGTTAGAATTCTTAAGCGTTTATGTCTTCTCTGGTTCTTACCACTCACCAGACTGGCTGCCGGAAGTCTCTTTTGTTTTCCAGAAGGTGGCGCTATACCTCAAGTTTGTGGTTTCTCCCACCTATCCTGGATTTTTTCTGATAGTGTTCACTGGACTTGCTCTTGCAGCTGCACCCCAAGAGTGCATAAGGAGCTGACCACAGAGTGGGGGAAGTAAGAGTTTAGCACCTGGGGCATTGGGGATGCCCATGGATCCAGTAGGGTGATCCTTGGGTGAGGCACTCCCTGAGGCTTGTGGGTAGACTTCCTACTAAAGTCCTGAATGCTGTCAGCAGAAACTGCATTCCTTTAATGCCTTTTGATATTCTTACCTGCCTCTTTCCTGCTAACCCCCTAGTCATAGAGGTCCTGCCTCAGTACTTTGGGTACTGCTGGAGAGAAACAGGTTTCTCCTGCTGTGTTCTACATCACTGGGGTAGTTGGGCACTCACTCACTGCTCCCTTTTTTCCCAACAGAGGTTGCCACCGCTGGATAGTTCAGCCCCTTTTGCAGTGTTGCCTTGGAGGTGGGGGGCAGCACTGGGAAAGTCCCTCAAACTGTCAGCGAGACTTGGGGGGTTTTTTTTGTTTGTTTGATTTTCCTTCTCTGATGGTGGGCTGAAATCTCCCCTTGGAAAGTCTGGATTTCTGTAAATTTTCTCCTAACCATGTGTATCTGCCCAGGTCAGCACTCTCCAGGGTTTTTTCCTGACTGACTGGACAAGAGTGTTTGGGACAGTGTTGCTTGTCCCACAGCCCATTACTGGATTAACAGGTCAGTGAGACTCCTCCTGGGTCCCTTGACATATGGTGCTTATTCCCACAGCAGTGCTTTTGTTTGTGGATGGATGTCTAATTCATTGTTTAAATGGGAGGGACAAAAAGGAGGAATGTCTTACTCTGCCATGATGCTGACCAACTGAGTAGTTTTTAAGATAGTTCTATTGTCTCTCATCTCTCCTTCATTGCAAATAAAATTGGTTATTACTGAATACTATTTTATGACCCCAAGAGTGTTCACTGCTAGGATATGCTTTTGAGTATCAATAGGTTCATCACAAAATTGTGCATACTAGGAAGCAGAGTAAACAGCTGATATTTCAGTAATTCCTTGTAAATAATACTTTTCGTGAATGGCCAGTGGTACAGCACATTTTGTAACTACAGGACCAGCCCAGGAGCCACTGCAACACTAGTTTTTTCAAGAAAATTAACTGGAAGGAAAGGCAGGCTACAAAAGTTTTTGTTCTGTTGCTTAACATGGTAATAGTGAGATTGGATCAAGATGGCAGGTGGAACAGAAGAATCTACTGTCTCTTTCAATCCTAAATTCCATAAGGTGCTAGAGTAGAACAAGAAAATCTGCTACGGCACTGAAAAATGAGAGGGCTAGCAATGGAATTGAAATTTTGAGGAATGCCAAAAAGATAGAGAGCCCATGGGATCAAAGTTATTGGCAAATAAAACAAGAGAAAAATCACAACACAGAACAGGTAGACTACTGCAAAGGGAGGAATGGTTTGGAGCCCAGAATCAATAGGTGCAAAAAAGCAGGAGGGTGCCCATGGATGCTGGGCAGGGTGAGTCATTAAGGAGCTGACTGAGAATAACTAAACAAGTCCCATCCTCCAAACATGGGCCAAGTTGGGGGCTGATGGGTTGTCTGTACCCAGCCTATAACATAACAGTGGGTGAAGCCAGTGGAGCTGGAGAAGTAGGGCAGTGCTCCCCAGGCACTTGATTACTGTCAAGAAGAAAAGAGAAGCCTATACCCAGAATCAAAATACTGATCTATCCTTACCTGGCAGCACAGCCTACCTCTCTCATTGTCTTTGATAAACAGAACAAGATCCATAAAAAGGGGCTCTCAAATACAAAAATCAGATACTAAATAAGCAGCCAAACAAATTACAACTATGAATCACCAAAATACTTCAAGAAAGGCCCAAAGAAAAGAAAAACTTCAAAAAAAAAAAATCCACAGAAGAGGACAATAAGTGTATTTGATATCCCAAGGGCATAGAATAAGATATAGCCGTTAAATAAAAACAAGACAGGCTGAATGGTAGAGGGATACAACTTAAGAGCAAAGCTGTGAGCAGGATGATCTGGCAAGACTCTCATTACACAACCTAGAAGTATAGATGGAGAAAGTATCAAGGAAAGCTAAAAGACACAGGGATAGGTCCAAATATTCCAATATATGACTAAACAGAAAGGAGAGAAAAGAATGTAGAGAGACAGAGTAGAATGGATTTTTTTTTTCTTTTTTGTCTGAAAAGTCTTAGGATTAAAGGATTCATCTCCATATAGCACAGAAGCAGCTGAATTTTTAAAAGGCAAAATTTCAAAACAGTGATTAACAAATCCTAAAAGCTGCCAGGTGCCAAAAAACAGGTTATGTACAAGTTAACACTGTTGTCATCAGGCCTCTCTTTGATAATTATGATGACAAAGCAAATTGCTTTGACCCAAGAATTCTAGACTTCCAGTTTCCAGTCCTGCATGTAAGAAGGTTATACATTGCCAGTCCATCATAACAGTGAGTAAACAGCTAACAAACTGAAAGTAACTCCTAGATCTGTAAGGGAAGTAAAGTAAGGTCACGGGACAAAGTACTGTCTCCAAAATTGGAGAGACTGACAGGCATATACAGAAAACCACAACATACTGGAGCAGTAACCTCTGTGGGAACCAAATGCTGGGGGTAGGGAAACATGAATCATAATTGACAAATTGCTGGAGGTTCAGTGTGGACAACTCTGAGTTTAAAACTCCAGGGGAACCCATGTGCCTAGAGCCCATGCTCTGCAACAAGAGAAGCCACTGCAATGAGAAGCCCGCACACTGCCACAAATAGTAGCCCCCCGCTCGCTGCAGCTAGACAAAGTCTGCGTGCAGCAATGAAGATCCAACACAGCCAAAGATAAATGAATAAATTCATTAAGAAAAAAAGTGGGGGGGCTTCCCTGGTGGCACAGTGGTTAAGAATCCTCCTGCCAATGCAGGGGACACGGGTTTGAGCCCCGGTCCGGGAAGATCCCACATGTCGCAGAGCAACTAAGCCTGTGTGCCACAACTACTGAGCCTGCGCTCTAGAGCCGAAGAGCGACAACTACTGAGTCCGCGCGCCTAGAGCTGGTGCCCCGCGACAGGAGAAGCCGCTGCAATGAGAAGCCTGCGCACCGCAACAAGGAGTAGCCCCTGCTTACCATAACTAGAGAAAGCCCGCATGCAGCAACAAAGACCCAATGCAGACAAAAATAAATAAATAAAATAAATTAAAAAAAAAAAAAGTGGGGCTTCCCTTGTGGTGCAGTGGTTGAGAATCTGCCTGCCAATGCAGGGGACATGGGTTCAAGCCCTGGTCTGGGAAGATCCTACATGCCGCGGAGCAACTAAGCCTGTGCGCCACAGCTACTGAGCCTGTGCTCTAGAGCCTGCAAGCCACAACTACTGAGCCCACGTGCTGCAACTCCTGAAGCCCGCACACCTAGAGCCTGTGCTCTGCAACAAGAGAAGCCTGCACACCACAACAAAGAGTAGCCTCTGCTCACTGCAACTAGAGAAATCCCACGTGCAGCAACAAAGACCCAACCCAGCCAAAAATAAATTTATTAAAAAAAAAATCAAATAAATGGAATCACACAGTATGTAACCTTTAAAAAAAGATTTTTAAAAAAAGTGAAGGGAGGAGGAGTTACAAGATGTTGGAGTAGAAAGACCCTGAGCTTCTCTCATGGGCACACCAAAATTACAACTATTTACAGAAAAACTATCAATGAAAAAGATCAGAACCTACCAGAAAAGATCTTCTACGACTAAAAATATAAAGAAGGAAGCACAACAAAACAGGTAGGAAGGGTGGAGTCGTGGTATAGTCAAGACACATACTCCCGGGTGCGTGACCCAGAAATGGGAAGAATAATTATAATTGCAGAGGCTCTCCCTCAGTGAGGGTCTGAGCCCACACATGAGATTCCCCAGCCCAGGGGTTCTGCACCAGGAAGATGAAACCCCAGAACATTTGGCTTTGAAGACTAGTGGGGCTTTAATTTCAGGAGATCCAGAAGGCTATGAGAAATAGAGACTCCATTCTCAAAGGGTACACACACAATCTCACATACTCTGGGACCCAGGGCAGAAGCAGTCATTTGAAAGGAGCCTGGTTCAGACCTACCTGTTGATCTTGGAGAGTCTTGGAGAGGAAGGTGGCAACTGGAGCTCACTCTGGGGACATAGATCAAGGGATCAATCCAAGAAGAATATATAACAATTGTTAACATATATGCACCCAAAATAGGATCACCTAAATACATAAAGCAAATATTAACAGACATAATGCGAGAAATTTATAGTAACACAATAATAGTAGGGAACTTTAACACCCTACTTACATCAGTGGACAGATCATCCAGACAGAAAATCAATATAGAAACACTGGCCTTAAATGACACATTAGACTAGATGGACTTTATATATATATATATATATATATATATATATATAAACATTCCATCCAAAAGCAACAGAATACACATTCAAGTGCACATGGAACATTCTCCAGGATAGATTGATTCCATGCTAGGCCACAAAACAAGCCTTGGTAAACTTAAGAAAACTGAAATCATATCAAGCATCTTTTCCGGCCACAATGCTATGAGACTAGAAATCAACTATGAGGAAATAAAAACCCACTAAAAACCAGAAACATTTGTAGGCTAAACAATATGCAACTATATAACCAATGGATCAATGAAGAAATCAAAGAATAAAAAAAAATACCTGAAGACAAGTGAAAATGGAAAAACAATGATCCAAAATCTATGGGACACAAGAAAAACAGTTCTAAGAGGAAAGTATAGTGATACAAGCTTACCTCAAACCACCTAACCTTACACCTAAAGGAACTAGGAAAAAAGAATAAAACCGAAAATTAATGGAAGGAAGAAAGATCAGGGCAGATATGAAATAAAGCTTTAAAAATTAAAAAAGATCAATGAAACTAAGAGCTGGTTCTTTGAAAAGATAAACAAAATTGATAAACCTTTAGCCAGACTCCTCAAGAAAAAAAGAGAAGGGGGCCAAACCAATAAAATTAGAAATGAAAAAGGAGAAGTTACAACCAACACCACATAATACAAAGGATCATAAGAGATTACTGTGAACAATTATATGCCAATAAAACGGACAACCTAGAAGGGATGGACAAATTCCTAGAAATGTGCAATCTCCCAAGATTGAACCAGGAAGAAATAGAAAATATGAAGAGACCAGTTACCAGTAATGAAACTGAATCAGTAATTAAAAACAAACAAAAGAATCCTCCCAAGAGATAAAAGTTGAGGACCAGATTTGCTTCACAGGTGAAGGAACACTTATGAACTCATTCTATGAGGCCAGTATCACCCTAATACCACAACCAGACAAAAGTACCATGCACACACACACACAGAAAATTACAGGTATCACTGATGAATATAGATGCAAAAATCTTCAACAAAATATTGGCAAACTGAATCCAACAATACATTAAAAGGATCAGACCCCATGATCAAGTGGGGTTTATCCCAGGGATGCAAGGACAGTTCAGTATCTGCAAATCAATCCATATGATACACCACATCAACAAACTGAAGACTAAAAACCATATGATCATCTCAATAGATGTGTTAAAGGTTTTTAACAAAATTCAACATTCATTTATAAACTCTCCAGAAAGTGGGTATAGAGGGAACATACCTCAACATAATAAAGGACATATATGACAGGCCCACAGATAACATCATACTCAATGGTGAAAAGCTGAACGCATTTCCTCTAAGATCAGGAGCAAGACAAGGATGCCCCCTCTCACCACTCTTATTCAACGTAGTATTGGAAGTCCTAGCCACAGCAATTGGACAAGGAAAAAAATAAAGGAAATCCAAATTGGAAAGGGAAAAGCAAAACTGACACTCTTTGCAGATGACATGATATTATACATAGAAAATCCTAAAGATACCATCAAAAATCTATTAGAGCTCATCAATGAATTCAGTAAAGTTGTAGAATATAAAATTAATACACAGAAATCTGTTGCATTTCTATACACTAACAACAAACTATCAGAAAGGGAAGTTAAGGGAACAATCCTATAACATCAAAAAGAATAAAATACCTAGCAATAAACCTACCTAAGGAGGTAAAAGACCTGTAGAAAACTTGTAAGACACTGATGAAAGAAACTGAAGATGACACAAATAGATGGAAAGATAAACGGTGTTCTTGGATTGGAAGAATTAAGATTGTTAAAATGGCCATACTACCCAAGGCAATCTACAGATTCAATGCAATCCCTGTCAAAATACCAATGGCACTTTTCACAGAACTAGAAAAAATAATCTTAAAATTTGTATAGAAACACAAAAAAGACCCCAAGTAGCCAAAACAGTTTTGAGAAAGAAGAACAAAGCTGGAGGAATCATGCTCCCTGACTTCAGACTACACTACAAAGCTACAGTAATCAAAGTAGGATACTGGCACAAAAGCAGATACACAGATCAATGGAAGAGAATAGAGAGCTCAGAAATAAACCCATGCACTTATGGTCAGTTAATCTACAACAAAGGAGGCAAGAATATACAATGGAGAAAAGACAGCCTCTTCAATAAGTGCTTCTGGGAAAACTGGACAGCTACATGCAAAAGAATGAAATAGAACATTTTCTCACATCATATACAAAAATAAACCCAAAAGTGATTAAAGACCTAAACATAAGACCCAACCCCATAAAACTTCTAGAAGAAGACATAGGCAGAACACACTTTGACATAAATTATAGCAATATTTTTTGCATCAGTCTCCTAAGGCAAAGGAAACAAAAGCAAAAATAAACAAATGGGGCTTCCCTGGTGGCGCAGTGGTTGAGAGTCCGCCTGCTGATGCAGGGTACGCGGGTTCGTGCCCCGGTCCGGGAAGATCCCACATGCTGCGGAGCGGCTGGGCCCGTGAGCCGTGGCCGCTGAGCCTGCGCGTCCGGAGCCTGTGCTCCGCAGCGGGAGAGGCCACAACAGTGAGAGGCCCGCGTATCGCA
>NW_006786512.1:7252-26510 GCF_000442215.2 Lipotes vexillifer
CGTATCGCAAAAAAAAAAAAAAAAAACAAATGGGTCCTCATTAAACTTAAAAGCTCTTTCACAGCAAAGGAAATGATCAACAAAGCGAAAAGACAACATACTGAATGGGAAAAAATATTTGCAAATGATATGACCAATAAGGGGGTTAATATCAATATCTATAGATATATAGATATATACATACAGCTTATACAACTCAATTTCAAAAAATAACCCAATTAAAAAATGGACAGAAGACCTTTTTATAAAGAAGACATAGATAGCCCACAGGCTCATGAAATATTGCTCAACATCACTAATCAGAGAAATACAAATCAAAACCACCCTCAGGTATGACTCATACCGATCAGAATGGCTACCATCAAAAAACACAAATAACAAATGTTGATGAGGATGTGTTGGTGGGAATGTAAATTGGTACAGCCACTGTGGAAAACAGTATGGGGGTTCCTCATAAAACTAAAAATAGGACTACCATATGATCCAGCAATTCCACTGCTGGGTATAAATCTGAAGAAAATGAAAACACTAATTCAAAAGGATATACTCACCCCAATGTTCATGGCAGCATTAGGAAGCAACCTAAGTGTCCATCAACAGACAAATGGATAAAGAAGATGTGGTATGTATACACACATACATTCATACATACACACACATACATAAACACCTACAGTGGAACAGTACTCAGCCATAAAAAAGAATGCCATCTGTAACAACATGGATGGACCTGGAGGGTATTATGCTTACTGAAATAAGTCAGAGAAAGACAAATACTGTATGTTATCAGTTATATGCAGAATCTAAAAAATTAACTATTTAATATAACAAAAAGACCCACAGATATAGAGAACAAACTAGTGGTAACTAATGGGGAGAGGGAAGAGGGAGGGGGAAAGATAATGGTAGGCGGTTAAGAGGCACAAACTAAGCTACAAGGACATAAGCTAGAGCACAGGGAGTATAGCCAATATTTTATAGCTATAAATGGTATATAATCTATAAAAATTTTGAATCACTGTTATACACCTGAAACTAATATAATATTGTAAATCAACTATACCTCAATAAAAAATAGTTTTTAAAATAGTGTGCAAAAAAAAAGTGAAGGAGAAATAAAGTTTTTCTCAAACAAAAATTGAGGTAATTTGTTGTCAGTAGACATGCCTTGCCAGAAATGTTAAAAGAAGTTCTTTAGAGAGAGAGAACAAAAAAAGTGATACAGGTCAGAAAATGATCTGCATAAAGAAAGGAAGTACATCCAAGAAAGAATAAGTGAAAAATCTTTATTTTTCTTATTCTTAATTGATCTAAGAGATGTTTGTTCAAAATAATAATAGCAACAGTGTATTCAGATACATGTATATATAACACACATATAGATATACATGCTATGCATGCTTATGTACAAGTGAAATGAATGACAGCAATGCTAACAAACAAAAGGGAGGAATTAGGATTATTTTGTAATCATAAAATACTCTCACTAGATTAGCTGTAAATGTATATTGCAAACGCTAGGGCAACAACTAAAAAAGTTTTAAAATTTTTTAAAAATGAAGAAAAAGAAGTATAACTGAAATGCTAAGAAAGGAGAGAAGATGGAATCATATAAAATGCTCAAGTAAAGCCAAAAAAGGCAGAAAAAGAATGGAGATGGAGGATGAAGATAGGAACAAATAAAAAGAGCAAGAATTAGAAAACAGTAACAAATATGGTAGATATTAATCCAAGTAGATCAATAATCACTTCAAGCATCAGTGGTCTGAATGCACCAATGAAAAGAGAGTTTGTCACACTGGATCAAAAAATAAGACCCAACTATATGAAAACCACTTTAATATCAATAAATAAGAAAGAAAGAACTCCACTTTAAATATTAAGACATATATGGATTAAAAGTAAACAGGTGGAGGGAATTCCCTGGAGGTCCAGTGGTTAGGACTCTGCATTTTCACTGCCAAGGGCACAGGTTCAATCTCTGGTCAGGGAACTAGGATCCCTCAAGATACACGGTGCAGCCAAAAAAAAAAAGTAAACAGGTAGAGAAAAATATACCATACTAACACTAATCAAAAGAAAGTAGGGGGCTTCCCTGGTGGTGCAGTGGTTGAGAATCGGCCTGCCAATGCAGGGGACATGGGTTCGAGCCCTGGTCTGGGGAGATCCCACATGCCGTGGAGCAACTGGGCCCGTGAGCCACAACTACTGAGCCTGCGTGTCTGGAGCCTGTGCTCCGCAACAAGAGAGGCCGCGATAGTGAGAGGCCCGTGCACCGCGATGAAGAGTGGCTGCCACTCGCCACAACTAGAGAAAGCCCGTGCACAGAAACGAAGACCCAACTCAGCCAAAAATAAATAAATAAATAAATAAATTTAAAAAGAAAGTAGGAGTAGCCATATTAATTTCAGACAGAGCAGACTTCAAAGCAAGAAAAGTTATCAGGGATTAAGAAGTGTTATTACATAATGATAGCGGGGTCAGTTCTCCAAAAAAGACATAATAATCATAAATATATATGCACCTAACCACAGAGCATCAAACTATGTGAGGCAAAACTGATAGAAATGCAAGGAAAAAAGATGAACCAGGGACTTCCACTGGTGGCGCAGTGGTTAAGAATCCGCCTGCCAATGCAGGGGACACGGGTTTGAGCCCTGGTCCAGGAAGATCCCACATGCCACAGAGCAACTAAGCCCATGCACCACAACTACTGAGCCGCTCTAGAGCCCAAGAGCCACAACTATTGAGCCCACATGCCACAACTACTGAAGCCCACGTGCCTAGAGCCCATGCTCCGCAACAAGAGAAGCCACTGCAATGAGAGAAGCCTGTGCACCACAGCAAAGAGTAGCACCCGCTCACCACAACTAGAGAACGCCCATGCACAGTAACGAAGACCCACTGCAGCCAAAATTAAAATATAAATAAATTTATTTTTTAAAAAAAGATGAATCAATCATCATGGTTGGAAACTTCAATGCCCCTCTCTCAGAAGTGGACAGATTCAGTAAGCAGAAAATCAGTAAGGACACAGTTAAACTCACACAGTTAAACAGCACCGTCAGTCAACTGGATATAATCAATATCTATGGACTACATCCAACAGCAACAGAATACACTTTGTTCTCAAGCTCACACTGAACATTCACCAAGACAGACCACATTCTGGGCTATAATATATATGTTAACAAATTTTAACATAATGCCTTCCCTCAGACCATGATCTAATTAAACTAGAAATCAATAACAGAAAGGCAAATGGAAAATCTCATAATACATGGAAATTAAACAACATACTTTAGCACATGGGCCAAAGAAGTCTCAAGAGAAAGTTTAAAATATTCTGAATTAAATTAAAACAAACTGGGCTTCCCTGGTGGCACAGTGGTTGAGAGTCCGCCTGCTGATGCAGGGGACACGGGTTTGTGCCCTGGTCCGGGAAGATCCCACATGCCATGGAGCGGATAGGCCTGTGAGCCATGGCCGCTGAGCCTGCATGTCCAGAGCCTGTGCTCCGCAACGGGAGAGGCCACAACAGTGAGAGATCCGCGTACCGCAAAAAAAAAAAAAAAAAAAAAAACACAACTTATCAAAATTTGTGGGATGCAGCAAAGCAGTGTTCAGAGGGAAATTTATAGTATTGAGTGAATATATTAGAAAGGAAGAAAGATCTAAAATTAATCATCTAAATTTCTACCTTAGAAAACTAGAGAAAGAAGTGCCAATTAAATCTGAAGTAAGCATCAGAAAAGAAATAAAAACTAGAGCAGAAATTAATGAAATTAAAAACAGGAAATGAATAGGAAAAAAAATCAATGAAACCAAAAGCTATTTCTTTAAAAAGGTCAATAAAATTGACAAATTTCTAGCCAGGTTAAGAAAGAAAGAGAAAAATTATTAATTACTAATAACAGGTGAAAGAAAGAACACCACTAGATATCCCAAGAACATTAAAAGGACAATAAAGGAATACTGTGAACAACTCTATGCCCACATATTTGATGATGAAACCTAGATGAAATAGACTAATTCCTTGAAAGACACAATTTGCCAAAACTCACAAAAGAAACAGATCATCTGAATAGGATTATATCAAAGAAATTGAATCAATAACTAATAACCCTCCAAAAAAGAAAGCCCCAGGCCCAGAAGGGTTCACTGGTGAATTCTACCAGACATTTAAGGAAGAAATCATACTAATTCTCTACAATCTCTTTCAGAGGATACAAGAAGAAGGAATATTTCCTAACTCATTCTATGAAGACAGCATTACCCTAATACCAAAGCCAGACAAAGACATTACAAGAAAACTATAGACCAATATCTCCCTTAAATATAGATGCAAAAATCCTCAGTAAAAAACATTAGGAAATCAAATTCAACAATGTATTAAAAAGAATTATACACGACAACAAATTGGGATTTATCCAAGGCAAGACTGGTTCAACATTTGAAAATCAATGTAATCCATAACATCAACAGCTTAAAAAGAAAAATCACATGATCACATCAATAGATGCAGAAAAAGCATTTGAAAAAAATCTAACACTCATTCATGAGAAAAACTCTGCAAACTGAGAGGGGAACTTTCTCACCTTGATAAAAAAAAAAAAAATCTACAAAAAACCCTACACTAACATCATACTTAATGGTGAGAAACATGAAGCTTTCCCATTAAGATGGAAGAGGAAGAGCTTTCCACTAGGAGGAAGAAGGCAAGGATGCCCCCTCTCAGCACTCCTTTTCAACACTGTACTAGAAGCGCTAGCTCATGCAATAAGACAAGAAAAGGAAAGGTATACAGATTGGGAAGAAAAAATAAAACTTGTTTGTTTGCAGAGGACACGATTGTCTATGTAGAAAATCTGAAAGAAGTTGACAAAAACAACAATAACAACAACAACAAATCTCCTGGACCTAATAAGTGACTACAACAAGGTTGAAGGATACAAAGGTAATGTACAAAGGTCAGTTCCTTTCCCATATTCCACACAATTTGAAATTAAAAACAAAATACCATTTATATTAGCACTCTAAAATGAAATATTAAGGTACAAGTTTAAGAAAATATGTATAAGATCTATAAAAGGAAAACTACAAAACTGAACAAGATCAAAGAACTAAATAAATATTCCACGTTCATGGATAAGAAGACTATATTATCAAGACATCATCAGCTCTACCTACTTTGATCGATAGATTCAATGTAATCCCCATCAAAATCCCAGTAAGTCATTTTGTGGACATTGTCAAACTGATGCTAAAGTTTATATGGAAAGGCAGAAGAAAAATAGCCAACATAGTGCTGAAGAAGAACAAAGTTAGAGGACTGACATTACCTGACTTCAAGACTTACTACAAAGTTATAAAGTAATCAAGACAGTGTTATATTGGCAAAAGAATATGCAAACAGGTCAATAGAATAGAATAGAGCCCAGAAATAGACCCACATAAAGTATAGTCAACTAGATCTTTGACAAAGGAGCAAAAGCAATACAATGGAGCAAAGATAGCGTTTTCAACAAATGGTACAATTGAGCATCCACATGCAAAAAAATGAATCTAGGCAGAGACCTTATAGCCTTCACAAAAAGAAATTCAAAATAGATCATAGACCTAAACATAAAACACACAAGTATAAAACTCCTAGAAGGTAACACAGGAGAAAACCTAGGTGACCTTAGGTATGGTGGTGACTTTTTAGATATAACACCAAAGACACAATCCATGAAAGAAATAATTAAGTTGGATTTTATTAAAATTAAAAACTTCTGCTCTCTGAAACACAATGTCAAGAGAATGAGAAGACAAGCCACAGAAAGGGAAAAAAAATATTTGCAGAAGCCACAACTGACAAAGGACTGTTATCCAAAATATACAAGAATTCTTAAAACTCAATGATAAGAAAACAATCCAATTAAAAAATGAGCCAGGGCTTCCCTGGTGGTGCAGTGGTTGAGAGTCCGCCTGCCAATGCAGGGGACACGGGTTCGTGCCCCGCTCCAGGAAGATCCCACATGCCGCGGACAGGCTGGGCCTGTGAGCCATGGCCACTGAACCTGCGCGTCTGGAGCCTGTGCTCTGCAACAGAAGAGGCCACAACAGTGAGAGGCCCGCGTACCGCAAAAAAAAGAAAAAGCCAAAGATCTAAATAAACACCTCACCAAGGGATATACAGATGGCAAATAAGCATATGAAAAGATGTTCCACATCACGTGTTATCAGGAGAATACAAATTAAAACAACAGGATACCACTACATACCTATTACAATGGCCAATATCTGGAATACTGACACCACCAAATGCTGATGAGAGAGTGGGGCAAAAATAACTCTCATTCATTGATGGTAGGAACACAAAATGGTACAGCCACTTTGGAAGACAGTTTAGTGTACAAAACTAAACATACCCTTACCATACGATCCAGCAGTAATGCTCCTTGTTATTTATTCAAAGGAGCTAAAAGCTTCTGTCCATACAAAAACCTACACATGGATATTTATAGCAGGTTTATTCATAATTGCCAAAACTTGAAGGCAACCAAGATGTCCTTTAGTAGGTGAATGGATCAATAAACTGTGGTACATCCAGACAGGGGAATATTATTCAGTGCTTAAAAAAAAAAAAGAGTGCTCAAGCCACAAAAAGACAGGGAGGAACCTTAACTGCATATTACTAAGTAAATGAAGCCAATCTGACACACTATGATTCTAACTATCTGACATTCTGGAAAAGGCAAAACTATGGAAACAAAAACATCAGTGGCTGCCAGGTGTTGAGGGGAGGGGACATATGAATATGTGGACCACAAAGGTCTTTTAGGGTGGTGAAAATACTCTGTATGGTACCATAATGGTGGATGCATGTCATTATACATTTGTCCAAACCCACAGAATGTACAATATCGAGAGTGAACCCTAATGTAAATTATGGACTTTGGGTGATAAAGATGTATCAATGTAGGTTCACATCGAGTATAACAAAGGTACCACTCTGGTGGGGGATGCTGATAATGGGGGAGGCTGTGCATGTGTGGGGACGGGGTATATGGGAAATCTCTGGACCTCCTAATTTTTCTGTGAATCTAAAACTGCTCTGGAAAAAAATTGTTTTTTAAAATAGTAAAAACAAAGAAAGGAATTAAAATGGCACACTACAACATACTTATTTTAAGCAAAAGAAAGGAGTAAAGGAGGAAGACAGGAACAATGACAACCAAAAGAATTGAGACATAGGAACAAAACCCAACTATCAAAACTAATAAGTGAGTTCAGCAAGGTTGTAGGATATAAGATCAATGTAGAAAAATCAGTCATATTTCTATATACTAACAGTGAACAATCTGAAAATAAACTTAAGAAAACAATTCCATTCATTAAAACATCATAAACAATAAAATCCTTTGGAATAAATTTAACAAAAGAAGTACCAGACCTGTTCACTGAGAACTATAAAACTGAAAACACTAAAACTATGAAACATGAAATTTTAAAAGATCTAAATAAGTAGAGGGAGATTCCAAGTTCATGAATTGAAAGACAAGATTGTTAAGAAGGCAATTCACCCCAAATTGATTTATAGATTCAACAAAATCCCTATCAGAATACTAACTGGCTTTTCTGAAGAAACTGATAAGCTAATCTAAAATTTATATGGAAGTACAAAAGATCCAGCCAAAACAGATTTGAAAAAAAAAGCTGGAACATTTACACTTTCCTATTTTAAAACTTAATATGAAGCTACAGTAATCAAGGCAGTGTGGTGCTGGCATAAGTATAGTCATATAGATGAATGGAACAGAACTGAGAATTTATAAATAAACCCTTATATGTATGGTCAATTCATTTTTGACAAAAGCACCAAAGCAATTCATTGGGGGAAGGATAATCTTTCCAACAAATGGTGCTGAGACAATTAGACAGCCACATGCAAAAAGATAAATTTAGACCCTTCACACCATACAAAAAATTAGCTCAAAATAGATCACAGATCTAAATGTAAGAGCTAAAGATAAAATTTTCAAAGAAAACACAGGAGAAAATCTTGATGACCTTGGTTTAGGCGGAGTTTTTAGAATGATACCAAAAGCATGATCCATAAAATTTTAAACTTGATAAATTGGACTTAATCAAAATTTAAAACTTCTGTGTTATAAAAGACACCATTAAGAAAATAGACTAGGAGAAAATAATTGCAAATCTGATATAGAACTCATATCCAGAATGTATAAAGAACTCTTAAAACTCAATAATAAAAGGGAAAACCCCAATTTAAAAATAGGTTGAAGACTTAAACACAAATATCTACAAGCACACGAAAAGATGCCAACATCTTCAGTCACTGGGGAAATGCAAATTAAAACCAAAATGTAGTATCACTACACAGCCACTGAATAACTATAAGATACACAATAATAAAGTGTTGCTGAGAATGTGGAAAAACTGTAAATTCATACATTATTGGAATATATAAAGTAGAAATATAAAATGATATACTGTACTTTGGGGGAGGTGATGGAAATATATTCAATATTAAAATTGGATTGTGGTGATGGTTACAGAGCTCTGTAAAGAATACCTCAATAGAGCTGTTAAAAAGAAAAATTAACTTTACCACTAAACTAACTTCCCATTTATAGTACTGGAACAAGTTAGACAACACCACAAGGAAGCAATCAGATATAAAATGTGGGACATTATGTAAGACAAATTACTTACAATGTTAAGGACAAACAAGCAGGGGATTATTCCAGAATTAAAGACTAAAGGTACACAGCAATCAAGTATAATGCATCATTCTTAATTAGATTTTGCATCGGAAAAAACAAAGACATTTCTGGTGTTGCTGAGGAAGTTTGACTATTAGATGATACTATGAAATTACTGTTGAATTTTTATGTGTGATAATGGTATTGTTCGGTTGCAGCATGTCCTCATTCTTACGAGATATATGTGGAAATATTTAGGGATGAAGTACCATGATGTCTGCAACATACTTTCAAATGGTTCAGCAAAAACAAATATGTATTTATAAAGATAAAGCAAATATGGAAAAATGTAAATAAGTGAACCTAGTTGAAAGGTATCCAAAAAGTTCATTTTACCTCTTCAAACTTTTCTGTAGGTTCAAACTTTTTTTAAATAAAAAGTGGGGAGGAGACGTTCAAGATGGCAGAGGAGTAAGACGTGGAGATCATCTTCCTCCCCACAAATACATCAAAACTACATCTACAAGTGGAACGACTCCTACAGAAACACCCACTGAACGCTGGCAGAAGACCTCAGACCTCCCAAAAGGCAAGAAAATCCCCACGTACCTGGGTAGGGCAAAAGAGAAAAGGAAAAACAGAGACAAAAGAATAGGGACAGGACTCACACCTCTGGGAGGGAGCTGTGAAGGATGAAAAGTTTCCATACACTAGGAAGCCCCTTCACTGGCAGGGATGGGGGGTGGGCAGGAGGGAAGCTTCAGAGCCACGAAGGAGAGCGCAGCAACAGGGGTGCAGAGGGCAGAGAGACTCCTGCACAAAGGACTGGTGCTGACCAGCACTCACCAGCCTGAGAGGCTTGTCTGCTCACCTGCCGGGGCGGGCGGAGGCTGGGAGCTGAGGCTCAGGCTTCAGAGGTCAGATCCCAGGGAGAGGCCTGGGGTTGGCTGCAGGAACACAGCCTGAAGAAGGCTAGTGTGCCACAGCTAGCCAGGAGGGAGTCCGGGAAAAAGTCTGGACCTGCCAGAGAGGCAAGAGACCTTTGTTTCGGGGTGTGCAAGGCAAGGGGATTCCTTCCCAGTGTGCCCACAGAAGGCAGAGCACTGCGTGAGCTCCAGAGACAGGCGTGAGCCGCAGCTATCAGCTCGGACCCCAGAGACGGGCATGAACCACTAATGCTGTGGCCGCTGCCACCAAGAATCCTGTGTGCAAGTGCAGGTCACTATCCACACCTCCCCCGCCCCTGCCAGGAGTCTGTGCAGCGTACCACTGCTAGGGTCCTGTGATCCAGGGACAACTTCCCCAGGAGAACACACAGCATGCCTCAGGCTGTTGCAATGTCAAGCCAGCCTCTGCCACCTCAGGATCACCCGCATTCCAATTATGACTACTGTACTCCTCCCTTCCCTGCCGCCTGAGTGAGCAAGAGAGCACTAGTCAGCTGCTGCTTTAACCCCGTCCTGTCTGGGCGGGCAGTTGACTCCTGAGGGCAGCCTACACCCGGAGGCGGGACCAAAACCAAAGCTGAACCCCAGGAGCTGTGCGAACAAAGAAGAGAAAGGGAAATTTCTCCGTCCAGCCTCAGGAGCAGCAGATTAAATCCCCACGATCAACTTGATAAACCCTGCATCTGAAGAATACCTGAATAGACCATGAATGTTCCCAAAATTGAGGTGGTGGACTTTGGAAGCAACTGTAGACTTGGGGTTTGCTTTCTGCATCTAATTTGTTTCTGGTTTTATGTTTACCTTAGTTTAGTATTTACAGCTTATTATTGTTAGTGGATTTGTTTATTGATTTGTTTCTCTCTTCCAGTTTTTAAAAAATTTATACATATATATATTTTTTGTTCCTTTTTCTCTCTTTGTGAGTGTGTGTGTGTATGTTTCTTTGTGTGATTTTGTCTGTACAGGTTTATTTTTACCATTTGTCCTAGGGTTCTGTCTGTCCATTTTTGTTTTTTGGGGTTTTTTTTTTTTTCAATCTTTCTTCCTTTTCTTCTGAGCCCTGTGGTCTTGGTGCTCTGGCTGGGTGTTGGGCCTGAGCCTCTGAGGTGGGAGGGCTGAGTCCAGGACACTGGACCGCCAGAAACCTCCCAGCCCCACTTAATATCAATTGGCGAGAGCTCTCCCAGAGATCTTCGTCTCAACACTAAGGCCCAGCTCCACCCAACAGCCAGCAAGCTCCAGTGCTGGATGCCCCATGCCAAACAACTAACAAGACAGGAGCACAAACCCACCCATCATCAGAGAGGCTGCCTAAAGTCATACTAAGTTCAAAGACACTCCAAAACACACCACTGGATGTGGCCCTGCCCACCAGAAGGACAAGATACAGTCCCACCCTCCAGAACACCGGCTCCAGTCCCCTCCACCAGGAAACCTATACAAGCCACTGAACCAGCCTCACCCACAGGGGACAGACACCAAAAATAACAGGAACTACAAACCTGCAGACTGTGAAAAGGAGACCCCAAACATAGTAAGTTAAACATAATGAGAAAACAGAAAAATATGCAGCAGATGAAGGAACAAGGTAAAAACCCACCAGACCAAACAAATGAAGAGGCAGTCTACCTGAAAAAGAATTCAGAGTAATGCTGGTAAAGATGATCCAAAATCTCGGAAATAAAATGGAGAAAATACAAGAAACGTTTAACAAGGACCTAGAAGAACTAAAGAGCAAACAAACAGTGATGAACAACACAATAAATGAAATTAAAAATACCCTAGAAGGAATCAGTAAAAAAATAGCTGAGGCAGAAGAACAGATAAGTGACCCGGAAGATAAAACAGTGGAAATAACTGCCGAGGAGCAGAATAAAGAAAAAAGAATGAAAAGAATTGAGGACAGTCTCAGAGACCTCTGGGACAATATTAAACGCACCAACATTTGAATTATAGGCGTCCCAGAAGAAGAACAGAAAAAGAAAGGGTGTGAGAAAATATTTGAAGAGATTATAGTTGAAAATTTCCCTAACATGGGAAAGGAAATAGTCAATCAAGCCCAGGAAGGGCAGAGAATCCCATACAGGATAAATCCAAGGAGAAACACACCAAGACACATTAATCTAACTGTCAAAAATTAAATTCAAAGAAAAAATATTAAAAGCAACAAGGGAAAAGCAACAAATAACATACAAGGGAAACCCCATAAAGTTAACAGCTGATCTTTCAGCAGAAACTCTGCAAGCCAGAAGAGAGTGGCAGGACACATTTTAAGTGATGAAAGGGAAAAACCTACAACCAAGATTACTCTACCCAGCAAGGATCTCATTCAGATTCGACGGAGAAATTAAAACCTTTACAGACAAGCAAAAGCTAAGAGAATTCAGCACCACCAAACCAGCTTTACAACAAATGCTAAAGGAACTTCTCTAGGCAGGAAACACAAGAGAAAGAAAAGACCTACAATAACAAACCCAAAACAATTAAGAAAATGGTAATAGGAACATACATATCGATAATTACCTTAAATGTAAATGGATTAAATGCTCCAACCAAAAGACACAGACTGGCTGAATGGATACAAAAACAAGACCCATATATTTGCTGTCTACAAGAGACCCACTTCATACCTAGGGACACACACAGACTGAAAGTGGTGAGGGGATAGAAAAAGATATTCCACGCAAATGGAAATCAAAAGAAAGGTGGAGTAGCATTTCTCCTATCAGAGAAAATAGACTTTAAAATAAAGACTATTACAAGAGACAAAGAAGGACGCTACATAATGATCAAGGCATCAATCCAAGAAGAAGATATAACAATTGTAAATATTTATGCACCCAACATAGGAGCACCTCAATATATAAGGCAAATGCTAACAGCCATAAAAGGGGAAATCAACAGTAACACAATAATAGTAGGGGACTTTAACACCCCACTTTCACCAAAAGACAGATCATCCAAAATGAAAATCAACAAGGAAACACAAGCTTTAAAAGACACACTAGAGACTTCCCTGATGGTGCAGTAGTTAAGAATCCACCTGCCAATGCAGGGGACACAGGTTCAAGCCCTGGTCTGAGAAGACCCCACATGCCACGGAGCAATTAAGCCCGTGCGCCACAACGACTGAGCCTGCGCTCTAGAGCCCAAGAACCACAACTACTGAAGCCCGTGTGCCTAGAGCCCATGCTCCGCAGCAAGAGAAGCCACTGCAATGAGAAGCCCGTGCACCACAATAAAGAGTAACCCCACTCACCACAAACAGAGAAAGCCCACGCGCAGCAATGAAGACTGAATGCAGCCAAAAATAAATAAATAACTTATATTTAAAAAAAAGCTGCCCATTCATTAAAAATCAATCAATAGACACATTAGACCAGATAGACTTAATTGATATTTATGGACATTCCATCCCAAAACAACAGAATACACTTTCTTCTCATGTGCTCATGGAACGTTCTCCAGGATAGATCATACCTTGGGTCACAAATCAAGCCTCGTAAATTTAAGAAAATTGAAATCGTATCAAGTATCTTTTCTGACCACAACACTATGAAACTAGATATCTATTACAAGAAAAAAACTAAAATATACATACACACAGAGGCTAAACAATACGCTACTAAATAACCAAGAGATCACTGAAGAAATCAAAGAGGAAATCAAAAAATACCTAGAAACAAATGACAATGAAAACACGACGACCCAAAACCTATGGGATGCAGCAAAAGCAGTTCTAAGAGGGAAGTTTATAGCAATACAATCTTACCTCTAGAAACAAGAAAAATCTCAAATAAACAACCTAACCTTACAGCTAAAGCAATTAGAGAAAGAACAAAAAAAAAAACCCAAAGTTACCAGAAGGAAAGAAATCATAAAGATCAGATCAGAAATAAATGAAAAAGAAATGAAGGAAACAATAGCAAAGATCAATAAAACTAAAAGCTGGTTCTTGGTGAAGGTAAACAAAATTGATAAACCATTAGCCAGACTCATCAAGAAAAAAAGGGAGAAGTCTCAAATCAACAGAATCAGAAATGAAAAAGGAGAAGTAACAACTGACACTACAGAAATACAAAGGATCATGAGAGATTACTAAAGCAACTATATGCCAATAAAATGGACAACCTGGAAGTAATGACAAATTCTTAGAAAAGTACGACTTTCCGAGACTGATTAAAAATCTTCCAACAAACAAAAGCCCAGGACCAGATGGCTTCACAGGCAAATTCTATCAGAGAGGAGCTAACACCTATCCTTCTCAAACTCTTCCAAAATACAGCAGAGGGAGGACCATTCCCAAACTCATTCTACGAGGCCACCATCACCCTGATACCAAAACCGGACAAAGATGTTACAAAAAAAGAAAACTACAGACCAATATCACTGATGAACATACATGCAAAAATCCTCAACAAAACACTAGCAAACAGAATCCAACAGCACATTAAAAGGATCATACACCATGATCAAGTGGGGTGTATCCCAGGAATGCAAGGATTCTTCAATATAAACCAATCAATGTGATACACCATATTAACAAACTATATGATGATCTCAATAGATGCAGAAAAAACTTTTGACAAAATTCAACACCCACTTATGAAAAAAACTCTCCAGAAAGTGGGCATAGAGGGAACCTACCTCAACATTATAAAGGCCATATATGACAAACCCACAGCCAACATCATTCTCAATGGTGAAAAACTGAAACCATTTTCTCTAAGATCAGGAACAAGACAAGGTTGCAAACTCTCACTACTATTACTCAACATACTTTTGGAAGTTTTAGCCACAGCCATCAGAGAAGAAAAAGAAACAAAAGGAATCCAAATTGGAAAAGAAGAATCAAAGCTGTCACTTTGCAGATTACATGATGCTATACATAGAGAATCCTAAAGGCGCTACCAGAAAACTACTAGAGCTAATCAATGAATGTGGTAAAGAAGCAGGATACAAAATTAATGCACAGAAATCTCTTGCATTCCTATACACTAACGATGAAAAATCTGAAAGAGAAATTAAGGAAACAATCCCATTTACCACTGCAACAAAAAGAATAAAATGCCCTAGGAATAAACCTTCCTAAGGAGACAAAAGACCTGTATGCAGACACTGATGAAAGAAATTAAAGACGATACAAACAGATGGAGAGATATACCATGTTCCTAGATTGGAAGAATCAACATTGTGAAAATGACTCTACTACCCAAAGCAATCTATAGATTCGATGCAATCCCTATCAAGCTACCAATGGCATTTTTCACAGAAGTAGAACAGAAGATGTCACAATTTGTATGGAAACACAAAAGAGTCCGAATAGCCAAAGCAATCTTGAGAAAGAAAGATGGAGCTGGAGGAATCAGGCTCCCTGACTTCAGACTATATTACAAAGCTACAGTAATCAAGACAGTATGGTACTGGCACAAAAACAGAAATATAGATCAATGGAACAGGATAGAAAGCCCAGAGATAAACCCACACACATATGGTCACCTTATTTTTGATAAAGGAGGCAAGAGTATACAATGGAGAAAAGACAGCCTCTTCAATAAGTGGTGCTGGGAAAACTGGACAACTACATGTAAAAGAATGAAATTAGAACACTTCCTAACGTCATATACAAAAATAAACTCAAAATGGATTAAAAACCTAAATGTAGGGCCAGACACTATAAAACTCTTAGAGGAAAACTTAGGCAGAACACTCTATGACATACATCACAGCAAGATCCTTTTTGACCCACCTCCTAGAGAAATGGAAATAAAAGCAAAAATATACAAATGGGACCTAATGAAATTTAAAAGCTTTTGCACAGCAAAGGAAACCATAAACAAGATGAAGAGACAACCCTCAGAATGTGAGAAAACATTTGGAAAGCGAGCAACTGACAGAGGATTAATCTCCAAAATATACAAGCAGCTCATGCAGCTCAATATCAAAAAACCAAACAACCCAATCCAAAAATGGGCAGAAGAGCTAAATAGACATTCCTCCAAAGAAGACATACAGATTGCCAAGAAACACGTGAAAGGTTGCTCAACATCACTAACCATTAGAGAAATGCAAATCAAAACTACAATGAGGTATCACCTCACACTGGTCAGAATGGCCATCATCAAAAAATCTACAAATAATAAATGCTGGAGAGGGTGTGGAGAAAAGGAAACCCTCTTGCACTGTTGGTGGGAATGTAAATTGATACAGCCACTAAGGAGGACAGTATGAAGGTTCCTTAAAAAACTAAAAACAGAACTACCATGTGACCCAGCAATCCCACTACTGGGCATATACCCTGAAAAAACCACAATTCAAAAAGAGATATGTACCACAATGTTCATGGCAGCACTATTTACAATAGCCAGGACATGGACGTATCCTAAGTGTCCATCAACAGATGAATGGATAAAGATGTGCCACATGTATACAATGGAATATTACTCGGCCATAAAAAGAAACAAAATTGAATTATTTTTAATGAGGTGGATGGACCTAGAGTCTGTCATACAGAGTGAAGTGAGAAAGAGAAAAACAAATATCATATGCTAACACATATATATGGAATCTAAAAAAACCAGAAAGGTTCTAATGAACCTAGGGGCAGGACAGGAATAAAGATGCAGACGTAAAGAATGGACTTGAGGACAGGGGGAGGGGGGAAGGGTAAGCTGGGACAAAGTGAGAGAGTAGCATTGACATATATACACTACCAAATGTAAAATAGATAGCTAGGGGGAAGCAGCTGCATAGCACAGGGAGATCAGCTCGGTGCTTTGTGACCACCTAGAGGGGTGGAATAGAGAGGGTGGGAGGGAGGTGCAAGAGGGAGGGGATATGGGGATAAATATATACGCATAGCTGATTCACTTTCTTATACAGCAGAAACTAACACACCATTGTAAAGCAATTATACTCCAATAAAGATGTTTTAAAAAAAAAAACATTAAAAAGACTTAAATAGGGTTTCCCTGGTGGTGCAGTGGTTGAGAGTCCGCCTCCCGATGCAGGGGACATGGGTTCGTGCCCCGGTTCGGGAAGATCCCACAGAGCGGCTGGCCCCGTGAGCCATGGCCACTGAGCCTGCACGTCTGGCTGTGGAGCCTGTGCTCCACAACGGGAAGAGGCCACAACAGTGAGAGGCACGCGTACCGCAAAAAAAAAAAAAAAAAAAAATGGACCAGAAGGTCCAATATAATAACATTAATTCTCTCCAAATGCCCTGCAGAATCATGGCAACTCCAATCAAAATCTCAATGTGTTTGGTTTGTTTTTTTAGTTTTGGGGAGGAAACTGACAAGCTGTTTTTAAAATGGATATGGAAGAACAAAGAACCAAGAAAAGCCAGGAAGGAGCTTGGCTTGAAGAACAACAAGGTGAAAGGACTTGCTATACTATATATAAAAACTTTTTTAAAAGATATAGTAATGAAGAGAGTGTATACAGCACAGAAGACCAATAAAACAAAATTAAAAGTCCAGAAATAAATCTTTGCATATATCAATGCTTAATATATAACAGAGAAAGCACTTCAAAGCAGCAGGAAAAGGAAGGTTTTTTCCAACCAATGGTGCTGGGACAACAGACTAACCATATAAAGAAGCAAAAAATAATAATAATAAATTACCTCATACCACATGCCAAAGACAGTTCCAAGTAGGATGAAACTTCTGTGAGAGAGGCAAAACTAATAAAGCATTTAAGAAGAAAATATCAGCCATATTCATAACCTGGAGAGAGAAAAAAATTTTAAGTGAAATATAAACCATGCTACCCATAAGGGAAAACTGATGTATTTGAACATATTAAAATTAAAATGTTAATCAAAACATTGTGAAAAGACAAGCCAAAAACTGGGAAAAGATTTTGTAACACCACTCATAAAGGAATAGTATCCCAAACATATAAAGAACCCTCTGCCAATTATTAAGAAAAATGGACAAAACCTGAACACACATTTCACTCACCAAAGATGAAATCCAAATAGCTAATAAACTTATAGGCATTCTCACATGCTATGAGGTGGAAAGTAAATTAGTAAAGTCTTTTTGAAGAACAATGTGGCAATATATATGAACATATAAAAGGCATCAGCCTCATCTGATATAAGGAAAATGCTAATTAAAATCACAAGATAACATTATGCACTCGACAGATTGGTAAAACTTAAAGAGCCAATACACTCTTGAAGGAATGTAAATCAGTACGGGCATCTCTGGGAAATAGTTTGGCATGATCTAGCTAAGTTGAATCTTATAAACCTTGGGCCTCTGTGGTTCTGCTCTTAGGTATATATCCTTTTAAAAATGCATACTCCAAAACACACATACAAAATATCCAGAGCAGCATTGTCTGTAATATACCCAAACTGGAAACAACCCAGATGTCCAGAGTAAAATGGCAAAATAAATTGTAATATATTCATACAATGGAATAAGCAAATCATAGCTTATATAGCAACTTATAGGGATGAATCTTATAATGTTTAGAAAAGGAAGCAAAAGTATACAGTATAATTTGATTCACATAAATTTCAAAAACAGGAACTAAATAGTGTGTTTAGGAATGTGTATGTGGGTGGTAAAACTATAAAGAAAAGCAAAGAAATGAAGAGCAGGGATGGTGTTAAAGACACCAGCAGGGGTTATGATGGGAGGATCCTGTGGGGGAACTTCTAAAGTATTACAAATGTTCTTTTTCTTGACCTGGGTAGTTACATGGGTGTTCACTTTATGACTGTCTGTTTAAAAAATATCTATGTGTGTGTCTGTGTATACATATACACATAGATATTTTGTGTATTTTCTGTATATCGCACTATAGTAATCAGATACACAGATAGTAAATATGGAAAGACATTTGACCTCACCAGTAATTAGTAAAATGAAAACTAAAACACCTATCACGATTTGCCTAAAATGTAAAAGACTGACAATATCTATTTTTGCTGCGGTTGCAAAGAAATAGGCGTTCTGCATATGCTGTCAGAAGGAAAGTAAATTAGTAAAGCCTTTGTGAAGAACAATGTGACAATATATATAAAAATGTAAAACCCATTATCTCGTGAAGTACCAATTCCAATTTGAAATATCCATCCTAATGAAATACTAGCACATATACTCAAAATACGTGTACAAAGATGTTTACTGTTCACTGCAGCATTGCTTGCAATAGTGAAAAAAATGAATAAATGTCAATAAGGGAGTTTTTATGAAAAGTATCATAACCCATACACTGGAATACTATGCAGCTGTTAAAAATTAATCTTTGTGAACTGACCTGGAAAGATCTTTTTTTTTTTTTTCTGGAAAGATCTTAAAGACTTCAAGTGAACAAAAGCAAGTCACAGAACAACACATACATAGCATAATCCTGTTTTTAAAATATAAATATGTACATATATTTATATACATATATATGTATGAAAAACAGACCACAAATTTATACTCTAAACCTGTTAGCAGTGATTACCTCTGGGGCAGGGAGGGTAAAGGGAGAAGCAGGGTAAAGAGGGTACTTTCACATCTTTCTCTCTCTCTCTCTCTCTCTCTCTCTCTCTCTCTCTCTATATATATATATATATATATATATATATATATA